>NC_091344.1:24120912-24260912 GCF_038502225.1 Cherax quadricarinatus
AAAAAAATGCATACGCATTTATAATCTCACTGGCACATAATTTCAGATGATACACAGGGCATACACACTGAGAGGTGTATATCTCTCAGTGTGTATATATACTGAAAGTTTACATTAATCACTATTTTAGGTATTAAAGTATTTTTGATTGGTGGTGAACAGGTGACCTGCAACCTTAATGGCCCCCGTGTAGTAGATAGACTTTAAAAAACCCTCCATTTACTCATCCAACCTTGGGATACAGTACCATACACAACAAACTATATACACAATATACATCTCTATGTGAAAAATATATATTATATACATCAATCTTAAGGCATAAACACTGGGGCTCTGATGCAAAGGCATTCTTGGAAAAAGGCAATTTTTTGACAAAATTGAGGTTAGTTATGTAACTTTTATTGATTTTATTATTATTATTATTATTATTATTATTATTATTATTATTATTATTATTTGGAAGGAGATATATACACTGAGAGATGCATATATCTCAGTGTATATATACTGACTGGTGGTGAATAGGTGACATGCAGCCTTATTGACCCTCGTAAAGCACAAAGATTTCAAACCCAATTACCCAACAGTAGAAATACACCCGATTTCGAGTACGGAATCGGCAGGGTTCAGTGGTCCAGTTGTCCAGTTGTCCAGTTATCCAGGGTCTCACGTTCAACTCTTCCTCAGGACGTTAATGAAAGTATCTAAGTGACCTTAATCTAGAAGAGTAAGTCACAATACCCTGGCTGGAACAATTCGCAACTAACCCATAGATCAGTAATGAAAAATGACTTGGTATTAAACAGTGTTTCTGGTCTTGTTGGACCTGGACGTATCCTGGAACCTGGCCTATCCTGGACCTGGACGTATCCTGGGCCTGAACGTATCCTGGACCTGGACCTATCCTGGATCTGAACCTATCCTGGACCTGAACCTATCCTGGACCTGGACCTATCCTGGACCTGGACCTATCCTGGATCTGGACCTATCCTGGACCTGGGCCTATCCTGGACCAGGGCCTATCCTGGACCTGGACCTATTCTGGACCTGGACCTATCCTGGACCTGGACCTATCCTGGACGTGGACCTATCCTGGACCTGGACCCAAGCATCATACAGTCCCCCTTCCCCTGGTCCATTCATCATACCAACAAACATAGCCTTGATTCCGTAATATCAACCCACGAATGAGACACACCTGGTTGAGAAACGCCCAGATAAATGAGAAAGATCATTTCACCTGTTCCTTCCGGTCCACGGAACTGTGACAGTGACTCCAGTTCCAGGAACCAACTGACTGAAGATGAACGCGAAAAGCCCATGTTTTTTTCGGCTTGATGCTAGACCGCCATTAGAAAACTCTGCTGTGAACCCTTGAGAAGTATTTGGGGATTATATTGACAGGAAAGCGGTAAACCCGTGTGGGTTAGGCGTCTTATAGTTAAACAGGGATTTTAATTTTTACTGTTGCTTAGCAAATTATAATAATAATAATATATTAATAGTAATTAATAATCATAATGTAATAATAATTATTAATGATAAAAAATTGTAATAATAATAATAATAATAATAATAATAATAATAATAATAATAATAATAATAATAATAATAATAATACATAAATAACCCGCACATAGGAGAAAAGAAGCTCATGACGACGTTTCGGTCCAACTTGGACCACTGACTAGTCACACTAACACACGAAGGTGAGGGAGCAAGCGGGAGAGAAACGTTGTGGTCAGCTCCTCTCTCCTGTGTGCGGATTATTTGTGTACTGTTCCAGTCACGGTATTGTGCCGTTTTGCACTTTAATAATAATACTAATAATTAATAATAATAATAATAATAATAATAATAATAATAATAATAATAATAATAATAATAATAATAATAATAATAATAAATGTAATAATAATAATTTCCTTGATAATTCATGACTTTGTGTTTTTATTACTTGAGCCAAAATAAAGCATTTCAAACCACGTCAATATTATCACCGCTGTCTCTGTCGCAGTCAGATTCAAGATCGGACTTTTTATTCCAAGACCCCGACTGGTCTGTGTTTGAGACCCTCACTGGGTCTCTCACCTGGTCTCTCACCTGGTCTCTCACCTGGTCTCTCACCTGGTCTCTGCTAGAGGACCTCATGTGGTCACTACTTGGCTTCGTCTGGTCAGAGGACCTTAGGTCTGCTCTGGTGGTTTCCAGGGTATGAAAGGCTTCCTGAAGGAGACTTCCTGGTAAGTCCTGACGCTGGGGTGGTAGATGGTGGTGGTTGTGGTGGTGGGGATGGTGGCGGTTGTGGTGGGGATGGTGGTGGTGTTTGGGAGGGTCGTCGTTATCACAGTCGTTGTCAGTTTTGTGGTTGGGGTCGTTGAAGGCTCCAGGAGCAACTTGATCCTCCTGGTGCAGTGACTCTTCGGTGGAGTCGTGGGGGCCCTCGCAGTCCGGGCGGCCTTCACAGCCCTGGGGGCCCTGCAGGCCCTTGGGACGGGCCCTGGACGAAGTGCAGGTCCTCAAACAGGAACACTTCTCCCTGGAGTGTCCTCCTTCCTCCTTCTTATACTTCACTCGCCGGTTTTGAAACCAGATTTTCACCTGAAGAAGAAAACCAAAATGTAAACAATAGATGACCAAACATTTTCCCGCCTCACCTAAAAAGAGAAAAAAAAAGAACAGCATTGTCCTGAACATGTTAATAAATCTGCCTTACAAGAACACGATAGACATAGAATATAATCTATTTCTAAATTATTATTAACTGTATTTCTAACAGTTTTTTTAACTATAGTCTACCCTGATAATGCTATTTCCTTTTTCATTTACTGTATATTCATTATACCCAAGTATAAGTATATACATATATATATATATATATATATATATATATATATATATATATATATATATATATATATATATTATACACACACAATGCCGCCTTCCTGCAACCTTTCTCTATCCTTGGCTTACACGCACGAAGAAGCTGACAGTTCTCAACAGACAGCCTCACCATGGACTCTCAAGTCCTCTGCCAACTCTTCATACCATGTACTCCTATGTACTTCTATCAAGACATTCCATCACCCACCTGCTTCTCAGAGAGGTTGAGATAGGTTGCAATCTCTATCCTACGGAGGCGGCTGAGATACATATTGGAGGAGAACTCTCTCTCTAACTCCAGCAGCTGCGTCGAGGTGAAGGCTGTGCGAATCCTCTTGCAGGAGGGAATGTCATCTGTAGGAGACTCAGAGCGAGGGCGTGTCCCTCCTGTAGTAGTGGTGGTGGAGGGAGAGGTAGTG
Source organism: Cherax quadricarinatus (assembly GCF_038502225.1). Classification (NCBI taxonomy): domain Eukaryota; kingdom Metazoa; phylum Arthropoda; class Malacostraca; order Decapoda; family Parastacidae; genus Cherax; species Cherax quadricarinatus. The sequence goes on from NC_091344.1 coordinate 24,124,221, forward strand.
GTTAATCATGGTGGTGGTGGAAAAGAATTAGTTGTTAATAGAAGTGGTGAGGTAAAAATGGTTAATGGTGGTTGTTAGGGAAGAGGTTGTGGTTAATGGTGGTTTCAGGGGAAGTAGTAGTGGTTAACGATGGTTGTTAGGGGAAGTGATTGTGATTAACGGTAGGATATATACACTGAGATATGCTTAAACAATTCGCAAACGGGCGAAATTATTTATAAACATTAATTCTCAGTCTACAGCAGGATTCGAACCAGCGCACTCTACTGCATCACAGTACACAGTACTTTAACCACAGTCAGACCCCAGCTATGTACGAGCACCTGTCTCGTACTGTATATACACCGAGGTGTATCTCGTAGTGTATATACACTGAGGTGTATCGTACTGTATATACACTGAGGTGTATCTAGTAGTGTATATACACCGAGGTGTATCGTAGTGTATATACACTGAGGTGTATCTAGTAGTGTATATACATTGAGAGATATACCTGTAGTCACCTTTTTGAGTTGACAGCAGGTCTGTTCCACTCAGCACACAAGTGCAACACCTGTGTGTTGCACACAAATACAACACACAGGTGTTGCACTTGTGATTTCGGATCAAGGTGTTGGTAATGAATATTATTAATGCATCTACGAGTTAATACAAGGAAGATGTGGATCAGCCAGAGTTGTTGTAGCAACATTGGCAGCGACCGAACACCAGGAACAAGTGCTGAACACTCTGAACGGATCATTAAACGAGGAACACCAGGAACGGAACGTTAGGTAATGAATAATCCTGGGAATAGTACATCAAGTATGGAACACCAGGAACACAGCATCAAGAAAGGAACACCAGAAACGGAACATCAGTCACGAAACACCGCGAACAGGAATGGTATTGGTGATGGTGGAAGGTTATGGTGGTAGGTGATGGTGGTAGTGATGGTGGTAGATGATGGTGGTAGATGATGGTGGTAGGTGATGGTAGTAGGTGACGGTGATGGTGGAAGAGGATGGTGGTAGGTGATGGTGGTAAGTGATGGTGGTAGGTATTGGTGATGGTGGAAGGTGATGGTGGTAGGTGATGGTGGTAGTGATGGTGGTAGATGATGGTGGTAGGTGATGGTGGTAGGTGATGGTGGTAGGTGATGGTGATGGTGGAAGGGGATGGTGGTAGGTGATGGTGGTAGTGATGGTGGTAGATGATGGTGGTAGGTGATGGTGGTAGTGATGGTGGTAGACGATGGTGGTAGGTGATGGTGGTGGGTGATGGTGGTAGGTGATGGTGGAAGGGGATGGTGGTAGGTGATGGTGGTAGTGATGGTGGTAGATGATGGTGGTAGGTGATGGTGGTAGGTGATGGTGGTAGTGATGGTGGTAGATGATAATGGTAGGTGATGGTGGTAGGTGATGGTGGTAGGTGATGGTGGTAGGTGATAGTGGCAGTTGATGGTGGTAGGTGATGGTGGTAGGTGAGGGTGGTAGGTGATGGTGGTAGTGATGGTGGTAGATGATGGTGGAAGGTGATGGTGGTAGGTGATGATGGTAGGTGATGGTGATGGTGGAAGGGGATGGTGGTAGGTGATGGTGGTAGTGATGGTGGTAGATGATGGTGGTAGGTGATGGTAGTAGGTGATGGTGGTAGTGATGGTGGTAGATGATGGTGGTAGGTGATGGTGGTAGGTGATGGTGGTAGATGATGGTGGTAGGTGATGGTGGTAGGTGATGGTGGTAGGTGATGGTGGTAGGTAATAGTGGTAGTTGATGGTAGTAGGTGATGATGGTAGGTGATGGTGGTAGGTGATGGTGGTAGTGATGGTGGTAGATGATGGTGGTAGGTGATGGTGGTAGGTGATGGTGGTAGGTGATAGTGATGGTGGAAGGGGATGGTGGTAGGTGATGGTGGTAGTGATGATGGTAGATGATGGTGGTAGGTGATGGGGGTAGGTGATGGTGGTAGGTGATAGTGGTAGTTGATGGTGGTAGGTGATGGTTGTAGGTGATGGAGATGGAAGGTGATGGTGGAAGGTGATGGTGGTAGGTGATGGTGGTAGTGAGGATGGTAGATGATGGTGGTAGGTGATGGTGGTAGGTGATGGTGGTAGGTGATGGTGGTAGGCGATGGGGGTAATGATGATGGTAGGTGATGGTGGTAGGTGTTGGTGGTAGGTGATGGTGGGAGGTGATGGTGGTAGGTGATAGTGGGAGGTGATGGTGGTAAGTGATGGTGGTAGGTGATAGTGGTAGTTGATGGTGGTAGGTGACGGTGGTAGGTGATGGTGGTAGGTGATGGTGGAAGGTGATTGTGGTAGGTGATGGTGGTAGTGATGGTGGTAGATGGTGGTAGGTGATGGTGGTAGGTGATGGTGGTAGTGATGGTGGTAGCTGATGGTGGTAGGTGATTGTGGTAAGTGATGGTGGTAGGTGATGGTAGCTGATGGTGGTAGGTGATGGTGGTAGGTGATGGTGGTAGTGATGGTGGTAGGTGATGGTGGTAGGTGATGGTGGTAGTGATGGTGGTAGTTGATGGTGGTAGGATGGTGGTAGTGATTGTGGTAGGTGATGGAGGTAGGTGATGGTGGTAGGTGATGGTGGTAGGTGAAAGTGGTAGTGATGGTGGTAGGTGATGCTGGTAGGTGATGCTGGTAGTGATGCTGGTAGGTGATGGTGTTAGGTGCTTGTGGTAGGTGATGGTGGTAGGTGATGGTGGTAGATGATGGTGGTAGGTGATGGTGGTAGGTAATGGTGGTAGTGATGGTGGTAGTGATGGTGGTAGTGATGGTGGTAGTGATGGTGGTAGGTGATGGTGGTAGATGATGGTGGTAGTGATGGTGGTAGGTGATGGTGTTAGGTGATGGTGGTAGGTGATGGTGGTATGTGATGGTGGTAGGTGATGGTGGTAGTGATGGTGGTAGGTGATGGTGGTAGGTGATGGTAAGTCATGGTGGTAGGTAATGGTAGGTGATGGTGGTAAGTGTTGGTGGTAGTGATGGTGGTAAGTGACGGTGGAAGGTGATGGTAGGTGATGGTGGTAGGTGATGTTGATAGGGATGGTGGTAGGTGATGGTGTTAGGTGCTGGTGGCAGGTGATGGTGGTAGGTGATTGTGGTAGGTGATTGTGGTAGGTGATGGTGGTAGGTGATGGTGGTAGGTGATCGTGGTAATGATGGTGGTAGGTGATGGTGGTAGGTGATGCTGGTATGTGATGGTAGTATGTGATGGTGGTAGTGATGGTGGTAGTTGATGGTGGTAGGTGATTGTGGTAAGTGATGGTGGTAGGTGATGGTAGCTGATGGTGGTAGGTGATGGTGGTAGGTGATGGTGGTAGTGATGATGGTAGGTGATGGTGGTAGGTGATGGTGGTTGTGATGGTGGTAGTTGATGGTGGTAGGATGGTGGTAGTGATGGTGGTAGGTGATGGAGGTAAGTGATGGTGGTAGGTGATGGTGGTAGTGATGGTGGTAGGTGATGGTGGTAGGTGATGGTGGTAGTGATGGTGGTAGGTGATGCTGGTAGGTGATGCTGGTAGTGATGCTGGTAGGTGATGCTGGTAGGTGCTTGTGGTAGGTGATGGTGGTAGGTGATGGTGGTAGATGATGGTGGTAGGTGATGGTGGTAGGTGATGGTGGTAGTGATGGTGGTAGTGATGGTGGTAGTGATGGTGGTAGTGATGGTGGTAGGTGATGGTGGTAGATGATGGTGGTAGTGATGGTGGTAGGTGATGGTGGTAGGTGATGGTGGTAGGTGATGGTGGTATGTGATGGTGGTAGGTGATGGTGGTAGTGATGGTGGTAGGTGATGGTGGTAGGTGATGGTAAGTCATGGTGGTAGGTAAAGGTAGGTGATGGTGGTAAGTGTTGGTGGTAGTGATGGTGGTAAGTGACGGTGGTAGGTGATGGTAGGTGATGGTGGTAGGTGATGTTGATAGTGATGGTGGTAGGTGATGGTGGTAGGTGATGGTAAGTGATGGTGGTAGGTGATGGTAGGTGATGGTGGTAAGTGTTGGTGGTAGTGATGGTGGTAGGTGATGGTGATAGGTGATGGTGGTAGTGATGGTGGAAGGTGATGGTGGTAGGTGATGGTAGGTGATGGTCGTAGGTGATGTTGATAGTGATGGTGGTAGGTGATGGTGATAGGTGATGGTGGTAGTGATTGTGGAAGGTGAAGGTTGTAGGTGATGGTGGGATGTGATGGTGGTAGTGATTGTGGTAGTGATGGTGCTAGGTGATGGTGTTAAGTGATGGCAATAGGTGATGGTGGTAGTGACTGAGGTAATGATGGTGGTAGGTGATGGCGCTAGGTGATGGTGGTAGGTGATGATGCTAGGTGATGGTGGTAGGTGATGGTGGTAGTGATTGTGGTAGTGATGGTGGTAGGTGATGGTGGTAGGTGATGGTGCTAGGTGATAGTGCTTAGGTGATGGTGGTAGGTGATGGTGCTAGGTGATAGTGCTTAGGTGATGGTGGTAGGTGAAGGTGGTAGGTGAAGGTGGTAGGTGATGGTGGTAGGTGATGGTGGTAGGTGATGGTGGTAGGTGATGGTGCTAGGTGATGGTGCTAGGTGATGGTGCTAGGTGATGGTGCTAGGTGATGGTGCTAGGTGATGGTGCTAGGTGATGGTGCTAGGTGATAGTGCTTAGGTGATGGTGGTATGTGATGGTGGTAGTGATGGTGGTAGGTGATGGTGGTAGGTGGTGGTGGTAGGTGATGGTGGCAGGTGATGGTGGTAGGTAAAGGTGATAGGTGATGGTGGTAGGTGATGGTGGTAGGTGATGGTGGTAGGTGATGGTGGTAGGTGATGGTGCTAGGTGATGGTGCTAGGTGATGGTGGTAGGTGATGGTGGTAGGTGATGGTGGTAGGTGATGGTGCTAGGTGATGGTGCTAGGTGATGGTGGTAGGCGATGGTGGTAGGTGATGGTGGTAGGTGATGGTGCTAGGTGATGGTGGTAGGTGATGGTGCTAGGTGATGGTGGTAGGTGATGGTGGTAGGTGATGGTGGTAGGTGATGGTGCTAGGTGATGGTGGTAGGCGATGGTGCTAGGTGATGGTGCTAGGTGATGGTGGTAGGTGATGGTGCTAGGTGATGGTGCTAGGTGATGGTGCTAGGTGATGGTGCTAGGTGATGGTGCTAGGTGATGGTGGTAGGTGATGGTGCTAGGTGATGGTGCTAGGTGATGGTGGTAGGTGATGGTGGTAGGTGATGGTGGTAGGTGATGGTGCTAGGTGATGGTGCTAGGTGATGGTGGTAGGCGATGGTGGTAGGTGATGGTGCTAGGTGATGGTGGTAGGTGATGGTGGTAGGTGATGGTGGTAGGTGAAGGTGCTAGGTGATGGTGCTAGGTGATGGTGCTAGGTGATGGTGGTAGGCGATGGTGGTAGGTGATGGTGCTAGGTGATGGTGCTAGGTGATGGTGGTAGGTGATGGTGCTAGGTGATGGTGCTAGGTGATGGTGGTAGGTGATGGTGCTAGGTGATGGTGGTAGGTGATGGTGCTAGGTGATGGTGGTAGGTGATGGTGCTAGGTGATGGTGGTAGGTGATGGTGGTAGGTGATGGTGGTAGGTGATGGTGCTAGGTGATGGTGGTAGGTGATGGTGCTAGGTGATGGTGCTAGGTGATGGTGGTAGGTGATGGTGCTAGGTGATGGTGCTAGGTGATGGTGCTAGGTGATGGTGCTAGGTGATGGTGCTAGGTGATGGTGCTAGGTGATGGTGCTAGGTGATGGTGCTAGGTGATGGTGCTAGGTGATGGTGGTAGGTGATGGTGGTAGGTGATGGTGGTAGTGATGGTTGTAGGTGATGGTGGTAGGTGATGGTGGTAGGTGATGGTGGTAGGTGATGGTGGTAAGTGATGGTGCTAGGTGATGGTGCTAGGTGATGCTGGTAGGTGATGGTGGTAGTGATGGTGGTAGGTGATGGTGGTAGGTGATGGTGGTAGGTGATGGTGGTAGGTGATGGTGGTAGGTGAAGGTGGTAGGTGATGGTGGTAGGTGATTGTGGTAGGTGATGGTGGTAGGTGATGGTGGTAGGTGATGGTGCTAGGTGATGGTGCTAGGTGATGGTGCTAGGTGATGGTGCTAGGTGATGGTGGTAGGTGATGGTGGTAGGTGATGGTGCTAGGTGATGGTGCTAGGTGATGGTGGTAGGTGATGGTGCTAGGTGATGGTGCTAGGTGATGGTGCTAGGTGATGGTGGTAGGTGATGGTGCTAGGTGATGGTGGTAGGTGATGGTGGTAGGTGATGGTGCTAGGTGATGGTGCTAGGTGATGGTGCTAGGTGATGGTGCTAGGTGATGGTGCTAGGTGATGGTGCTAGGTGATGGTGCTAGGTGATGGTGCTAGGTGATGGTGCTAGGTGATGGTGCTAGGTGATGGTGCTAGGTGATGGCGCTAGGTGATGGTGCTAGGTGATGGTGCTAGGTGATGGTGCTAGGTGATGGTGCTAGGTGATGGTGCTAGGTGATGGTGCTAGGTGATGGCGCTAGGTGATGGTGGTAGGTGATGGTGCTAGGTGATGGTGCTAGGTGATGGTGGTAGGTGATGGTGCTAGGTGATGGTGGTAGGTGATGGTGCTAGGTGATGATGCTAGGTGATGGTGCTAGGTGATGGTGCTAGGTGATGGTGCTAGGGGATGGTGCTAGGTGATGGTGCTAGGTGATGGTGCTAGGGGATGGTGCTAGGTGATGGTGCTAGGTGATGGTGGTAGGTGATGGTGCTAGGTGATGGTGCTAGGTGATGGTGCTAGGTGATGGTGCTAGGTGATGGTGCTAGGGGATGGTGCTAGGTGATGGTGGTAGGTGATGGTGCTAGGTGGTGGTGGTAGGTGATGGTGCTAGGTGATGGTGCTAGGTGATGGTGCTAGGTGATGGTGCTAGGTGATGGTGGTAGGTGATGGTGGTAGGTGATGGTGCTAGGTGATGGTGCTAGGTGATGGTGCTAGGTGATGGTGCTAGGTGATGGTGCTAGGTGATGGTGCTAGGTGACAAAGCAACATTCCATAATTAACTTTACATAAATTATTCAGATTATCATCTGACGTTTTAATTATTAATGAATTATTACATAGTAAGCTGGTGATATAATAATAACAATAATAATAATAGTAATAATAATAATAATAATAATAATAATAATAATAATAATAATAATAATAATAATAATAATAATAATAATAATTATAATAATAATAATTAAAAGAAGAAGAAAGAAGAAAATAATAATTATATATATATATATATATATATATATATATATATATATATATATATATATATATATATATATATATATATATATATATATATATATATATATATGTATATATATATATATATATATATATATATATATATATATATATATATATATATATTTATATATATGTATCATTAAATCTCTCACCTTGAACTGGGGACTTTTTCTCTGGGGGAGTGTGGGTGGTGTTAATCTGTGGGCGTGTGGGCGTGCTAGGGGCGTACAGAGGAGCGTACATATGAGGCATGGTCATGGGCAGGGAGACTGGCACTGGTCGTAGAACAGGGGCGTGGGGCAGGCTAGCGGGCGTGTGTGGAAAGCTGGATCCCAGCGTGGGCGTAAATGTGGAGAAGGTGGGCACCATGGCTTGTTTGAGGGCGGGCGGGATAGGCACGCAGGCTCGGCAGGAGTAGAGGGATAACACATCGCTGTGTTTACCCGGCGGGCAGGGGTGAATTGGCAAGAGGGCGGGTAGGTGGGCGGTGGTGGGCGGGCTGTATGGGCGTGGACCACGCCTGCTGCTGTCAGGCGCCCGCGGGGAGATGAGAGAATCCACCAGGAAGGAGCGAGACATGGCGGTCAAAAGCTCGAATCACCGAGTCGTCGAAAGCAGGTCATTGAGAGTCCTTGGGCGTCCTTCAAGGAGGTGGTTGATGCTCACAGAACCATCACTGTTTACCACCGCGACATCACTAAATCCCTACGTTACACACGCATATACACACACGGTGTCAACACTTCACCTCATGTTACCTGACTTGCACATCAGGATGTTAGTCAGCACATCAGTTTATTTATTTACCCTGGATAATGTGTCGAAAGATGAGTTTTGAGGCTCGTTCTGAAGGCTTCGTTTCTGGCCTCTCTCTCACAGCATCATCCAAGATAAGACAGGACGATGGAACTGTCCAAAAGAACCTCAGTCGTGGAGGGAAGCGGAGACACAGACCGGGGAAAAAGAATAAAGCAAAGGAGGTGAAGCTGGGGCAAAGAGAGCCGTGAAGTTGGTTGCAAGAGGACCCCCGGGGCGCTACTGGTGTGGCTTCCAGTTCCTCATTCACCCAGTAGCTGCTGTCTCGCCCACACCCGGGGCAACAAGGCGATACCCGGACGTCCCAGACACGCTACTTTCGCACTAGGATCACCAGTGCGGAAGTAGGTTCTCCCAGCGGATGTTCCATAACAGCGATGCGGAACCCTCCCCCCCTCCGCACGTGCGTCCAGTGATTGGCTAACGGGACTCAAAACGTGTCAGAGATGTGCTGTAATACAAGCATGCGCACTTACACTCTTCCTTAATTCCCTGTCGAAAACTCACCTTCCCTAGACAATTTCCGATTACGTCGCCCCAAGGGAGCATAAGGAAGCATAAAGTCTTAGAATACCGACACAACATGGGCAAAAACCGCCCGAAAAGGGCTGAAAACATGCTGTAACACTAGCTTATTTTGGGAGGGCTAACTCCTCCCACAGAGTCAGTGGCCGGCCAATAGTACATACACAGGGCGGAGTCTCGACAGAGTTCCTTCAGGTTTCGCACCACAGTCGCCACGCTGTGTACAACAACCTCCACACCCCATTAGCACAATTAATAAACTGGTCCTGCAGTAATAAGCGTTTTCAGATAGTACCTTGATGGAGATGATGGTTAAAATAAAAAAATAATGGGCTCTGAAGGACTCCAGGGGGAAATAAATCACTTTGTCTGACTATTTTGGTTATTTTTCTGGTGGGTAGTTTATACTATGTTACTTCTGTATGATAATTCGTGTAGCTGTATTTATGTGTATCTGTACCTGAATACACTTACTTACCTACTTACTCACATACTTACCTACTTATCTACTTACATCCTTCTCTCATACCTACTTACATACTCCCATACCTACTTACATACTTACTCCCATACCTACTTACTTACTCCCATACCTACTTACATACTCCCATACCTACTTACATACTTACTCCCATACCTACTTACATACTTACCTACCTACTTACCTACTTACTTTCTTACCTACCTACTTACCTACCTACTTAGTTACCTACTCACTTTCTTACCTACCAACTTACCTACTTACTTTCTTACCTACCTACTTACCTACTTACTTTCTTACCTACCTACTTACCTACTTACTTTTTTACCTATCCACTTACCTACTTACTTTCTTACCTACCTACTTACTTTCTTACCTACCTACTTACCTACTTACTTTCTTACCTACCTACTTACTTTCTTACCTACCTACTTACCTACTTACTTTCTTACCTACCTACTTACTTTCTTACCTACCTACTTACCTACTTACTTTCTTACCTACCTACTTACTTTCTTACCTACCTACTTACCTACTTACTTTCTTACCTACCCACTTACCTACTTACTCTTTTACATACTTATCTACTTACCTACTTACTAAGTTACCTAATTACTGCGTGGTAGAAGAGTGAAGAACGTCAGGCTGGAGATAATTCATCTCCCAACAACATTAATTTATGCAAACTGAAAATTGTTAACGACCCTTTTAACAAGTCATTACGGTGAGGTAGATTTACATTATCAGCCGTAAAATGGAAAGATAATTCTGAATTAATTACATTTTTATTGTCATGATTTAATTTTTAATGTTACATTTACATTTATTGATATTTCGTATATAAAGAAGGAAATTAATTTTTGACCTCGGAGAGTTTTTTAAGGCTCCGATTTTTTTCTTTTTTTTTTTGGTTTAGTGATGTATATGGTATAATACACACCTGCTGCTGACACGTGTGTATATATATCTTAGTGTATATACACCGAGAGGTGTGTATATCTCGGTACATATACACTTAAGGCTTGTTATAATACATATTTGGGGATTAATGTATGCCTAAGATAAATGTATGTATATATGACCATTATTTTTAAAGGGGGTGGAGGGGTAAGCCAGTGGAAGGCCTCGGTCACATGACCAAAAGCACCAGCGTCAGGAAACGCTTGTCCTGTTTCCTGACAAATCTTACCTAACCTAAGGTATTTCTGTTGTTGAAATACAGATGGACTACAGTTATAGTGACCCATGTGAGGTAGACAAGCCATAGACCTACGTATAACAGGTAGACCTATGTGCAGCAGATTGGTTATAGACCTAGCAAAGCTAATGTAGCAGTATGGTTGCATTTTTTTGTTTTCCAGTTTCCCGGCTACAAGAGCCAGGCTTCTGCCTTGAATGTTACCAGACGGAGGGTCGAGCCTCCGCTACTCCTAAATGTTCCTCAACGCACTGTACTCGCTCCCGTCCTTTTTATCTTTATATCTAACAGAGAGATGTAAATTATAGCACCGTATCCTCATTTACAGACGACACTAGAATTTGCATGAGAGTGTCAACCAGTGAGAAAGGAGTGACTGGCTTCTTCTGAAGAAGGAATGAGGGAAACAGTGGTGGAGAGGAGTATTCTGTAATAAATATTCTGAGCCGTATCTAAATGTTCTTATCTATGCTCACACTATCAATACCGTCATTCAGATCTCTGGTAGATTTGTGATTTCTGATTTTCAGGCCAGAGTCATTCCGCCCGAGCGCAGCCTCCACACACAAGATGACCTATGGCCTGCTATGAGAGCGTAATAATGGAGGAATACTGTAGAAGGACTACTGATCCATGCTTGGAGGATCTTTAATCCAGCCCTTTGTCAGTCATATACTGGTTCAGTCTGTTATATGAGTTAACCACCCTGCACACACCTCTTTTGTGTGTGTGTGTGTGTGTGTGTGTCTAGACACACACACACACACACACACACACACACACACACACACACACACACACACACACACACACAGAAACAAGGGGTCACAATTGGAAGCTGAAGACTCAGATGAGTCAAAGAGATGTTAGGAAGTATTTCTTTACTCACAGAGTTGTCGGGAAGTGGAATAATCTAGCAAATGACGTAGTGAAGGCAGGAACCATACATAGTTTTAAGACGAGGTATGATAAAGCTCACAGAGCAGGGAAACAGAGGACCTAGTAGCGATCAGTGAAGAGGCGGGGCCAGGAGCTGTGTCTGGACCCCTGCAACCATAAATAGGTGAATACACACAAACCTGTGTAACCAGAATCACTGGTCCAGCTGTTGCTGAGAGTCATTCAATCGTCAGTCCATTTTCATTAATATTTGTGTTACCATTCAGAGATATAAACGATGGGAAAAGTACACTTATTTTCCGTGCAGTGTGTGAGGCGTGTGTGGTATTAAAAGGCTGTTGGCTTGAACTCTCCCTCCTTCAGCCTGGGGCTGAAGGAGGGAGTTCAGTTGGGTAACAGTTGGTGCCTCTGACATAACATAATACAGTAAGTGATAGTTACGATTCATTCCTATTAGAAGCCTGTTTGGCCGAGACAGTAGAGTTTCGGACTGTCAATTTTCGAACCGCAGTTCGAGCCCCTCGTCTCAGTTTATTCATAGGTGTATATAGTGGGAAGATCAAGTGACGTGAAGACGTGAGGACTGCACTTGACTGTGAGATGACGATAGTAATATATGTTGAGAAACATGACAAACATGTCACATTAACTGGAAACATCACTCACCCTGGGTGATGATGTCTGGTGTGAATAAGAGCTGGTTCCAGGCATTTTCTTCTGTTTCTGTCCCTTTCTCAGACAACCAAGGTAGTCTTGGGCCAGCCCATGTGATGTAGAGTAACACTCTGGCCCTGTCGATGTCACTGGTGCAGCGGTGTCAATGTCTTCCTATACGTGTGACGGCAAATACTTAGCAGTCTCACCTACGTACACTGTATTACAGCCTCTACAAGGGAAAGAGTGGCTTCCTACAGCCTCCTCAAGGCTGGAATTATCCCTTTTAAACCAAGTTATGTCTTCGATAACGATGGAGGTGACGGAGGTGGTGTTATGACTGACCTTCTTCAATAACTTGACGTTTCCTCCATCCACCACGAATTTAAACACCATCAGCAACATTCTGTATAGTTATAAATTTATTGTATTTTTTTATGAGTTAAGTCACGTGACACTGGCACTGTCTCCTTGGCGGTGCCACGTCCTCGCTCGCTGTGGAAAATTAAGATTAATTTCCAGGAATAAATCAGTAGAAGAGCACTCCGGTCACAACAGAAGATGCCTGTGTTCAAGTTCCAGTCCGGGTCGAGACGTGCGACTGACTCTCCTTACAACTTCTGCCTCTGTTCACTTAGGAGAAAACAGGTACCAGGGATTTCGTCGACTGTTGTGGGTGGCATCCTGGGGATGGGTGAACGACGGTAGCGTACTCTAGTCCCAGTCTTTCCAATATTTCACCGCCGCTCATTCCCTCAATGAAGCTCCTCAAGAAAGAACAAAATGGCACAATTGCGACTGGAACAACACACAAATAACTCGCACATAAGGTTCAGTCTCCATTGCTCTGGTTGTGTAACCTCCTCAAGGAACCGCATACACTCATAAATTAACAATTACACAGTGTAATTCAGCACCAAAATATAACGTAACCATCTACCATGTAATTAATAATGCAATTGGTGTCCTTAATGTTGGCCTTGTTCAGTAATGTAGCAGAGAGGGTTCCCTGGTCGCTGCTAAGTGCCTGGCGTGAGCGAGTTATTGACTTGTTGTTGTAGCCACGACAAGTATCCCTTGTGGCTGTTGCTATTATTCTGCACCACCTCTCACCTGGGGACAAATTGGTCTGGGTAGTTAGGTAATAAGTGCGATGTTACACTTGTAAATCACTTTGAACTTTGTGTTTTGAAGAGACAAGAAATGGATGTTGATACTTCGATCTTGTGTGTGTGTGTGTTTTTGTTTGTGTGTGTGTGTGTGTGTGTGTGTGTGTGTGTGTGTGTGTGTGTGTGTGTGTGTGTGTGTATGGGCGTGTGTGCGTACTCGCCTAATTGTGGTTGTAGGGGTCGAGACTCAGCTCCTGGCCCCGCCTCTTCACCGACCGCTACTAGGTCCTCTCTCCCCCTGCTCCATGAGCTTTATCATACCTCGTCTTAAAACTATGTATAGTTCCTTCCTCCACTACATCGCTTGCCAGACTATTCCACTTCCTAACTACTCTATGACTGAAGAAATACTTCCTAACATCCCTTTGACTCATCTGAGTCTTCAGCTTCCAATTGTGACCCCTTGTTTCTGTCCCATCTCTGGAACATCCTGTCTCTGTCCACAAAAAGTGTGTGTGTGTGTGTGTGTGTGTGTGTGTGTGTGTGTGTGTGTGTGTGTGTGTGTGTGTGTGTGTGTGTGTGTGTGTGTGTGTGTGTGTGTGTATGTGTGAAATGTTCTAACTTTTACAAGGATTCAATTGCTAAGAAAACATTATATATTTCAACAGACAGAAATAATCAAATTACATTCCAAGTACACGATATATTTCCCAAGTATGAGCCGCCACGGTGAAGTATAAGCAGTGGCCGCTACCCAGTGGGTAAGCTACTCCCAGATGTAAAACAGACGACAATCTCTCCTTGATGAGATAATGGTTCTGATCCCATAATGGAGGGATTACGAAATGTATCCGATTCTCCTGGTACTCTCGGCAGATCAAGTTTCCTGCCTCTGTGCACCTCCGGACCTGTTGTTTACATCGACCATCTGAGTAGTTGATGCTGTCTAAGCATCTCTCAACAACCTCAGGTCATCGTCAAGAATCACAAGAAGAAGAATGGGTTTAACGAAAGATGGTTGATGTTTCTGAAGAAGAATCTTTGCTGGGCAGAGCCGCGATGCTCATTTGTTTCCCCTCGATGCTTTTGTGTGTGTTCAGTGGCTGGGAAAATCCCTTCGGGAGAGGGCAGTTTGAATCTTTTATATAGCTTTTCTTCGTCAGGCGGCACATTATTTAATGTAATGATGAGGCTGGCGGCCCATACCTGAGGTTGTTATCGTTAATCTGAGCGGCAGAAGTGATGTAACTGATTGTACAGTAGAGATGAGGTGTTGTGTTGAAGGTGAGAGACAAGATGTATACATGTGTTGTGTATATGTATGTATACTACAGTGTTTTAGTAGGTATATGGATACGCTTACACACACACATACACACACACACACACACACACACACACACACACACACACACACACACACACACACACACACACACAAACACACACACACACATACACGATAAAGCTCTTAGAGAAGGAAGAGAGTGGATCTAGGAGCGACCAAAAAAAGAGGCGGGGCCAGGAGCTGTAAATCGACCCCTTCATCCACAAATAGGTGAATACACACACATACACACATTTTTTTAAATATTTATAAACAGTTTTGTTAAGGACTTTATACACTCAATTTTAAAATATACAGAAACTTAATTTAAGCTTTGGAGTTTCTCTGGTTCCTCAGACGCTAGTGGGGAAGCCAAGAAGCAGCAGACGTTCCCTCTCTGGATGGCCACGCTAAGGAACTGGAAGAGAAAGATGGCGCCCCATGTTTACCTACACATTCCTCAGTAGGTGTATAGTGAAGCACATAGTGTTTAAGATAGTGACCATAAGGCTGACCATATACTTTGCATTTAGTTTAACCATCATCTGCCAGAAATACTTGTAACTAAGCCTAAATCTAGCTACTACAACATCACACTGTCAGAAGTGCTTGTAATTAAGCTTAAGTCTGGCTACTACAACATCACACAGTCAGAAGTACTTGTAACTAAGTCTAAGTCTGGCTACTACAACATCAGTCAGTGTTCACACTGCAAGTTACTCCATAACGCACTTATCTACTTATCTAGACGGTGATAGATCTACTCAGGCTTCCTAACTGCATTCCTACGACTTTCAGATTCACTATTTACTTCTCTCCTAATATTATTTCTAATGCTAGACGTAAATATATATTCATCATTTTCCTTCGTGGTATTTTCCTTGGCTAACTTTGGCTAACTTATCAACTTTATCACGAAGGAGTAATTCAGCGTGTGATGGAATCCAGAAAAAAATGTATGATAATTCACTATGTGAGTTAGGAGCCTTCAGTGATGACACAGAGTTAGTATTGATCAAGGTGTCAAGCTCAGTGTTATAAATTAGCTTTAGCGCCATTAGGATGGCAACAATTCAGTTTGCAGTGTATTGGACTGATGAAGCCACTGTGTGGCGAAACGTTTCCTGAATAAAGATTCCCATATGCTGCATAAGTGTCTCAATCTTCAACTTGTCGGTTTTTCAAACCATTCATCACAACTGTCAGGCACTGCAGCATCATGGGATCTTGTTACAAAGTACTCTTCAACACTTGTTCAATCTTTGGACGAAGACATACTTCGATTAGTGGATGTTACCACTATGACCCCGCCTCCATCTGCTTCACGTCACCTCACTACAGTATATAAGCCACGTCTACGGCTCTATGCTGTACATTCTACAAGATTGATGGACTGAACACATCGACTCCAGGTTGAGGGACTGATTACCTCATTCTCCTCCTCTCCTTACGCCTTCCTCTTTGTATTGGACTGATGAAGCCACTGTGTGGCGAAACGTTTCCTGAATAAAGATTCCCATATGCTGCATAAGTGTCTCAATCTTCAACTTGTCGGTTTTTCAAACCATTCATCACGCAGTGTAGACTCTCAGTTGTTAATTCTTGTACCTAACTCAACAAAGTTGTTAGCGTTCTTAATTAACTTGGGAGGTGACAACAAGAGCAGATGCAACCCTGGTAGTAGACTCCTGCTGGAGGTGACAACAAGAACAGATGCAGCCCTGCTAGTAGACTCCTGCTGGAGGTGACAACAAGAACAGATGCAGCCCTGCTAGTAGACTCCTGCTGGAGGTGACAACAAGAACAGATGCAGCCCTGCTAGTAGACTCCTGCTGGAGGTGACAACAAGAACAGATGCAGCCCTGCTAGTAGACTCCTGCTGGAGGTGACAACAAGAACAGACGCAGCCCTGCTAGTAGACTCCTGCTGGAGGTGACAACAAGAACAGATGCAGCCCTGCTAGTAGACTCCTGCTGGAGGTGACAACAAGAACAGATGCAGCCCTGCTAGTAGACTCCTGCTAGAGGTGGCAACTAGAAAAGATGCAGCACTGCTAGCAGACTCCTGCTGGAGGTGACAACAAGAACAGATACAGCCCTGGTAGTAGACTCCTGCTGGAGGTGACAACAAGAACAGATGCAGCCCTGCTAGTAGACTTCTGATGGAGGTGACAACAAGAACAGATGCAGCCCTGCTAGTAGACTCCTGCTGGAGGTGACAACAAGAACAGATGCAGCCCTGCTAGTAGACTCCTGCTGCAGATGACAACAAGAACAGATGCAGCCCTGCTAGTAGACTCCTGATGGAGGTGACAACAAGAACAGATGCAGCCCTGCTAGTAGACTCCTGCTAGAGGTGACAACTAGAAAAGATGCAGCACTGCTAGCAGACCCCTGGTGGAGGTGACAACAAGAACAGATGCAGCCCTGCTAGCAGACTCCTGCTGGAGGTGACAACAAGAACAGATGCATCCCTGCTAGCAGACTTCTGATGGAGGTGACAACAAGAACAGATGCAGCCCTGCTACTAGACTCCTGCTGGAGATGACAACAAGAACAGATGCAGCACTGCTAGCAGACTCCTGCTGGAGATGACAACAAGAACAGATGCAGCCCTGCTAGTAGACTCCTGCTAGAGGTGACAACAAGAACAGATGCAGCCCTGCTAGCAGACTCCTGCTGGAGGTGACAACAAGAACAGATGCAGCCCTGCTAGTAGACTTCTGATTGAGGTGACAACAAGAACAGATGCAGCCCTGCTAGTAGACTCCTGCTGGAGGTGACAACAAGAACAGATGCAGCCCTGCTAGTAGACTCCTGCTGGAGGTGACAACAAGAACAGATGCAGCCCTGCTAATAGACTCCTGCTGGAGGTGACAACAAGAACAGATGCAGCCCTGCTAGTAGACTCCTGCTGGAGATGACAACAAGAACAGATGCAGCCCTGCTAGTAGACTCCTGCTGGAGGTGACAACAAGAACAGATGCAGCCCTGCTAATAGACTCCTGCTGGAGATGACAACAAGAACAGATGCAGCCCTGCTAGTAGACTCCTGCTGGAGGTGGCAACAAGAACAGATACAGCCCTGCTAGCAGACTCCTGCTGGAGGTGACAACAAGAGCAGATGCAACCCTGCTAGTAGACTCCTGCTGGAGGTGACAACAAGAACAGATGCAGCATTGCTAGTAGACTCCTGATGGAGGTGACAACAAAAACAGATGCAGCCCTGTTAGTAGACTCCTGCTGGAGGTGACAAGAGCAGAAGCAGCCCTGCAAGTGGACGTCTGCTGGAGGTGGCGACAAGAACAGATGCAGCCCTGCTAGTAGACTCCTGCTGGAGATGACAACAAGAACAGATGCAGCCCTGCTAGCAGACTCCTGATGGAGGTGACAACAAGAACAGATGCAGCCCTGCTAGCAGACTCCTGCTGGAGATGACAACAAGAACAGATGCAGCCCTACTAGTAGACTCCTGCTAGAGGTGACAACTAGAAAAAGAAGCAGCACTGCTAGCAGACTCCTGCTGGAGGTGACAACAAGAACAGATGCAGCCCTGCTAGTAGACTTCTGTTGGAGGTGACAACAAGAACAGATGCAGCCCTGCTAGTAGACCCCTGCTGGAGATGACAACAAGAACAGATGCAGCCCTGCTAGCAGACTCCTGATGGAGGTGACAACAAGAACAGATGCAGCCCTACTAGTAGACTCCTGCTAGAGGTGACAACTAGAAAAAGAAGCAGCACTGCTAGCAGACTCCTGCTGGAGGTGACAACAAGAACAGATGCAGCCCTGCTAGTAGACTTCTGTTGGAGGTGACAACAAGAACAGATGCAGCCCTGCTAGTAGACCCCTGCTGGAGATGACAACAAGAACAGATGCAGCCCTGCTACTAGACTCCTGCTGGAGGTGACAGCAAGAACAGATGCAGCCCTGCTAGCAGACTCCTGCTGGAGGTGACAACAAGAACAGATGCAACCCTGCTAGTAGACTCCTGCTGGAGGTGACAACAAGAACAGATGCAGCCCTGCTAGTAGACTCCTGCTGGAGATGACAATAAGAACAGATACAGCCCTGCTAGTAGACTCCTGCTGGAGGTGGCAACAAGAACAGATACAGCCCTGCTAGCAGACTCCTGCTGGAGGTGACAAGAACAGATGCAGCCCTGCTAGTAGACTTCTGATGGAGGTGACAACAAGAGCAGATGCAGCCCTGCTAGTAGACTCTTGCTGGAGATGACAACAAGAACAGATGCAGCCCTGCTAGTAGACTTCTGATGGAGGTGACAACAAGAACAGATGCAGCCCTGCTAGTAGACTCCTGCTGGAGGTGACAACAAGAACAGATGCAGCCCTGCTAGTAGACTCCTGCTGGAGGTGACAACAAGAACAGACGCAGCCCTGCTAGTAGACTCCTATTGGAGGTGACAACAAGAGCAGATGCAGCCCTGTTAGTAGACTCCTGCTGGAGGTGAGAAGAGCAGAAGCAGCCCTGTTAGTAGACTTCTGCTGGAGGTGACAACAAGAGCAGACGCAGCCCTGCAAGTGGACTTCTGCTGGAGGTGGCGACAAGAGCAGATGCAGCCCTGCTAGTAGACTCCTACTGGAGGTGACAACAAGAGCAGATGCAGCCCTGCTAGTAGACTCCTGCTGGAGGTGAGAACAAGAACACATGCAACCCTGCATATGTTTGTGTTCTGTAGCAATACAAACAATACCGTAGCAACATAACACCGCAGTAACACAAACACCGTAGCAATACAAACAATACCGTAGCAACACAAACAATA
This sequence comes from Cherax quadricarinatus, assembly GCF_038502225.1. Lineage (NCBI taxonomy): Eukaryota > Metazoa > Arthropoda > Malacostraca > Decapoda > Parastacidae > Cherax > Cherax quadricarinatus. The sequence continues at coordinate 24,143,252 of NC_091344.1, forward strand.
CCGTAGCAACACTAACAACACCCTAGCAACACAACCCCGTAGCAACACAAACAATACCGTTGCAACACTAACAACACCCTAGCAACACAAACAACACCCTAGCAACACAAACAACACCGTAGCAACACTAACAACACCCTAGCAACACAAACAACACCGTAGCAACACAAACAACACCCTAGCAACACAAACAACACCGTAGCAACACTAACAACACCCTAGCAACACAAACAACACCGTAGCAACACAAACAATATCGTAGCAACACAAACAACACCGTAGTAACAAAAACAATACTGTATCAACACAAAAAACACCGTAGCAACACAAACAACACCATAGCAACACAAACAACCCCGTAGCAACACAAACAATACCGTAGCAACACAAACAACACCGTAGCAACACAACACCGTAGCAACACAAACAACATCGTAGCAACACAAACAACACCGTAGCAACACAAACAATACCGTAGCAACACAAACACCACCGTAGCAACACAAGCAACACCGTAGCAACACAAACAACATTGTAGCAACACAAACAACACCGTAGCAACACAAACAATACCGTAGCAACACAAACACCACCGTAGCAACACAAGCAACACCGTAGCAATAGAAACAATACCGTAGCAACACAAACAATACCATAGCAACACAACACCGTAGCAACACAAACAACACCGTAGCAACACAAACAACACCGTAGCAACACAAACAATACCGTAGCAACACAAACAACACCGTAACAACACAAACAACACCGTAGCAACACAAACAACACCGTAGCAACACAAACAACACCGTAGCAACACAAACAACACCGTAGCAACACAAACAACACCGTAACAACACAAACAATACAGTAGCAACACAAACAATACCGTAGCAACACAAACACCGTAGCAACACAACACCGCGGTAACACAAACACCGGAGCAACACAACACCGCGGTAACACAAACACCGGAGCAACACAACACCGTAGTAAAACAAACACCGTAGCAACACAACACCGTAGTAACACAAACACCGTCGCAACACAACACCGTAGTAACACAAACACCGTAGCAACACAACACCGTAGTAACACAAACACCGTAGCAACACAACACCGCGGTAACACAAACACCGGAGCAACACAACACCGTAGTAACACAAACACCGGAGCAACACAACACCGTAGTAAAACAAACACCGTAGCAACACAACACCGTAGTAAAACAAACACCGTAGCAACACAACACCGCGGTAACACAAACACCGTAGCAACACAACACCGTAGTAAAACAAACACCGTAGCAACACAACACCGTAGTAACACAAACACCGTAGCAACACAACACCGCGGTAACACAAACACCGTAGCAACACAACACCGTAGTAACACAACACCGTAGCAACACAACACCGTAGTAACACAAACACCGTAGCAACACAACACCGCGGTAACACAAACACCGTAGCAACACAACACCGTAGTAACACAAACACCGTAGCAACACAACACCGCAGTAACACAAACACCGTCGCAACACAACACCGCAGTAACACAAACACCGTCGCAACACAACACCGCAGTAACACAAACACCGTCGCAACACAACACCGCAGTAACACAAACACCGTCGCAACACAACACCGCAGTAACACAAACAACGTCGCAACACAATACCGCAGTAACACAAACACCGTCGCAACACAACACCGCAGTAACACAAACACCGTCGCAACACAACACCGCAGTAACACAAACACCGTAGCAACACAACACCGCAGTAACACAAACACCGTAGCAACACAACACCGCAGTAACACAAACACCGTAGCAACACAACACCGCAGTAACACAAACACCGTCGCAACACAACACCGCAGTAACACAAACACCGTCGCAACACAACACCGCAGTAACACAAACAACGTCGCAACACAATACCGCAGTAACACAAACACCGTCGCAACACAACACCGCAGTAACACAAACACCGTCGCAACACAACACCGCAGTAACACAAACACCGTCGCAACACAACACCGCAGTAACACAAACACCGTAGCAACACAACACCGCAGTAACACAAACACCGTAGCAACACAACACCGCAGTAACACAAACACCGTCGCAACACAACACCGCAGTAACACAAACACCGTCGCAACACAACACCGCAGTAACACAAACAACGTCGCAACACAACACCGCAGTAACACAAACACCGTCGCAACACAACACCGCAGTAACACAAACAACGTCGCAACACAATACCGCAGTAACACAAACACCGTCGCAACACAACACCGCAGTAACACAAACACCGTCGCAACACAACACCGCAGTAACACAAACACCGTCGCAACACAACACCGCAGTAACACAAACACCGTCGCAACACAACACCGCAGTAACACAAACACCGTAGCAACACAACACCGCAGTAACACAAACACCGTCGCAACACAACACCGCAGTAACACAAACAACGTCGCAACACAACACCGCAGTAACACAAACACCGTCGCAACACAACACCGCAGTAACACAAACAACGTCGCAACACAACACCGCAGTAACACAAACACCGTAGCAACACAACACTGCAGTAACACAAACAACGTCGCAACACAATACCTCAGTAACACAAACACCGTCGCAACACAACACCGCAGTAACACAAACACCGTAGCAACACATAATTGCAGCCCCTCGTAGAGAAGACACAAACTACCTAATTGTCGATAAATAAACTACTAAATTCCCAGTCGAAACTCCGCTTAATAGGAAAATATGGAGGAATTAAGGGAATTCGCTGTATCCCGCTACTTAACCGCTTCGAGAATAAGAAGAGTGAATCACTTAGCTTCACGGGAACATTAAAAATCACTGAGTCTGGTTTAATGTATGACACATAACACCTCGGGGATACATATCTGTATTTTTGGCCAGGCCCTGTGTCATGGTGATTACAGGTGAGCTGGACACTGATTGGAGGTAAGTGGGAGGGGAGGTTTTTACACTGGTGAGGTTTTCGAGGTTCGGTTCGTTGAGGGGAAGGGGGAGTTTAAGAGGGGAGTTGGGTGACGGGTGACTGACGGGGAGGTTAGTAAGGGGAGTGATCTGACTACTGCAGTACTCTTAAGATTTTCTGTGTAAGACTTCTCCCCATCCATTCTCGTTCCTCCCCGCTCCTCCCCGCTCCTCCCCGCTCCTTCCTGCTCCTGCCTGCTTCTCCCTGCATCCCTCCTGCTCCTGCTGACGAAACAGTCCTCCCCAGGGTGTCACCAGTTCTGCGTTAAACGCCTCTTACGCCCAGGCACCGAGGCACCTACGCAATTTATTAAACAAGGGAGGGAGAGAGGGAGGGAGGGAGAGAGAGAGAGGGAGGGAGGGAAGGAGGGAGAGAGGGAGGGAGGAAGTGGTTAGAGGTAATGAGAAGGTGCGAGAGGGGAAGTGTGAGGGTGATGATGAGGGTGTGAAGTGATGGTAGTGGTGTGTACTGGTGGAGGAAAATGTGGTAGTGTGTACTGGTGGAGGCAGATGTGGTGATGTGTACTGTTGGAGGAAGATGTGGTGGTGTGTTCTGGTGGAGGAAGGTGTACTGGTGTGCACTGGTGGAGGAAGATGTGGTGATATGTACTGGTGGAGGCAGATGTGGTGATGTGTACTGGTGGAGGAAGATGTGGTGTGTACTGGTGGAGGAAGACGTGGTGGTGTGTACTGGTGGAGGCAGATGTGATGGTGTGTACTGGTGGAGGGAGGTGTGCTGGTGTGTTCTGGTGGAGGAAGGTGTACTGGTGTGTTCTGGTGGAGGAAGACGTGGTGGTGTGTACTGGTGGAGGCAGATGTGATGGTGTGTTCTGGTGGAGGAAGGTGTACTGGTGTTCTGGTGGAGGAAGGTGGGCTGGTGTGTACTGGTGGGTTAAGGTGGGCTGGTGTGTACTGGTGGAGGCAGATGTGATGGTGTGTACTGGTGAAGGAAGGTGTGCTGGTGTGTTCTGGTGGAGGAAGGTGTACTGGTGTGTTCTGGTGGAGGAAGGTGGGCTGGTGTGTACTGGTGGGTTAAGGTGGGCTGGTGTGTACTGGTGGGTTAAGGTGGGCTGGTGTGTACTGGTGGGTTAAGGTGGGCTGGTGTGTACTGGTGGGTTAAGGTGTACTGGTGTGTTCTGGTGGGTTAAGGTGGGCTGGTGTGTACTGGTGGGTTAAGGTGGGCTGGTGTGTACTGGTGGGTTAAGGTGGGCTGGTGTGTACTGGTGGGTTAAGGTGGGCTGGTGTGTACTGGTGGGTTAAGGTGGGCTGGTGTGTACTGGTGGGTTAAGGTGGGCTGGTGTGTACTGGTGGGTTAAGGTGGGCTGGTGTGTACTGGTGGGTTAAGGTGGGCTGGTGTGTACTGGTGGGTTAAGGTGGGCTGGTGTGTACTGGTGGGTTAAGGTGGGCTGGTGTGTACTGGTGGGTTAAGGTGGGCTGGTGTGTACTGGTGGGTTAAGGTGGGCTGGTGTGTACTGGTGGGTTAAGGTGGGCTGGTGTGTACTGGTGGGTTAAGGTGGGCTGGTGTGTACTGGTGGGTTAAGGTGGGCTGGTGTGTACTGGTGGGTTAAGGTGGGCTGGTGTGTTCTGGTGGGTTAAGGTGGGCTGGTGTGTACTGGTGGGTTAAGGTGGGCTGGTGTGTACTGGTGGGTTAAGGTGGGCTGGTGTGTACTGGTGGGTTAAGGTGGGCTGTGGGGCCCTACAGTGGAGCCCATGATAACCTCCCTATAGTGTATACAAATACACGTAGATGGATGAATCTTATTGTAGCCAGCTAATCCAGTGGCTTATGCACTGACCTGGAGTTTTGCGACTCACTTGCCGCGAGTTCAGTCCCACCCATACCGTGGCTTATCTCACATCAACAAATAGCAGAGCACTACACCATCCACCACATCCATCATGGGTCAAACTGGGTAACAGCACTCTACTTTCTTCGCAAGTTACCGCTGCTGAGATCATCACAATCCCGTGTGGACACTGCGATCAGAAGTACGTGGGAGAAACTGGGAGGAAGCTGTCAGTCACATTATGCAGAAGCAGCAGAGATGACCAGAGGCAATGCTTGCGGTACCCCACAGATACGACGCTGCCTGGAAACGTCCCTTAGTGAACGACAGCGCCTGCCCTTCCGTAACTCCGTAAACCAGCTGTTACATATCTTTTTTTTCGTAATGTCATGAACCAGTTGCCTCAAGTCGACCTTTGGAAACCTCCCCCCCCCCTCCCTCTCCTCCTCCCTTCCCCCTCCCCTCCCCCTCCTCCTCCTCCACCCTCTCCTACTCCCCCTCCCCCTCTGCCCTCCCACTCTCCCTCCCACACCTTCTACTGTGACGTAATGGTTCAGCTGTCTAACGACACCTGCCGAACAGGTTTGTCAGGTGTGTGTGTGTGTGTGTGTGTTTGTGTGTTTATGTATGTGTGTGTGTGTGTGTGTGTGTGTGTGTGTGTGTATGTGTGTATGTGTGTGTGTGTGTGTGTGTGTGTGTGTGTGTGTGCGTGTGTGTGTGTGTGTGTGTGTGTGTGTGTGTGTATGTGTGCGTGAGTGTGTGTGTGTGTGTGTGTGTGTGTGTGAGTGTGTGTGTGTGTGTAATAATGATAATAATAATAATAATAATAATAATAATAATAATAATAATAATAATAATAATAATAATAATAATAAATACAATAATAATAACAATAATCAGTGGTAGGTCATTCGGATCACAACCTATGAGGACCGAGGTTCGATATCCTCCAAGGTGAGACGTATTACCAAGTCTCCTTACACCTGTCGCTGCTTGCTTTTTCACCTGGCAGTAACTAGGTACCTGAGTGTTAGTTAGCAGTCGTGTGCAGCATCCTGGGGGCGGGGTAGCGGCGCACATTACACAGACCTGACCTCTCAACTGACCTGAACGCTTGTAAACTGGACGCAGTTTACCTTACAAGACTCTCTCGGCTTGTAAACTGAACTGCCTAAAAAAATAGTGACAGTAACGTTGAACGAGCCACATTAAGGTCTAAAATACAGTAATATAGAGTACAAAATATCTTCTGTAAGCCATTTATGTCTAAAATACAGTAATACAGAGTACAAAATGCCTTCTGTGAGCCATTTATCTCTAAAATACAGTAATACAGAGTACAAAATATCTTCTGTGAGCCATTTATCTCTAAAATACAGTAATACAGAGTACAAAATACCTTCTGTGAGCCATTTATCTCTAAAATACAGTAATATGGAGTACAAAATTCCTTCTGAAAGCCTGTAAATTCTTCGCATCACGAAGAAAAAAGGAAAATATGACAGAAATTATGGATTATTATCTCATTATCGTCCGTCAATACGATTTCGTATTATTAATTTTGGAGGTACAAGGCAGAGCAGCGACTCACTGCTAAATCTTCCCCAGAATGAGGATTTTGTTGGACTGTTGCTCGTGCAATACGACTCAACGCACCACGTTGTTGCAAACACGACAATAAAAGTTTTTCAGACCGTCCCAGCGTTGAAAAAAAAAGGCAATTACCTAGTTATTACTTCTCCATTGTGGGATATCAGGCGGTGATCAACGCCGCCAGGCGGAAACTCTTCGTGAAGGCTGACAGTTTACGACAGTTTACCAGACGTAGCACCGTCAGGAGTTTCCCAAATTGTTACCTGTTAAATGGAGAATTTGGGTGATAACGATCACTGTTATTGTTGGTCCCTGAGAGGATGAGGAATTGTGAGAATATAATGTACACAGGATGTGGGACGCTGTATCACTGTCCTCTGGCGTGAGGGATACAGGGATGCTGGGATACAGGGATGTTGGGATACAGGGATGCTGGGATACAGGGATGCTGGGATACAGGGATACTGAGATACAGGGATGCTGGGATGCAGGGATGCTGGGATACAGGGATGCTGGAATGCAGGGATGCTGGGATACAGGGATGCTGGGATACAGGGATGCTGGGATACAGGGGTGCTGGGATACAGGGATGCTGGGATACAGGAATGCTGGGATACAGGGATGCTGGGATGCAGGGATACTGAGATACAGGGATACTGAGATACAGGGATGCTGGGATACAGGGATGCTGGGATACAGGGATGCTGGGATACAGAGATACTGGGATACAGGGATGTTGGGATACAGGGATGCTGAGATACAGGGATACTGAGATACAGGGATGCTGGGATACAGGGATGCTGGGATACAAGGATTCTGGGATACAGGGATGCTGGGATACAGGGTTACTGGGATACAGGGATGCTGGGATACAGGGATGCTGGAATGCAGGGATGCTGGGATACAGGGATGCTGGGATACAGGGATGCTGGGATACAGGGGTGCTGGGATACAGGGATGCTGGGATACAGGAATGCTGGGATACAGGGATGCTGGGATGCAGGGATACTGAGATACAGGGATACTGAGATACAGGGATGCTGGGATACAGGGATGCTGGGATACAGGGATGCTGGGATACAGAGATACTGGGATACAGGGATGTTGGGATACAGGGATGCTGAGATACAGGGATACTGAGATACAGGGATGCTGGGATACAGGGATGCTGGGATACAAGGATTCTGGGATACAGGGATGCTGGGATACAGGGTTACTGGGATACAGGGATGCTGGGATACAGGGATGCTGGGATACAGGGATGCTGGGATACAGGGATGCTGGGATACAGGGATACTGGGATAAAGGGATGCTGGGATAGAGGGATGCTGGGATAAAGGGATGCTGGGATACAGGGATGCTGGGATACAGGGATGCTGGGATACAGGGATGCTGGGATACAGGGATACTGGGATAAAGGGATGCTGGGATAGAGGGATGCTGGGATACAGGGATGCTGGGATACAGGGATGCTGGGATAAAGGGATGCTGGGATAGAGGGATGCTGGGATAAAGGGATGCTGGGATACAGGGATGCTGGGATAAAGGAATGCTGGGATAGAGGGATGCTGGGATAAAGGGATGCTGGGATACAGGGATGCTGGGATACAGGGATGCTGGGATACAGGGATGCTGGGATACAGGGATACTGGGATAAAGGGATGCTGGGATAGAGGGATGCTGGGATAAAGGGATGCTGGGATACAGGGATGCTGGGATAAAGGGATGCTGGGATAGAGGGATGCTGGGATAAAGGAATGCTGGGATAGAGGGATGCTGGGATAAAGGGATGCTGGGATACAGGGATGCTGGGATAAAGGGATGCTGGGATAGAGGGATGCTGGGATAAAGGGATGCTGGGATACAGGGATGCTGGGATAAAGGGATGCTGGGATAGAGGGATGCTGGGATAAAGGAATGCTGGGATAGAGGGATGCAGGGATAAAGGGATGCTGGATGTTACTTCAGTTTTTTTAATTGAATATGAGAGCCTCTAACGAATTTTAGATCAAAAATGGTTGTAATAATAATAATAATAATAATATTTTTTTAAAAGGATGGAGGGGTAAGCCAGTGGAAGGTCTCCGTCAGATGACCAAAAGTTCCAGTGTTAGGAAACCTTGTCCTGTTTATTGACAAACCTGACTTAACCTCACCTAACTTAACCTAACCTCACCTAACTTAACCTAACCTAACCTAACTTAACCTAACCTAACCTAACCTAACCTAACTTAACCTAACCTAACCTAACCTAACCTAACTTAACCTAACCTAACCTAACCTAACCTAACCTAACTTAACCTAACCTCACCTAACTTAACCTAACCTAACCTAACTTAACCTAACCTAACCTAACCTAACCTAACTTAACCTAACCTAACCTAACCTAACCTAACTTAACCTAACCTAACCTAACCTAACCTAACCTAACTTAACCTAACCTAACCTAACCTAACCTAACCTAACCTAACCTAACCTAACCTAACCTAACCTAACTTAACCTAACCTAACCTAACCTAACCTAACCTAACCTAACCTAACCTAACCTAACCTAACTTAACCTAACCTAACCTAACCTAACTTAACCTAACCTAACCGAACTTAACCTAACCTAAACTAACTTAACCTAACCTAACCTAACCTAACCTAACTTAACCTAACCTAACCTAACTTAACCTAAGCTAAACTAACTTAACCTAACCTAACCTAACTTAACCTAACCTAAACTAACTTAACCTAACCTAACCTAACTTAACCTAACCTAAACTAACTTAACCTAACCTAACCTAACCTAACCTAACTTAACCTAACCTAACCGAACTTAACCTAACCTAAACTAACTTAACCTAACCTAACCTAACCTAACCGAACTTAACTTAACCTAACCTAACCTAACCTAACCTAACTTAACCTAACCTAACATAACTTAACCTTACTTAACTTAACCTCGACTGAAATATATATAGTTTAGTACAATTTACAGTGTTTAACCACGAAATCTTTTGTACCTTCCTGAAAAAAACTAGTTCTTAACTATTGTGGTTGTCTGTGGTCGAGTCCTAGCTCCTGGCCTCGTCTCATAATAGGTCGTGTCTAAGGATCATTCTCTTTCCCCCCGTTATCCCAGGTATACCACACGTTCAAGTTATACCTGCAGTCTCCCTCCAGTACTTCCTCATTCTGATCATCCATCTTACTACTCTGAGGCTAAAGAATAACTTCCTGACATCCCTGTGGCTTCGTATACCTCGTTTCTGCCTCTCTAGCAATATCTGCCACTCTTCTTTATCAAGTCTTCTAAGTAAACAAACCAGGGAACAGGTGGGGTTTGAACCCATGGCGAGTGAGTCGTAACAACTCCAGGCCAGTGCGTTAACCAGTGGATTAGCTAAAGTTTTACGTCTCTCTAGCCATGGATTCAAAATCCACCCGTTCCGTGGTTTGCTCGCAAAAGTGTTGTTACGATTTCATTAGTCAAATCATCTGAGTCATGTCACTTTCATGTCTCTCCTGTCCTTGCATGTCGTCAGACTCATTTTCTTCAGTTTCTTTGAAAAAATGGTATAAATACCGACGTGATGATGATTAAGACATACGTACAACACTTGGGGATCTTTATTGTTAAAACGTTTCGCCTACACAGTAGAGTTCTTCAGTCAAATACAGAGTCATTCCATCATCCTTGGTGATATGAGGTGGTCAGTCCCTCAGCCTGGAGAAGAGTTCAGCATTATGGTGGTCGATGGACTGATTATATCTTCATTTCACTACTACACCTGCTGCCTCTGTATTTAACTGAAGGAGCCTGCTGTGTAGTCGACACGTTTCTGCAATAATGATATCCAACTGTCGTAGATGTGTCTTAATTACCTATTTGCAGTTTCTTTTTCCTTGTCTCCGGGACTATTATCCTTTTGAATCTGTTCGTGTTTTCCAGCAGGTGTGGGCGTCGTGCTGGTGATACGTACTCGAAGATAAGCCTTCATCTGTCCTCTGAAGGGTCGTGACTGACGCTTTGTTGAGATTTCTGCAATGAACATTCGCTGTAGGGGTCTCAGTTGGTGTGTGTCCCTGGCACTGTGCCTGGCACTGTGCTTGGCGCTATGGTAGCTTCACTGGTGAAGTTTTCAGCCAGTGTCCCAAGAGACTGTGCCCAACATCCGGTCATCTTTCTCCTTTTTAAATTTCCATCAGGAATAAAAAGGCACAATGCCGTGACTGGAACAATACCGTTACTGGAACAATACCGTGACTGGAACAATACCGTGACTGGAACAATACCGTGACTGGAACAATACCGTTACTGGAACAATACCGTGACTGGAACAATACCGTGACTGGAACAATACCGTTACTGGAACAATACCGTGACTGGAACAATACCGTGACTGGAACAATACCGTGACTGGAACAATACCGTGACTGGAACAATACCGTGACTGGAACAATACCGTGACTGGAACAATACCGTTACTGGAACAATACCGTGACTGGAACAATACCGTGACTGGAACAATACCGTGACTGGAACAATACCGTGACTGGAACAATACCGTTACTGGAACAATACCGTGACTGGAACAATACCGTGACTGGAACAATACCGTGACTGGAACAATACCGTGACTGGAACAATACCGTGACTGGAACAATACCGTGACTGGAACAATACCGTGACTGGAACAATACCGTGACTGGAACAATACCGTGACTGGAACAATACCGTGACTGGAACAATACCGTGACTGGAACAATACCGTGACTGGAACAATACGCAAATAACCCGACGTTTCGGTCCTACTTGGACCATTAGTCTGATCAGTTATTGGTCCAAGTCGGACCTTAACGTCGTCATAAATTCCTTTCTTCTATGTACGGGTTGTGTAAATTTCCATAACACTTGCCATTTTCATTTTTCGAATTTCAAAAGCTACTTATCTGACCAATCTGGAAGTCTGTCCTGGTCCATATTTTTCCTTGTCCTCTTAGAATTTTTTATTCTCCTCATTAATCTCACATCATCTGGCTCTATCTTCCGGCATGTTGTTCACACATACCAGAAAGAGAACCGGTCCTAGCATCGGGCCTTGCTGAGCCCCACTCTTTACAATTCTCCCATTCTGATGCCAGTTTACGGACAGTCATTGCATCTCCTGCCTGTTCCTCGACGCTCTGTCCTATTCTACTGAGCGTAATAAAGTCAAATGTCTTTTTGGAGTTCAAGAATATGCAGTCTACCTGTTTTTCTGTATCATACCTCACGTCTTTCTGAGACAACATTAACCAGGCTTCTAAAAGTGCTTCGCCCATCTTATTCTCATCATCTGTGCTGACATACACAGTGTGTCAATAATGGCTATCTACACCTTAATGTGGCAGACAGCATACGTAATCCCTTCAAGGAAGGGATTACGTATGCTGTCTGCCACATCTATGACAATTGCCCTATTTCCATTATTTCTCGTGTCTTTCCACATTACCAGACATCCCTTTTTTCCTCCTCTTTCTTCCCTGTCTCCTCTTTCCCTCCTGCGTCTTAACCTCCACCCCTTCCCTGTTCATTTTCTTTATCTGTTCGTCTTCAAGAAAAACATTAAAAAAATGAATTACATATCTGAGACGGCCTTAAACACTTCCCGAAAATCTTTTCTCACTATTTACATTAATAACCTATTACATCTACTGTCTATTCACATCACGTAATCTGCTGAGATAACAGTGGATGTCAGATTAAAGATATGTGTGCCAGAGGGACACGATCAACAACGTAAATGTGTTATGCATTCCAATCTCTCTCAAAAATATATGAGAATGATTAGGAATCTTTGATCCACCGGTGAGGCTGTTACACACGTCTTAAATCATGCGATTTTTGCGGAAACATAAACAGCGGGTCATTTTCTTGTCAAATTGTATATTTGACAAGGAAATTGCATACACCTGCAATTTTTGGGCCGCAGTTGTTATCGAGGGAATGTTAGTTTCAAGTTGGGATGATGCTAGTTGTTAGTGTTAGCTTTGTTAGATTTGTTAGTGAGATCTTTTAACGAGGTTTGCTAGTTCCGTTTGTTTGTTTTGCTAGCTAGTTCTGTTTGTTAGTTTGGTTTGTTAGTTTGGCTTGCTAGTTCCGTTTGTTTGTTTGGTTTGTTAGTTTGACTTGCTAGTTCCGTTTATTAGTTTGGTTTGTTAGTTTGGCTTGCTAGGCGAGGTTTGTCAGGTTAAAGGAGTATTGACAGAGCGAGGGTCATTAAGGCTGCAGGTCACCTCTTCACCACCAGTCAACACCTCTGAAATACATAATATATATGCACACACACACCTCGTGTATGTACGTGAGAAGCACACACATACATATACCTCTCGATGTATATACACTGAGAAACACACACACATACATACACACACACAAACCTCACTCAAGGAGAAAGATCTTGGGGTGAGTATAACACCGAGCATGTCTCCGGAAGCACACATCAATCAGATAACTGCTGCAGCATATGGGCGCCTGGCAAACCTGAGAACAGCATTCCGACACCTTAGTAAGGAATCATTCAAGACACTGTACACCGTGTATGTCAGGCCCATACTGGAGTATGCAGCACCTGTTTGGAACCCGCACTTGATAAAGCACGTCAAGAAACTAGAGAAAGTACAAAGGTTTGCCACAAGGTTAGTTCCAGAGCTAAGGGGAATGTCCTATGAAGAAAGATTATGGGAAATCGGCCTGACGACACTGGAGGACAGGAGGGTCAGGGGAGACATGATAACGACATATAAAATACTGCGTGGAATAGACAAGGTGGACAAGGACAGGATGTTCCAGGGAGGGGACACAGAAACAAGAGGCCACAATTGGAAGTTGAAGACACAAATGAGTCAGAGAGATAGTAGGAAGTATTTCTTCAGTCATAGAGTTGTAAGGCAGTGGAATAGCCTAGAAAATGACGTAGTGGAGGCAGGAACCATACACAGTTTTAAGACGAGGTTTGATAAAGCTCATGGAGCGGGGAGAGATAGGGTCTAGTAGCAACCGGTGAAGAGGCGGGGCCAGGAGCTAGGACTCGACCCCTGCAACCACAAATAGGTGAGTACAAATAGGTGAGTACACACAAACACACACACACTCACACACAATTACACACACACACTCACACACACACACACACACACACACACACACACACACACACACACACACACACACACACACACACACACACACACACACACACACACACACACACATACACACACACACACACACGCACACACACACGCATCAGATGATGTGAAGTTAATGAGGAGAATTAAATCAGGTGAGGATCAGGATCAGGCAGGCCTTTAAAGAGACCTGGACAGGCTGGACACCTGGTCCAGCAACTGGCTTCTCGAATTCAACCCTGCCAAACGCAAAGTCATGAAGATCGGAGAAGGGCAAAGAAGACCGCAGACAGAGTATAGACTAGGTGACCAACGACTGCAAACGTCGCTCAAGGAGAAAGATCTTGGGGTGAGTATAACACCGAGCGTATCTCCGGAAGCACACATCAACCAGATAACGGCTGCAGCATACGGGCGCCTGGCAAACCTGAGTGAGGTTAGCATTCCGATACCTAAGTAAGGAATCTTTCAAGACACTGTACACCGTGCACGTCAGGCCCATACTGGAGTATGCAGCACCAGTTTGGAAACCGCACCAGGTCAAGCACGTTAAGAAATTAAAGAAAATGCTAAGGTTTGCGACAAGGTTAGTTCCAGAGCTAAGGGGAATGTCCTACGAAGAAAGGTTGAGGGAAATCGGCCTGACGACACTGGAGGACAGGAGGGTCAGGGGAGACATGATAACGACATGCAAAATGCTGCATGGAATAGACAAGGTGGACAGAGACAAGATGTTCCAGAGAGGGGACACAGAAATAAAGGGTCACTCTTGGAAGTTGAAGACTCAGATGAGTCACAGGGATGTTAGGAAGCATTTCTTCAGTCACAGAGTGGTCAGGAAGTGGAACAGTCTGGCGAGCGATGTAGTGGAGGCAGGAGCCATACATAGCTTTAAGACGAGGTATGATAAAGCTTATGGAGCAGAGATAGAGAGGATCTAGTAGCGTTCAGTGAAGAGGCGGGGTCAGGAGCTGAGTGTCGACCCCTGCAACTACAATTAGGTGAGTACAATTAGGGGAACACACACACACACACACACACACACACACATCTGTCGAGTGTATATACACGGAAATATGCGCCTCCCGGTGTATATTCTCTGAAAAATACACCTTTATGTATGACTGTATACGCTCCATCTAGTTTCTGGTGTATATACCAGCGACTTGTGTATATACCAGCGACTTGTGTATATACCAGCGACTTGTGAAAACTTAAATGTATCACATATTGTGTTATATGAGGGAGATATTGTGTCCTTTAAGTGTCTGATAGTGACTCCAGAGCCTCAGTGAGTGACTCCAGAGTCTCAGTGAGTGACTCCAGACCTCAGTTAGTTACTCCAGAGTCTCAGTGAGTGACTCCAGACCTCAGTTAGTTACTCCAGAGTCTCAGTGAGTGACTCCAGAGCCTCAGTTAATTACTCCAGAGTCTCAGTGAGTGACTCCAGAGCCTCAGTTAGTTACTCCAGAGTATCAGTGAGTGACTCCATACCTCAGTTAGTTACTCCAGAGTATCAGTGAGTGACTCCAGACCTCAGTTAGTTACTCCAGAGTCTCAGTGAGTGACTCCAGAGCCTCAGTTAATTACTCCAGAGTCTCAGTGAGTGACTCCAGAGCCTCAGTTAGTTACTCCAGAGTATCAGTGAGTGACTCCAGACCTCAGTTAGTTACTCCAGAGTATCAGTGAGTGACTCCAGACCTCAGTTAGTTACTCCAGAGTCTCAGTGAGTGACTCCAGACCTCAGTTAGTTACTCCAGAGTCTCAGTGAGTGACTCCAGAGCCTCAGTTAATTACTCCAGAGTCTCAGTGAGTGACTCCAGAGCCTCAGTTAGTTACTCCAGAGTATCAGTGAGTGACTCCAGACCTCAGTTAGTTACTCCAGAGTCTCAGTGAGTGACTCCAGACCTCAGTTAGTTACTCCAGAGTCTCAGTGAGTGACTCCAGAGCCTCAGTTAATTACTCCAGAGTCTCAGTGAGTGACTCCAGAGCCTCAGTTAGTTACTCCAGAGTCTCAGTGAGTGACTCCAGACCTCAGTTAGTTACTCCAGAGTATCAGTGAGTGACTCCAGAGCCTCAGTTAGTTACTCCAGAGTCTCAGTGAGTGACTCCAGAGCCTCAGTTAGTTACTCCAGAGTCTCAGTGAGTGACTCCAGACCTCAGTTAGTTACTCCAGAGTCTCAGTGAGTGACTCCAGACCTCAGTTAGTTACTCCAGAGTCTCAGTGAGTGACTCCAGAGCCTCAGTTAATTACTCCAGAGTCTCAGTGAGTGACTCCAGAGCCTCAGTTAGTTACTCCAGAGTATCAGTGAGTGACTCCAGACCTCAGTTAGTTACTCCAGAGTATCAGTGAGTGACTCCAGACCTCAGTTAGTTACTCCAGAGTCTCAGTGAGTGACTCCAGAGCCTCAGTTAATTACTCCAGAGTCTCAGTGAGTGACTCCAGAGCCTCAGTTAGTTACTCCAGAGTATCAGTGAGTGACTCCAGACCTCAGTTAGTTACTCCAGAGTATCAGTGAGTGACTCCAGACCTCAGTTAGTTACTCCAGAGTCTCAGTGAGTGACTCCAGACCTCAGTTAGTTACTCCAGAGTCTCAGTGAGTGACTCCAGAGCCTCAGTTAATTACTCCAGAGTCTCAGTGAGTGACTCCAGAGCCTCAGTTAGTTACTCCAGAGTATCAGTGAGTGACTCCAGACCTCAGTTAGTTACTCCAGAGTCTCAGTGAGTGACTCCAGACCTCAGTTAGTTACTCCAGAGTCTCAGTGAGTGACTCCAGAGCCTCAGTTAATTACTCCAGAGTCTCAGTGAGTGACTCCAGAGCCTCAGTTAGTTACTCCAGAGTCTCAGTGAGTGACTCCAGACCTCAGTTAGTTACTCCAGAGTATCAGTGAGTGACTCCAGAGCCTCAGTTAGTTACTCCAGAGTCTCAGTGAGTGACTCCAGAGCCTCAGTTAGTTACTCCAGAGTCTTAGTGAGTGACTCCAGACCTCAGTTAGTTACTCCAGAGTCTCAGTGAGTGACTCCAGACCTCAGTTAGTTACTCCAGAGTCTCAGTGAGTGACTCCAGAGCCTCAGTTAGTTACTCCAGAGTCTCAGTGAGTGACTCCAGAGCCTCAGTTAGTTACTCCAGAGTCTCAGTGAGTGACTCCAGACCTCAGTTAGTTACTCCAGAGTCTCAGTGAGTGACTCCAGAGCCTCAGTTAGTTACTCCAGAGTATCAGTGAGTGACTCCAGAGCCTCAGTTAGTTACTCCAGAGTATCAGTGAGTGACTCCAGAGCCTCAGTTAGTGACTCCAGAGCCTCAGTTAGTTACTCCAGAGTCTCAGTGAGTGACTCCAGACCTCAGTTAGTTACTCCAGAGTCTCAGTGAGTGACTCCAGAGCCTCAGTTAGTTACTCCAGAGTATCAGTGAGTGACTCCAGACCTCAGTTAGTTACTCCAGAGTCTCAGTGAGTGACTCCAGACCTCAGTTAGTTACTCCAGAGTCTCAGTGAGTGACTCCAGAGCCTCAGTTAATTACTCCAGAGTCTCAGTGAGTGACTCCAGAGCCTCAGTTAGTTACTCCAGAGTCTCAGTGAGTGACTCCAGACCTCAGTTAGTTACTCCAGAGTATCAGTGAGTGACTCCAGAGCCTCAGTTAGTTACTCCAGAGTCTCAGTGAGTGACTCCAGAGCCTCAGTTAGTTACTCCAGAGTCTCAGTGAGTGACTCCAGACCTCAGTTAGTTACTCCAGAGTCTCAGTGAGTGACTCCAGACCTCAGTTAGTTACTCCAGAGTCTCAGTGAGTGACTCCAGAGCCTCAGTTAGTTACTCCAGAGTCTCAGTGAGTGACTCCAGAGCCTCAGTTAGTTACTCCAGAGTCTCAGTGAGTGACTCCAGACCTCAGTTAGTTACTCCAGAGTCTCAGTGAGTGACTCCAGAGCCTCAGTTAGTTACTCCAGAGTATCAGTGAGTGACTCCAGAGCCTCAGTTAGTTACTCCAGAGTATCAGTGAGTGACTCCAGAGCCTCAGTTAGTGACTCCAGAGCCTCAGTTAGTTACTCCAGAGTCTCAGTGAGTGACTCCAGACCTCAGTTAGTTACTCCAGAGTCTCAGTGAGTGACTCCAGAGCCTCAGTTAGTGACTCCAGAGTATCAGTGAGTGACTCCAGAGCCTCAGTTAGTTACTCCAGAGTCTCAGTGAGTGACTCCAGACCTCAGTTAGTTACTCCAGAGTCTCAGTGAGTGACTCCAGAGCCTCAGTTAGTTACTCCAGAGTCTCAGTGAGTGACTCCAGAGCCTCAGTTAGTTACTCCAGAGTCTCAGTGAGTGACTCCAGAGCCTCAGTTAGTTACTCCAGAGTATCAGTGAGTGACTCCAGAGCCTCAGTTAGTTACTCCAGAGTCTCAGTGAGTGACTCCAGACCTCAGTTAGTTACTCCAGAGTCTCAGTGAGTGACTCCAGACCTCAGTTAGTTACTCCAGAGTCTCAGTGAGTGACTCCAGAGCCTCAGTTAGTTACTCCAGAGTCTCAGTGAGTGACTCCAGAGCCTCAGTTAGTTACTCCAGAGTCTCAGTGAGTGACTCCAGACCTCAGTTAGTTACTCCAGAGTCTCAGTGAGTGACTCCAGACCTCAGTTAGTTACTCCAGAGTCTCAGTGAGTGACTCCAGACCTCAGTTAGTTACTCCAGAGTATCAGTGAGTGACTCCAGACCTCAGTTAGTTACTCCAGAGTATCAGTGAGTGACTCCAGACCTCAGTTAGTTACTCCAGAGTCTCAGTGAGTGACTCCAGACCTCAGTTAGTTACTCCAGAGTCTCAGTGAGTGACTCCAGACCTCAGTTAGTTACTCCAGAGTCTCAGTGAGTGACTCCAGACCTCAGTTAGTTACTCCAGAGTCTCAGTGAGTGACTCCAGACCTCAGTTAGTTACTCCAGAGTATCAGTGAGTGACTCCAGACCTCAGTTAGTTACTCCAGAGTATCAGTGAGTGACTCCAGAGCCTCAGTTAGTTACTCCAGAGTCTCAGTGAGTGACTCCAGACCTCAGTTAGTTACTCCAGAGTCTCAGTGAGTGACTCCAGAGCCTCAGTTAGTTACTCCAGAGTCTCAGTGAGTGACTCCAGACCTCAGTTAGTTTCTCCAAAGTATCAGTGAGTGACTCCAGACCTCAGTTAGTTACTCCAGAGTATCAGTGAGTGACTCCAGAGCCTCAGTTAGTTACTCCAGAGTCTCAGTGAGTGACTCCAGACCTCAGTTAGTTACTCCAGAGTCTCAGTGAGTGACTCCAGAGCCTCAGTTAGTTACTCCAGAGTCTCAGTGAGTGACTCCAGACCTCAGTTAGTTACTCCAGAGTATCAGTGAGTGACTCCAGACCTCAGTTAGTTACTCCAGAGTATCAGTGAGTGACTCCAGAGCCTCAGTTAGTTACTCCAGAGTCTCAGTGAGTGACTCCAGACCTCAGTTAGTTACTCCAGAGTCTCAGTGAGTGACTCCAGACCTCAGTTAGTTACTCCAGAGTCTCAGTGAGTGACTCCAGAGCCTCAGTTAGTTACTCTAGAGTCTCAGTGAGTGACTCCAGACCTCAGTTAGTTACTCCAGAGTCTCAGTGAGTGACTCAAGAGCCTCAGTTAGTTACTCCAGAGTCTCAGTGAGTGACTCCAGACCTCAGTTAGTTACTCCAGAGTCTCAGTGAGTGACTCCAGACCTCAGTTAGTTACTCCAGAGTCTCAGTGAGTGACTCCAGACCTCAGTTAGTTACTCCAGAGTCTCAGTGAGTGACTCCAGACCTCAGTTAGTTACTCCAGAGTCTCAGTGAGTGACTCCAGACCTCAGTTGAGGGACTGATTAACTCGAACTCCGGATTCTCACCATTCTTCTTTGTATAGGACTGATGAAGTCACTGTAGGGCGAAACGTTTCCTCAATAAAGATACGCAAGTGTTGCACATGTGTCTAATTTATCAGGTCAGATATGTACCTGAGTGAGAGGGGTTGGATTTGAGTGGGATTTGCACAGGAGTTAATGGGGTTATCTAAGCTTATTTTCGGTAGCAGTGAAACGGTTTGAGCAAATACTAGGCCTACTGGCCTAGTGTAGGTCCATACTAGGCCAGTAGGCCTGCTGCAGTGTTCCTTCTTGGTTATGGTCTAGCAGCTTGACCAACTAGGCAGGAAGCCTGGTCTGTGACCGGGTGGCGGGGGCGGTGACCCCCTCCGGTAACGACTCCATGTAACCCCGCCCCCTACAATCCTCTCCCTACCTCAACAATCCTCTCCCCACCACAACAATCATCCCAACAATCATACCCACAACAATCATACCCCAACAATCATCCCCAACAATCATACCCACAGCAATCATACCCCAATAATCATCCCCAACAGTGATCCCCAACAATGATCCCCAATAATCATTCCCAACAATGATCCCCCAACAATCATACCCCCAGCAATCATACCCAAACAATCATCCCCAAACAATCATCCCCAACAATCAATTATCTCTAAATAACATCTCTAACAATTATCTTAATAATTATCTCTAATAATTATCCCTAAATAATTATCTAATAATATCTCTCAATAATTAATCATCTAACAACATCCCTAATAACATCCCCTAACAATATCCCCAACAATTCATCCCCTAATAATTCATCTAAATCAATTCATCTCAACAATTCATCTAATTAATTCATCCCTCAATTATCTAAATAATATCTCTAAATAATTATTCTAATCCCCAACTTAATCTATTCTAATAATTATCTCTTTAATAATTATCTCTAATAGGTGATCTCAATAATGATCTCTTATCATCCCTAACAATGATCCCCTAAATCAATTATACTCTCAGTAATTATATCTAAACAATAGTTTTAAACAAACAATCTCTAATAATTATCTCTAACAACTAATCTCATAATTCATCTCAATAATTATCCCCTAACAACTATCCCCTCAATAACTACTCTAACTTAATCATCTAAATAATTATCTCAACAATTATCTCCCCAACAAATAATCATCCCCTCAATAATTCATCCCCAACAATCATTCTCAATCATCTCTCCAACAATTCCCTAATAATTAATCTCTCCCCCCAACTAATTATCTCAATAATTATCTAACTAATTATCCCCTCTAATAATTATCTTAATCATCTCATAATTAATCTCTAATAATCATCCCCCAACAATAATTATCTCTAACAATTATCCCCCTAACAATTCATCCTCAATTAATCTCCCCAACAATTCATCCCCTAACAATTCCATAACCCTAATTAATCATCCCCAACAATCATCCCCCAACAATCATCCCCAACAATCATCCCCAACAATCATCCCCAACAATCATCCCCAACAATCATCCCCAACAATCATCCCCAACAATCATCCCCAACAATCATCCCCAACAATCATCCCCCAACAATCATCCCCAACAATCATTCCCCAACAATCATCCTCAACAATCATCCCCAAACAATCATCCCCAACAATCATTCCCAACAATCATCCCCAACAATCATCCCCCACAATCATCCCCAACAATAACCCCTCTCTTCCCCACCATCGCACAAAAACTCAAATAAAAGTCATTAACTTGTCCTGTAAATCTATTTTCAAAGTGGAACGAAATATTTCTTCATTGAATGGTTCCCTCTCAGAGACTGACACCAAAATTTCATTACCGGCAAAGAATATTACCGTTGATGTTTGTAGAGTGACCCCTGTCCCGTGACGCTGTTGCTGCTCCTGTCCCGTGACGCTGTTGCTACCCCTGTCCCGTGACGCTGTTGCTACCCCTGTCCCGTGACGCTGTTGCTACCCCTGTCCCGTGACGCTGTTGCTGCTCCTGTCCCGTGACGCTGTTGCTACCCCTGTCCCGTGACGCTGTTGCTGCCCCTGTCCCGTGACGCTGTTGCTACCCCTGTCCCGTGACGCTGTTGCTACCCCTGTCCCGTGACGCTGTTGCTACCCCTGTCCCGTGACGCTGTTGCTGCCCCTGTCCCGTGACGCTGTTGCTACCCCTGTCCCGTGACGCTGTTGCTACCCCTGTCCCGTGACGCTGTTGCTACCCCTGTCCCGTGACGCTGTTGCTGCCCCTGTCCCGTGACGCTGTTGCTACCCCTGTCCCGTGACGCTGTTGCTGCTCCTGTCCCGTGACGCTGTTGCTACTCCTGTCCAGTGACGCTGTTGCTACTCCTGTCCCTTGACGCTGTTGCTACTCCTGTCCAGTGACGCTGTTGCTACTCCTGTCCCGTGACGCTGTTGCTACCCCTGTCCCGTGACGCTGTTGCTACTCCTGTCCCGTGACGCTGTTGCTACCCCTGGCCCGTGACGCTGTTGCTACCCCTGTCCCGTGACGCTGTTGTTACCCCTGTCCCGTGACGTTGTTGCTACCCCTGGCCCGTGACGCTGTTGCTACCCCTGTCCCGTGACGCTGTTGTCACCCCTGTCCCGTGACGCTGTTGCTACCCCTGGCCCGTGACGCTGTTGCTGCCCCTGTCCCGTGACGCTGTTGCTACCCCTGTCCCGTGACGCTGTTGCTACCCCTGGCCCGTGACGCTGTTGCTGCCCCTGTGCCGTGACGCTGTTGCTACCCCTGGCCCGTGACGCTGTTGCTGCTCCTGTCCCGTGACGCTGTTGCTGCTCCTGTCCCGTGACGCTGTTGCTACCCCTGTCCCGTGAAGCTGTTGCTACCCCTGTCCCGTGACGCTGTTGCTACCCCTGTCCCGTGACGCTGTTGCTACCCCTGTCCCGTGACGCTGTTGCTACCCCTGTCCCGTGACGCTGTTGCTACCCCTGTCACGTGACGCTGTTGCTACCCCTGTCCCGTGACGCTGTTGCTACCCCTGTCCCGTGACCCTGCTACTACCCCTGTCCCGTGACGCTGTTGCTACTCCTGTCCCGTGACGCTGTTGCTACTCCTGTCCAGTGATGCTGTTGCTACTCCTGTCCCGTGACGCTGTTGCTACCCCTGGCCCGTGACGCTGTTGCTACTCCTGTCCCGTGACGCTGTTGCTACCCCTGGCCCGTGACGCTGTTGCTACCCCTGTCCCGTGACGCTGTTGTTACCCCTGTCCCGTGACGCTGTTGCTAAACCTGTCCCGTGACCCTGCTACTACCCCTGTCCCGTGACGCTGTTGCTACCCCTGTCCCGTGACCCTGCTGCTACCCATGTTCCGTGACGATGCTGCTACCCCTGTCCCGTGACGCCTGTCCCCTGCTTCTGTCCCTGCTTCTGTCCCCTGCTTCTGCTCCCTGCTTCTATCCCTGCTTCTCTCCCCTGCTTCTGTCCCTGTTTATGTCTCTGCTTATGTCACTGCTTCTGCTCCCTGCTTCAACAACTCCTACAATCTACCCCTGCTTCCCATCCCCTTTAGTACTATCCTCCCCTGCTCCAGCTCCCATTCTTCTCTCTTTAATTCCCGTCGTCTTCTCCTCTTCATGATCAATTCACCCCCAGGTCATCTCACTTGATAAATATTTTGGTGCGATGGACCTCTATATAGAAAAGACCAGCTAGTGAATGTCTTTTTGGGGTGAAAAAAAAATTATATCCTTTAGTTACGAGTTGTGCTGTAAGCAATATTTCTTGCACTTACGTCTGGTCTGGCCCCAGTTGATCGCTACGTCATGAAAGACGCGTCGTACTTCTGACGTCGGGCCATCAATCTCCCGGAGTGCCGCTGGTACATGATATATAACAGCATTCTTCACTCTGTCAAGTTCCTTGTGGATCTTCCTTGAAAAGAAGTTGAGAAAGGGAGGAATTTGATGTCTCTTCCTTATTTTGGGGTAAAGGTGAGAAACGGGGAGAATAAGGGATGTTTGTTATTGGTGAGAAATATGGGAGTGAAGGATGTTGATTGGTGAGATACACGGGAATGAAAGTTTGCTATTGGTGGATGAGAAACGCGGGAATTAAGGAAGTTTGTTATTGGTGGATGGAAAGCGCGGGAGCCAGGGAGGTCTGCCATTGGTGGATTCCGGTGCTCTGTGCCTTCGTGCGTTCGTGCTTTTGTCCCTTAGTGCCTTCGTGCCACCGTGCCGCGTCCGCCACCCAGCCAATGGCTGGGTGGCGGACGCGGGTATGAAGTCAGCCAGCCATTGGCTGGGTGGCTTGCGCGGGTACAAAGCCACCCAGCCATTGGCTGAGCTGGGACAACCCGCACCCAGCAGCCAGTAATTTTCCACAACATCAGAGAGCCATTGTAGCCGCTGTTATTTATGACTTTTATTATTGACTGGGAATGTCATTTTATGTGTGGCTGCGCGCGTTTTATATTTATAATCTCGGCAACCGTTCCTTTAGGGGCACTTTAACTCTCATTCATACCGCTAGAGGGCCAGGGACGACCACCGCCCATACTGACAGCAAATACTCCGCCCATTTGTGTCATGGGCCGCCCCTATGCGGTTTCTTGGCGGCCCACAACGCCCGTTTCATGGGGGAAAATGGAAATTGGTAATGGTCCAAGAGGAATACAAGAAAGGGTAGATGTTAAGAGGAAATTTGGACCCGTAGAGCTCCTGCAGTGCTCAAAAACTCTTACGTTCTTAAACATGGGTGGGTTAGATTATGGGGCAGCAGCTGGGCTGGCATGGGTGGATGCTAAATACGCCACCCCTAACCCTCATTTCCCAATCATTTCCACTGGTAAAACAGAAGCATGTCTAACATGACGACAAGAGAGGCTCCCCCCCCATGGACCCATCACACCCCTCCCTCAGAGGTGACCCATTACTTTTGACCAATTACAAGCGTGACATGACACAAATTCTATTCATTGCCCATTCACGCCATACATCGAAGTCCATCGGCCTGTTTCAAAATACATCGTCTTTTCTAACCTATCCATCCTTCTTCCTCAAGATCAAAGATATATATAGATACGACGTCTCTAAATATTCCTTTGCATCTTAGATAATAACAGACATCCTTTTAAATGAGGTCGAGATAAAATACTATGGAATAATGTATTTTTGTTAATATATATAATGGAAAGTGAATCCAGTTGAGGATGCCTGCGTCTAGGGATTGAAAATTGAAGTTTATTGCGTAACTTTGATTGATTTTCAACTGTGTCAGGGATCTTAATTAACATACTGACCCAGAGTAATTATCCAT
Source organism: Cherax quadricarinatus (assembly GCF_038502225.1). NCBI lineage: Eukaryota > Metazoa > Arthropoda > Malacostraca > Decapoda > Parastacidae > Cherax > Cherax quadricarinatus. The sequence goes on from NC_091344.1 coordinate 24,167,941, forward strand.
CTTTTTAAAGTAATTAATTTTATTATTATTATTATTATTGTTATTATTATATTGTAAGTTGACCTCGGAAATGACTACGTTTTTTAACTGGTCCCCAAGAAGTGAAGCGGTAAACTCATGTGGGCTTTCGGTCCCCAGGAGTGGCCGAGGTTCCTCTCTCTATCTCTCTCTCGGGTCATCAGGTAACCCTAGGTAACTTTCTGCGTTACTGGTAATGTGTTGATTACCTCTCTTTGTTAAGGTTACGCCTTATTATTATTATTATTATTATTATTATTATTATTATTATTATTATTATTATTATTATTATTATTATAATATTTGCTCATAACAGCACGTCAAGTATTATATATATCATATATAAGCCCCTATATATATACCCCGCCTTCCTTCCATATATATGCTTAACAATTCGCAAACAGGCGATTATTTACAAACATTGTCTCTACGTCCACACCAGGACTCGAACCTGCTAACTCTGTATCAGAGTCCACAGTACTTTACCACTGAGCTAGACCCATAAACAAACACTGTCTACTACCACAACTACTACTATTACTACTACTACAATCACTACTACTATTACTACTACCACAACTACTACTACTAGTACTACTACTATCATTGGAGACGGTGAAGCACGTGTGCTGGTGGATATATTTGCATAAAATAACTATTAAGGCGTAGCATCAATATTGTCCAAGGCAGCTGCATGGTGAGGGGTGACGACTGAGGGGTGACGACTGAGGGGTGAGGGGAGAGGGGTGAGGGGTGACCACTGAGGGGTGAGCGGTGACGCCTGAGGGTTGAGGGGAGAGGGGTGAGGGGAGAGGGGAGAGGGTGAGGGGAGAGGGGAGAGGGTGAGGGGAGAGGGGTGAGCCATGCACCCCTGACATACTGGGGTGTCATCCACCACTGACATACTGGGGTGCCATCCACCACTGACATACTGGGGTGTCATCCACCACTGGCATACTGGGGTGTCATCCACCACTGACATACTGGGGTGTCATCCACCACTGACATACTGGGGTGTCATCCACCACTGACATACTGGGGTGCCATCCACCACTGACATACTGGGGTGTCATCCACCACTGACATACTGGGGTGCCATCCACCACTGACATACTGGGGTGTCATCCACCACTGACATACTGGGGTGCCATCCACCACTGACATACTGGGGTGTCATCCACCACTGACATACTAGGGTGCCATCTACCACTGACATACTGGGGTGTCATCCATCACTGACATACTGGGATGTCATCCACCACTGACATACTGGGGTGTCATCCACCACTGACATACTGGGGTGTCATCCACTACTGACATACTGGGGTGCCATCCACCACTGACATACTGGGGTGTCATCCACCACTGACATACTGGGGTGCCATCCACCACTGACATACTAGGGTGTCATCCACCACTGACATACTGGGGTGCCATCTACCACTGACATACTGGGGTGCCATCCACCACTTACATACTGGGGTGCCATCCACCACTGACATACTGGGGTGCCATCCACCACTGACATACTAGGGTGCCATCCACCACTGACATACTGGGGTGCCATCCACCACTGACATACTGGGGTGCCATCCACCACTGACATACTGGGGTGCCATCCACCACTGACATACTAGGGTGTCATCCACCACTGACATACTGGGGTGCCATCTACCACTGACATACTGGGGTGCCATCCACCACTGACATACTGGGGTGCCATCCACCACTTACATACTGGGGTGCCATCCACCACTGACATACTAGGGTGCCATCCACCACTGACATACTAGGGTGCCATCCACCACTGACATACTGGGGTGCCATCCACCACTGACATACTGGGGTGCCATCCACCACTGACATACTGGGGTGCCATCCACCACTGACATACTGGGGTGCCATCCACCACTGACATACTGGGTAAACAGAGAAGGTTGTCTTGTGTGACAAGAAGAGAAGTGTCTGTGGGAATGAAGGTTGGTTGGTTAATTAGGGTTTAAAGTCCGTCTACTACACGAGGATTATAAAGACTGATTGGTTGGTTAATTGAGGTTTAAATCTGTCTACTGCACGAGGGTCATTAAGACTGATTGGTTGGTTAATTGGGGTTTAAAGTCTGTCTACTACACGAGGATTATAAAGACTGATTGGTTGGTTAATTGAGGTTTAAATCTGTCTACTGCACGAGGGTCATTAAGACTGATTGGTTGGTTAATTGAGGTTTAAATCTGCTGCACGAGGGTCATTAAGACTGGTTCTTTGGTTAATGGGGTTTAAAGCTTATCTATAGTTCGAAGGTTATTAATTCAGACAGTGTAGCCAGACTATTCCATGCTATTAACGCTCTTTAGACAGTGTAGCCAGACTGCTTCGTGCCAACCAGCCAGGACAGACAGTGTAGCCAGGAGGGAGTGTGTTTGACAGACACTCAGAGCCCTGGAGGGTCAGACGCAGCTGTGTTGACAAAGGAAGGGATTTTCTGGTAACACTGTATTGGCCGGTAGTTCAGCAATTTGCCAAACAGGGGTTCAGTGATTGGCGTTTAATCTCTCCTGATTGGCTTAGTGGCTGAGAGAAGGATGTCATGATGTCCGATATGAGTGTCAGCGAAGCGATATTACACATCAGAGACATATATATATTATATATATATATATATATATATATATATATATATATATATATATATATATATATATATATATATATATATATATATATATATATATATATATGTATATATATATATATGTATGCTTCATTGGACGAGAAAAATCAGATATTTTTCTCTACTGGTTTTCTGTGCCTAGATGGGCGGGAGGATGGGTAGGAAGGATAGGTGAATGAGAATGGGCAGGAAGGATAGGGAGCCTCTCTCCGTTTGGTCACCCGTCGTACTCTGTCAGGGACACGCCCAGAGTGACGGAAGAATGACGGGAAGGACGGGTAAACAGGGGTCCAGTGAACAGAAAAAGAGAACCAGGAGAGACGGGAAGAACAGAAAGTTGACATAGATGACAGAGAGACATGGAATGGGGAAATGACAGTGGATACAGGGACAAGTAGGATAGGGAAAGAGACAGGGGAGAAGCAGAGGGACAATGAGAAGAGAGGGACCCCTGAGAAGAGAGAGAGACAGTGAGGACAGGAGAATGTAGAATACTTGAAGCACAAAGAACATTCACACCACAAACCCCTAACAAGAGTGATAAATATAAGAGGACCCAAGAGGAACCTTTTCGGAACGCCAGCCACGCCTCCGACCATCATACAGTGTTGACCCTCTCTGATAGCAGGAGAAAGAAGAGCAGTCCCTCTGGGAGGAGGAGAGATGGGAGGCAGCGCATCTAATGCCCTAGAGAGGACACCAGGGTAATCCCGTCAACCGTGACTTCAATAAATTGAAAATTATGAGACGGATTTGAAAGCAATTGAAAACCCGAGTGAGGGAGATGCTCCTCTCTCTCTCTCTCTCTCTCTCTCTCTCTCTCTCTCTCTCTCTCTCTCTCTCTCTCTCTCTCTCTCTCTTTACATAGGGTTTTACAAGGTTAGGTTAAGGTTCCTAAATTTATTTACAAAACAAGACCTATTACCTACAACATCTCTCTCTCTCTCTCTCTCTATCTCTCTCTCTCTCTCTCTCTCTCTCTCCCTCTTCCGCCACTTCTTAACCAGATCAAACTCTATTCAAGACTATCCACTTCCTTCGAAGCTCTGAAGCTATCCACTGCACCGAGTGCGCTTAGGGGGAATATAAAGGAATAGTTAGAAAAGGCAGAGGCTATGAGAAATGGGTAGAGATAAGGAGCATGGTGAGAGAGTGTTGGAGTGGGTAGCAACAATAGGTGAACAGCAGAAGTAGTGTGGTTGTCTGTCAGGCTGAGTGTTCTTCTCTAGCCCCGAGGAACTCTCATTGTTACTGTCAGCGTCCCGTGGCCCACCCTGAGTGTGTGTGTGTACTCACCTATTTGTGGTTGCAGGGGTCGATTCATAGCTCGTGGCTATGTATTCACCTATTTGTACTCACCTATTTGTGGTTGCAGGGGTCGATTCATAGCCTCTGGTCCCGCCTCTTCACTGGTCGCTACTACTGGTAGTTATGTATGTATGTGTGTATGTGTTTACTCATCAGTTTACACTCACCTATTTGTGGTTGCAGGGGTCGATTCACAGCTCCTGGCCCCGCCTGCTCGCTACTAGGTTCACTCTCTCCCTCCCTGTGTGTGTGTGTGTGTGTGTGTGTGTGTGTGTGTACTCACCTAGTTGTGGTTGCGGGGGTCGATTCATAGCTCCTGGCCCCGCCTCTTCACCTGGCCGCTACCCGGTCACTCTTCCCGCTCCGTAAGCTTTTTCATACCTATGTGTGTGTGTGTTTGTGTACTCACCTATTTGTGGTTGCAGGGGTTGAGTCACAGCTCCTATCACCGCCTCTTAAACCACAATCGAGGACATTAATTATTCATACCTCATCACTCTGCCACAGTTTTGTATCAATATTTACAGATGACACCAACATAAACATGAAAGTCACCTCGGTAGAAGACATTGAAGAAGAAATAAGTAGTATTTTCCAGTGGGCAATGTAGAACACCATGACACTCAGTGGTGATAAGTTCCACCTTCTTAGATATGGAAAAAATAAAAAGTTTAAAAAGGACACTTTACGGAACTCAAGAGGACCATTATATTGAATGAAAGGAACAAGTGAAAGACCTAGGAGTAATTATGTCGGCTGACCTTCCTTCAATATGGCAAATGTCACGACAGCCAGGAAGATGACGGGATGGATAATGAGAACTTTCAAAACAAGAGAAAATAGTGTCAATGATGACACTATTAAAATAGCTTGTGCTCTCTCGTTGAGAGTATTGTTCAGTGTTGACGGCCCCGTTCAGGGAAGGGGAGATAACAGAGCTGGAAGAGAAACTGAGATCATTTACGGGCCACAAAGAGCCAGTAAAGCATTTATATTGCTGTGAACGTCCCAGAGTCCCAAATATGTACTCTCTTGAACAGAAGAGAAAGAGAGAGAGAGATAATACATACCTGGAAAGCACTTGAGAGCCTGGGATCATCATTATTACAATTATAATCATAACGAAGAGTTAAACCCACAAGGATCATACAGCGCTGAGGGCTTAAGATCACAGGATCCCAGTAACAATAAGCCACATTGCTTCGCTTTTTCTCAAGTTATCCTGACTTAGTGATCTTCAGGGATCATACCACCACATGAAGTCTTCTAATATTCGGAGGTTCAGTGTGTATTTTATGCATGATTGGGTAGTCCTTGATGCAGTTATGGCAGGAGAAAGGCAGCAGGATCTTGAGGTTTAAAGCTTATCTACTACCCTAGGCTAATTTAAGGGTGCATGTTACCAGTCGAGAATACTTTAATACACAAATAGTAATTAAACTATCAATGTATATACACTGGAAAACATATAACTCTCCGTGTATATACATTGAGAGACATACACCTCTCAGTGTATTTACACTGAGATATACACCTCTCAGTGTGTATATACATCGAGACATACACCTCTCAGTGTATATACACTGAGAAACATACAACTCTTAGTGTAAATACACTCAGAGACATACACCTCTCAGTGTATATACATTGAAACACATACACCTGAGACACAAAAACCCCTCAGTATATATACACTGAGAGATATACACATCTGAGTGTAAATATCCCTGCAGATAAGAGTGTCAGACTTCCTCCCACATACCAGACAAACAGACAGGAAATAGGTTGCCATTCATCACATTTTCGGCGAAACTGATCCTGTTGGAATCGTTTTGTAACCGCCCTATTCTTCAGCAGTCAACCCTCTTAATGCCACAATGCAACGAGAAATAGCCTTCCCATTTGTTGCCTTTGAGTGTTAATTGTATGTGACAAAGTGTAATGACAAACAATCCGATAGTGTTAACCCGTTTAGCTGTAATTAGGCACAGAATTACCCTCTCTTAACCTGATTAATTGTCCTTACGCGACCCGGATATAACGACCTCCACAAACGTAAACAAACCCGGCAGCCTCACGATCGCTTCTTAGACGTCTCCGGGCGGAGTCAATCTATGTTAAGATGTCTCCAGCGCCTCGAACGATGACTTCGCCCACCAATTCGACCAAAATAAATCGCTTTTAAAGAGAGTTTCGAAATCCTTGGAGCTGAGGAAAGACACAGGTGCTGGTGATCAGCGTGTGACCGTACCTGTGAGAGGTAATATGGCAGTGTTTACAGCGTATGCTGCGATTATAACAGCCAATTATATCTTGAAATTGCGGTTCTGCTGATTACAAACTTGTGGTTTATACTTGTGTGTTTGTCACTGAGTAAACTCAGTGCAAAGGCTAAGGATAGATAGAATAACAATATATAAACACACGTAAACACTATTAAATAAAGGAATAACAGGATCGGATATATATATATATATATATATATATATATATATATATATATATATATATATATATATATATATATATATATATATATATATATATATATATATATATATGTATATTATATATACATATATATATATATATATATATATATATATATATATATATATATATATATATATATATATATATATATATATGTGTGTGTGTGTGTGTGTGTGTGTGTGTGTGTGTGTGTGTGTGTGTGTGTACTCACCTAATTGTACTCACCTAATTGTGGTTGCAGGGGTCGAGACTCAGCTCTTGGCCCCGCCTCTTCACTGATCGCTACTGGATCCTCTCTCTCTCTGCTTCCTGAGCTTTGTCATACCTCTTCTTAAAACTATGTATGGTTCCTGCCTCCACTACTTCACTTGCTAGGCTATTCCACTTGCTGACAACTCTATGACTGAAGAAATACTTCCTAACGTCCCTGTGACTCGTCTGAGTCTTCAGCTTCCAGTTGTGACCGCTTGTCCCTGTGTCCCCTCTCTGGAACATCCTATCTCTGTCCACCTTGTCTATTCCCCGCAGTATCTTGTATGTCGTTATCATGTCTCCCCTGACCCTTCTGTCTTCCAGTGTCGTCAGTCCGATTTCCCTTAACCTTTCCTCGTACGACATTCCCTTGAGCTCTGGGACTAGCCTTGTTGCAAACCTTTGTACTTTCTCTAACTTCTTGACGTGCTTGACCAGGTGTGGGTTCCAGACTGGTGCTGCATACTCCAGTATGGGCCTAACATACACAGTGTATAGTGTCTTGAACGATTCCTTATTAAGGTATCGGAACGCTATTCTCAGGTTTGCCAGGCGCCCGTATGCTGCAGCGGTTATTTGGTTGATGTGTGCCTCCGGTGATGTGCTCGGTGTTATGGTCACCCCAAGGTCTTTCTCCCTGAGTGACGTCTGTAGTCTTTGTCCACCTAGCCTATACTCTGTCTGCGGTCTTCTTTGCCCCTCTCCAATCTTCATGACTTTGCATTTGGCTGGATTGAATTCGAGAAGCCAGTTACTGGACCACATGTCCAGCCTCTCCAGGTCTCTTTGCAGTCCTGCCTCATCCTCGTCCGATTTAATTCTTCTCATCAACTTCACGTCATCTGCGAACAGGGACACTTCAGAGTCTATTCCTTCCATCATGTCGTTCACATATATCAAAAATAGCACTGGTCCTAGAACTGACCCCTGTGGGACCCCGCTCGTAACAGGCGCCCACTGTGATACCTCTTCACGTACCATGACTCGTTGCTGCCTCCCTGTCAGGTATTCCCTTATCCATTGCAGTGCCCTCCCTGTTACATGCGCCTGATCCTCCAGCTTCTGCACTAATCTCTTGTGGGGAACTGTGTCAAAGGCCTTCCTGCAGTCTAGGAAAACGCAATCTACCCACCCCTCTCTCTCGTGTCTTACTTCTGTTACCTTGTCATAAAACTCCAGGAGGTTTGTGATACAAGATTTGTGTGTGTGTGTGTGTGTGTGTGTGTGTGTGTGTGTGTGTGTGTGTGTGTGTGTGTGTGTGTGTGTGTGTGTGTGTGTGTGTGTGTGTGTGTATCTATGTATATTCAATCAAGATATTATACCTTTTTATTCTTTCTAGATAGAGGGACAGATAGACAGGTGGTTAGATGGATAGCTACAAAGATAGAAAGAGAGAGAAATAAGAATAATAATGGATAAATAATAATATTAATTATTATTATTATTATTATTATTATTATTATTAGTAGTAGTAGTAGTAGTAGTAGTAGAAGTAATAGCAGTAAATTATATAATAATAATAATAATAATAATAATAATAATAATAATAATAATAATAATAATAATAATAATAATAACGATAATAATAATAATAATAATAATAATAATAATAATAATAATAATAATAATAATAATAATAATAATAATAATAATAAGAAGAAGAAGAAGAAGAAGAAGAAGAATTATGAATAATATTAATAATATTATTATTATTCTGTCTGTCTGTTTGTCTGTCTGTCTGTCTGTCTGTCTCTCTCTCTCTCTCTCTCTCTCTCTCTCTCTCTCTCTCTCTCTCTCTCTCTCTCTCTCTCTCTCTCTCTCTCTCTCTCTCTCTCTCTCTCTCTCTCTCTCTCTCTCTCTCTCTCTCATACCCCACATATCGAAAAATTAATCCCTTTACGGGCGAAGGAAAGTACCTACGAACACCACCAGCGCCTGAATACTTGGTGCCAGCGAACAGACCTAGCGACCGATTTCTGTTTTTTCCCCCTACTGCCTCTCCCCCTCCCCTCCCTCTCCACCTCTCTCCCTCCAACCCTCCCATCCTCCACATATGTTTCCTTAATCATTGCAATTATCAAAATCTGTGACGGTGAGGGACAAAGAGGGCAGCGCTAGTAGCCCCATTGAGAGGCTACGAGCGTAGTAAATGTGTGACAGTATTGTAGCAGGAGTTTGGGTAGACGTATGGACCAGTCTATTGGCTTAGTTGTGGGCGGGTGGCGGCTGGGATGAATGGATAGATGGGTGGATGAAGGAGTGAATGGATAGATGGGTGGATGAAGGAGTGAATGGGTGGATGAAGGATTAAATGGATAGATGGGTGGATGAAGGATTAAATGGATATATGGGTGGATGAATAATTAAATGGATAGCTCGTTGTATACCGGCTGTTTCACTACTGCCACTACTACTACTACTACTACTACTACTACTACTACTACTACTACTACTACTACTACTAACACTACTGGTACCATCACTATTACTATTACTATTACTCCTGCTAGTGCTACTTCTACTGATATTACTACTAAAAGTACTATTGCTACTATTACTACTACTACTACTTCTACTACTGTTGCTGCTAGTGCTACCACTGCTACTACTACTACTACGACTATTACTAATACTAGCACTACTACCACTACTACCATTAAGTATTCTGGAGATAAAACGAACGAGGTGATCATGGTAATTATCTCGCCATAAACAATACAGTAATCAATTAGGCACTGTTAGAGCCATGTCAGTAATTACACCTACTATCTCTGTCCTTCCCCCTTCCCCTTCCCCTTCCCCTTCCCCTTCCCCTCCCCTAGGGGTGCTAGGGGGGAGGCACGTTATTACCACCAGCTCCACAATCTGTTGGTCAAGGAGGGCCAATAAGATTACCCAATAAACTGGCTTTACTAACCTCCCCCTACTATTATTATTATTATTATTATTATTATTATTATTATTATTATTATTATTATTATTATTATTATTATTATTATTATTATTATTATTATTATTATTGAGGTTTGATTTAAAGTTTAGAGAAGTTGGGGCAGAACAGGATGACCTGGAGGCGACTGGGAGATTACCTGGAGGTGGGAATTACAGTGCCTGTACTCTGAGGGATTGGTGAGGATGTTACTGTGCTGGAGGTGGGAAGTACAGTGCCTGTACTCTGAGGGATTGGTGAGGATGTTACTGTGCTGGAGGTGGGTAGTACAGTACCTGTACTCTGAGGGATTGGTGAGGATGTTACTGTGCTGGAGGTGTGTAGTACAGTACCTGTACTCTGAGGGATTGGTGAGGATGTTACTGTGCTGGAGGTGGGAAGTACAGTACCTGTACTCTGAGGGATTGGTGAGGATGTTACTGTGCTGGAGGTGGGTAGTACAGTACCTGTATTCTGAAGAATTGGTGAGGATGTTACTGTGCTGGAGATGGGTAGTACAGTACCTGTACTCTGAAGAATTGGTGAGGATGTTACTGTGCTGGAGATGGGAAGTACAGTGCCTGTGCTCTGAGGGATTGGTGAGTATGTTACAGTGCTGGAGGTGGGTAGTACAGTACCTGTACTCTGAAGAATTGGTAAGATAAGATAAGATTTCGTTCGGATTTTTAACCCCGGAGGGTTAGCCACCCAGGATAACCCAAGAAAGTCAGTGCGTCATCGAGGACTGTCTAACTTATTTCCATTGGGGTCCTTAATCTTGTCCCCCAGGATGCGACCCACACCAGTCGACTAACACCCAGGTACCTATTTGCTGCTAGGTGAACAGGACAACAGGTGTAAGGAAACGTGTCGAAATGTTTCCACCCGCCGGGAATCGAACCCGGGCCCTCCGTGTGTGAAGCGGGAGCTTTAGCCACCAGACCACCTCCACCAGGCCACCAGTGTTACAGTGCTGGAGGTGGGAAGTGCAGTGCCTGTACTCTGAGGGATTGGTGAGGATGTTACTGTGCTGGAGGTGGGTAGTACAGTACCTGTACTCTGAAGAATTGGTGAGCATGTTACAGTGCTGGAGGTGGGAAGTACATTGCCTGTACTCTGAGGGATTGGTGAGGATGTTACTGTGCTGGAGGTGGGAAGTACATTGCCTGTACTCTGAGGGATTGGTGAGGATGTTACTGTGCTGGAGGTGGGAAGTACAGTACCTGTACTCTGAAGGATGGGTAATGATGTTACAGTGTTGGAGGTGGGAAGTACAGTGTCTGTACTCTGAAGGATGAGTGAGAATGTTACACATGAGGATCATCCAGCGCAAGGTGTGCTGGAGGATTGATCCTCCGTCTTGGAATGGCTCGTGAAAGGCCCTCTTCGACACGCTGCACATGGTCATCGGGTCATGTAAGTCCTAGTTTAATCAACCTGGGTTAAATATTTTGGGAAGATTTTACATCATTATTGATGGAATTGCGAAATTTCTGTTACGTTTGTTCAGGGTGGGCAGATTATTTCGCATTTTTTTATCAACTATGGCAAGATATGCTTGTGATAGGTCTACTGGATCTTGTTATCGTGATAGAAAAATTCACGTTGTCTGACTTTTCTGGGTTATCTTAGGTTCTCTCCACATATGCTGCTATGTATGATCTACGTAACTGTATTTATGTATACATGATAAACTCTCTCTCTCTCTCTCTCTCTCTCTCTCTCTCTCTCTCTCTCTCTCTCTCTCTCTCTCTCTCTCTCTCTCTCTCTCTCTCTCTCTCTCTCTCTCTCTCTCTCTCTCTCTCTCTCTCTCTGAAAGTATTTGATAACTCTAAGGACTTGGCTATCCTATTTTCAACTGATTAATTTCTTTGTGTAACAATGTTTAAATTCCAGCTCCTGGGCCTCTTGAGTGTTATTGAGACAGATGCCAGACCTCCTGCATGGGTTGAGATCCATCTACCAGACCTCCTGCATGGGTTGAGATCCATCTACCAGACCTCCTGCATGGGTTGAGGTCCATCTACCAGACCTCCTGCATGGGTTGAGGTCCATCTACCAGACCTCCTGCATGGGTTGAGGTCCATCTACCAGACCTCCTGCATGGGTTGAGGTCCATCTACCAGACCTCCTGCATGGGTTGAGATCCATCTACCAGACCTCCTGCATGGGTTGAGAGGTCCATCTACCAGACCTCCTGCATGGGTTGAGGTCCATCTACCAGACTTCCTGCATGGGTTGAGGTCCATCTACCAGACCTCCTGCATGGGTTGAGGTCCATCTACCAGACTTCCTGTATGGGTTGAGGTCCATCTACCAGACCTCCTGCATGGGTTGAGAGGTCCATCTACCAGACCTCCTGCATGGGTTGAGATCCATCTACCAGACCTCCTGCATGGGTTGAGGTCCATCTACCAGACCTCCTGCATGGGTTGAGAGGTCCGTCTACCAGACCTCCTGCATGGGTTGAGGTCCATCTACCAGACTTCGTGCATGGGTTGAGGTCCGTCTACCAGACCTCCTGCATGGGTTGAGATCCATCTACCAGACCTCCTGCATGGGTTGAGGTCCGTCTACCAGACCTCCTGCATGGGTTGAGGTCCATCTACCAGACTTCTTGCATGGGTTGAGGTCCGTCTACCAGACCTCCTGCATGGGTTGAGGTCCGTCTACCAGACCTCCTGCATGGGTTGAGGTCCATCTACAAGACCTCATGCATGGGTTGAGGTCCTTCTAACAGACCTCCTGCATGGGTTGAGAGGTCCATCTACCAGACCTCCTGTGTGGGTTGAGGTCCATCTACCAGACCTCCTGCATGGGTTGAGAGGTCCATCTACAAGACCTCCTGCATAGGTTGAGAGGTCCATCTACCAGACCTCCTGTATGGGTTGAGGTCCATCTACCAGACCTCCTCCATGGGTTGAGAGGTCCATCTACCAGACCTCCTGCATGGGTTGAGATCCATCTACCAGACCTCCTGCATGGGTTGAGAGGTCCATCTACCAGACCTCCTGCATGGGTTGAGATCCATCTACCAGACCTCCTGCATGGGTTGAGGTCCATCTACCAGACCTCCTGCATGGGTTGAGGTCCGTCTAACAGACCTCCTGCATGGGTTGAGAGGTCCGTCTACCAGACCTCCTGCATGGGTTGAGGTCCATCTACCAGACTTCCTGCATGGGTTGAGGTCCGTCTACCAGACCTCCTGCATGGGTTGAGATCCATCTACTAGACCTCCTGCATGGGTTGAGGTCCGTCTACCAGACCTCCTGCATGGGTTGAGGTCCATCTACCAGACTTCTTGCATGGGTTGAGGTCCGTCTACCAGACCTCCTGCATGGGTTGAGGTCCGTCTACCAGACCTCCTGCATGGGTTGAGGTCCATCTACAAGACCTCATGCATGGGTTGAGGTCCGTCTAACAGGCCTCCTGCATGGGTTGAGAGGTCCATCTACCAGACCTCCTGTGTGGGTTGAGGTCCATCTACCAGACCTCCTGCATGGGTTGAGAGGTCCATCTACCAGACCTCCTGCATAGGTTGAGAGGTCCATCTACCAGACCTCCTGTATGGGTTGAGGTCCATCTACCAGACCTCCTCCATGGGTTGAGAGGTCCATCTACCAGACCTCCTGCATGGGTTGAGGTCCATCTACCAGACCTCCTGCATGCGTTGAGAGGTCCGTCTACCAGACCTCCTGCATGGGTTGAGGTCCATCTACCAGACCTCCTGCATGGGTTGAGGTCCATCTACCAGACCTTCTGCATGGGTTGAGAGGTCCATCTACCAGACCTCCTGCATGGGTTGAGGTCCATCTACCAGTCCTCCTGCATGGGTTGAGAGGTCCATCTACCAGACCTCCTGCATGGGTTGAGGTCCGTCTACCAGACCTCCTGCATGGGTTGAGAGGCCCATCTACCAGACCTCCTGCATGGGTTGAGGTCCATCTACCAGACCTCCTGCATGGGTTGAGGTCCATCTACCAGACCTCCTGCATGGGTTGAGAGGTCCATCTACCAGACCTCCTCCATGGGTTGAGAGGTCCATCTACCAGACCTCCTGCATGGGTTGAGAGGTCAATCTACCAGACCTCCTGCATGGGTTGAGGTCCATCTACCAGACCTCCTGCATGGGTTGAGAGGTCTATCTACCAGACCTCCTGCATGGGTTGAGAGGTCTATCTACCAGACCTCCTGCATGGGTTGTGGTCCATCTACCAGACCTCCTGCATGGGTTGAGGTCCATCTACCAGACCTCCTGCATGGGTTGAGGTCCGTCTACCAGACCTCCTGCATGGGTTGAGGTCCATCTACCAGACCTCCTGCATGGGTTGAGGTCCATCTACCAGACCTCCTGCATGGGTTGAGGTCCATCTACCAGACCTCCTGCATGGGTTGAGGTCCATCTACCAGACCTCCTGCATGGGTTGAGAGGTCCATCTACCAGACCTCCTGCATGGGTTGAGAGGTCCGTCTACCAGACCTCCTGCATAGGTTGAGAGGTCCATCTACCAGACCTCCTGTATGGGTTGAGGTCCATCTACCAGACCTCCTCCATGGGTTGAGAGGTCCATCTACCAGACCTCCTGCATGGGATGAGGTCCATCCACCAGACCTCCTGTATAGGTTGAGAGGTCCATCTGCCAGACCTCCTGTATGGGTTGAGGTCCATCTACCAGACCTCCTGCATGGGTTGAGAGGTCCATCTACCAGACCTCCTGCATGGGTTGAGAGGTCCATCTACCAGACCTCCTGCATGGGTTGAGGTCCATCTACCAGACCTCCTGCATGGGTTGAGGTCCGTCTACCAGACCTCCTGCATAGGTTGAGAGGTCCATCTACCAGACCTCCTGCATGGGTTGAGGTCCATCTACCAGACCTCCTGCATGGGTTGAGGTCCGTCTACCAGACCTCCTGCATGGGTTGAGGTCCATCTACCAGACCTCCTGCATGGGTTGAGGTCCATCTACCAGACCTCCTGCATGGGTTGAGGTCCATCTACCAGACCTCCTGCATGGGTTGAGGTCCATCTACCAGACCTCCTGCATGGGTTGAGAGGTCCATCTACCAGACCTCCTGCATGGGTTGAGAGGTCCGTCTACCAGACCTCCTGCATAGGTTGAGAGGTCCATCTACCAGACCTCCTGTATGGGTTGAGGTCCATCTACCAGACCTCCTCCATGGGTTGAGAGGTCCATCTACCAGACCTCCTGCATGGGATGAGGTCCATCCACCAGACCTCCTGTATAGGTTGAGAGGTCCATCTGCCAGACCTCCTGTATGGGTTGAGGTCCATCTACCAGACCTCCTGCATGGGTTGAGAGGTCCATCTACCAGACCTCCTGCATGGGTTGAGAGGTCCATCTACCAGACCTCCTGCATGGGTTGAGGTCCATCTACCAGACCTCCTGCATGGGTTGAGGTCCGTCTACCAGACCTCCTGCATAGGTTGAGAGGTCCATCTACCAGACCTCCTGCATGGGTTGAGAGGTCCATCTACCAGACCTCCTGCATGGGTTGAGGTCCATCTACCAGACCTCCTGCATGGGTTGAGGTCCATCTACCAGACCTCCTGCATGGGTTGAGAGGTCCGTCTACCAGACCTCCTGCATGGGTTGAGGTCCATCTACCAGACCTCCTGCATGGGTTGAGAGGTCCGTCTACCAGACCTCCTGCATGGGTTGAGGTCCATCTACCAGACCTCCTGCATGGGTTGAGGTCCGTCTACCAGACCTCCTGCATAGGTTGAGAGGTCCATCTACCAGACCTCCTGCATGGGTTGAGAGGTCCATCTACCAGACCTCCTGCATGGGTTGAGGTCCATCTACCAGACCTCCTGCATGGGTTGAGGTCCATCTACCAGACCTCCTGCATGGGTTGAGAGGTCCGTCTACCAGACCTCCTGCATGGGTTGAGGTCCATCTACCAGACCTCCTGCATGGGTTGAGAGGTCCGTCTACCAGACCTCCTGCATGGGTTGAGGTCCATCTACCAGACCTCCTGCATGGGTTGAGAGGTCCGTCTACCAGACCTCCTGCATGGGTTGAGGTCCATCTACCAGACCTCCTGCATGGGTTGAGAGGTCCGTCTACCAGACCTCCTGCATGGGTTGAGAGGTCCATCTACCAGACCTCCTGCATGGGTTGAGGTCCATCTACCAGACCTCCTGCATGGGATGAGGTCCATCCACCAGACCTCCTGCATAGGTTGAGAGGTCCATCTACCAGACCTCCTGTATGGGTTGAGGTCCATCTACCAGACCTCCTGCATGGGTTGAGAGGTCCATCTACCAGACCTCCTGCATGGGTTGAGAGGTCCATCTACCAGACCTCCTGCATGGGTTGAGGTCCATCTACCAGACCTCCTGCATGGGTTGAGGTCCATCTACCAGACCTCCTGCATGGGTTGAGTGGTCTATCTACCAGACCTCCTGCAAGGGTTGAGAGGTCCATCTACCAGACCTCCTGCATGGGTTGAGGTCCATCTACCAGACCTCCTGCATGGGTTGAGCTCCATCTACCAGACCTCCAGCATGGGTTGAGAGGTCTATCTGTCAGACCTCCTGCATGGGTTGAGAGGTCTATCTACCAGACCTCCTGCATGGGTTGAGAGGTCCATGTACCAGACCTCCTGCATGGGTTGAGGTCCATCTACCAGACCTCCTGCATGGGTTGAGAGGTCCATCTACCAGACCTCCTGCATAGGTTGAGAGGTCTATCTACCAGACCTCCTGCATGGGTTGAGAGGTCCATCTACGAGACCTCCTGCATAGGTTGAGAGGTCTATCTACCAGACCTCCTGCATGGGTTGAGAGGTCTATCTACCAGACCTCCTGCATGGGTTGAGAGGTCCATGTACCAGACCTCCTGCAAGGGTTGAGGTCCATCTACCAGACCTCCTGCATGGGTTGAGAGGTCTATCTACCAGACCTCCTGCATGGGTTGAGAGGTCCATCTACCAGACCTCCTGCATGGGTTGAGGTCCATCTACCAGACCTCCTGCATGGGTTGAGAGGTCTATCTACCAGACGTCCTGCATGGGTTGAGAGGTCCATCTACCAAACCTCCTGCATGGGTTAAGGTACAGCTCCCGGACCTCTAGAAACGGCTCCTTGATGCTGGTGAAGGAAAGTGAACGAGAATAAGAATTCAGGTAAGTCACCTAGTAACAGGTACCTACCTACCCTGCTTAGTACCAGTACCAGTAGAACATCCTCCTAGTGGTAAGGTGACCTGGTTAGTACACTGTTGGAAATAAGCCCCCTGCTTGGCTTAACTGGTTTATTATTCCTTGTAAAGCCCTCTTATTCCTTTTCCTCTTCCTCTTCTTCTTTCTCTTCTTCTTCCTCTTCCTCTTCCTCTTCTTCTTCCTCTTCGACTGGCGAACGAGCGAAACAGACCAGAACCAGATGGTGATGAACGTTGGTAGACGAAGACAGACGAACGAACGAACCAGGTAAGACAGACATGGCGACAGATGACCAGACAGACAGAACGAACAGACAGACAGTCCATGTTGACCGACCGACCGACGACGAACGAGCAGACAGACGAATGAGCAGACAGGCAGAGGCGGGCGGAGCAGGCAGACAGGCGGAGCAGACAGACGGAGGCGGACGAACAGGCGAACAGACAGACAGACAGTGAACAGACAGACAGACGAACGGAACAGACGAACGAATTCGGAACGACTTTTTTGAGTTACGCATTCATTGGTCATTAGGGCATGTAAAAACGATCAATAATTTGGCGATGAAGTTCATTAACATCTGAAATAACTTCCACTCTTGCTAACAAACAGCCTTTGGCGCCTTTGAAAAGGATCTTGATCAGTGAGGCATCTGATCATACGCAGGAATCTGCACAGACTTCTGACTCATTCAGCAACATTGCAGCTCTGACAATCTGTTGGTTTATAACGAAAACTGAAACTATTATTCTTTAGCGGTTGTTTTGTGTCTTATGTTTCTGTTCACGGTATCCATGCGATGATGATCCAGATTTTATTAAATAATAACATTCTTCCATTGAATAAGGCAGAGATAATTTATGTATGCAATAATTCACAAAAAATCATTCTGACCTTTCTTCGGCTTTGACATACATACATACATACATACATATATATATCTATATATACCTTATATATACTATATATATGTATATATCTCTCTCTTTCTTCCTGCTCATATATACTCAGTGAGGAAACGCTGCGCTGACGTCACATCAGGGAAGGTGCATGTTGTATCTCCAGAAGTGAAAGGTCAGCGTTAAAGACTGTCACTTGTTTATGGGTCATCAATGGTCCCGCCAGTCACTTGTTTTGCGAACCCCACGCGTGCGCACGCACGCTCACTTGTCCTCAATTGTGGGCGCATTTGCGAGGCATGTATGAAGTGTGCTGTTAGTACCTCTATCTATCTTCCTCTAGCATATACATTAATTAAGAGAGTCCAGAAGATTTTTATTTGCATTAAGCTTGTAGTGGTTGTGGCCTTGAAGCTTACTGGAATACATATATACGTACACATATATACGTACACATATATACGTACACATATATACGTACACATATATACATGAGTCTCATGTATAGTGTATACTGCTGTGATCTACAATAATCACTCTTTTGTTTAAATCATTTATTGATTGGTGGTGTGGTGACATGTCTAATGACCTCGTGTATTGATGAACATTAAACCCCATTAACCAACCATGCAGCCTTAATGACCCTCGAGTAGTAGATAGACACTAAACCCCATTAACCAACCATGTAGTCTTAATGGTATATTAGCGTGAATGGGCACTAAAGCTGTTAACCAGCCATGTAGTCTTAAGCCGGCTCTAATTAGTAGTAGATAGACATTAACCCCATTAACCAACCATGTGGTCTTCGGCCTCGAGTGTGATGGGCATGACTATTCATTATTGTGTGATCCCCAACATTACCAAAGTGGTGATAGACATTCTTACAACTGCAAACCGTAGCCTTGTGACCTCCAGGCAATGAATGGGCGCAAGCCCCATTATCCACCAACCATGTAGTCTTAATGACCATCGTGTAGTAGATAGACATTAAAGCCCATTAACAACTATTTGGCCTTAATGACCTCGTGTAGTGAATAGACATTAGCCCCATTAACCAACCCTTCTTGTATAATGACCCTCGTGGCAGCAGATAGACACTAAACCCTGCTACCAACTAGCCCATGCAGCCTTAATGACCCTCCATGTATGAATGAACTCAACCTAATGGCCAACCATGGCCTTGGCGACATCTGTGTAGCAGATAGACACTAAACCTATTAACCAACTGTTTGTTTGTGTAGCCTCAATACCAGTGATGACATTAACATTAATAATATGCAGCAATGACCTCGTGCTTAGCAGATGACCTCAAACCTCATTAACTATGTGTACCAGCCTTAGTGGCCTCAATGTATGATGCGACCTCGGCCATTAGCAACCAATAACCAGCCTCGTGACCTGTTGCTGTGATAGGTGTTAAACCCTATTAACCAACCAGCTGGCCTTAATGACCCTCATTTGCAGTGATTTTAATCCCTATAATATGCTATAACCTTAGCAGTATAATGTAGTGATGAACATTAAACCCCATTAACATAGTTCCATAATCTTCATATATAAATGAAATAAAACGCTTCTTTGCCATTAGTGAAAATTAGAAGAGAAGTCAAGTTCATCTCATTCTTTTATTTCTGCTGAAATATTGTATGCCTTCTTCTTGTTCTCTTCAATATATATCTTCTATTTATTTTAACATCTTGTGTATAATAAAGAACGGAGTGTTTATTTAAGTTGATGTTTGTGGTTATCGATTACGAGTGACAGCGTGGTGTTTAAAATCAGAGACGTGGTTATCCCGTGGCAAAGACGTCTTCCAGCAAAGCGCAGACAACCTCCTGCAGAGTGCTGGAGACAAGAGCGTGTAACTCTCCTACAGCAGTGTTGGCCAGCAGGTTGTAGAGAGGTGTGTCCAGGGGTCCCGCTCCCTTCTCCTTGAAGTGTACCGGTCTGCTGAGCAGATACAGTGTTAGACTCGACCTTATAAGAGATCTGCTGAGCAGATACAGTGTTAGACTCGACCTTATAAGAGATCTGCTGAGCAGATACAGTGTTAGACTCGACCTTATAAGAGATCTGCTAAGCACATACAGTGTTAGATTCGACCTTATAAGAGGTCTGCTGAGCAGACACAGTGTTAGACTCGACCTTATAAGAGGTCTGCTGAGCAGATACACACCCCGCTCACACATCCCTCACACCCACCCCACTCACACACCCCACTCACACACCCCACTCACACACCCCACTCACACACCCCACACACTCATCCCACAAACACCCTACTCACACACCCCACTCACACACCCCACTCACACACCCCACTCACACACCCCACACACTCATCCCACAAACACCCTACTCACACACCCCACTCACCCACCCCACTCACCCCACTCACCCCACTCACCCCAGCTCGGTGATGTTACAGTAAGCAAAGGTGAGCTGTGACTGGTGAAGGAACACATCGGTCTCAAAGCTGATGTGGACAAAGGACATCTTAAGTAAGATCTTGAGCTCCTTGCCGAAGAAAGCCAAGGTCAACCTCGAGGCGTACTCAACCTGCCAAGCACACGTTTGTTATTCTCTCAAATTTTAACATTAAAAATACAAAGTACAGAGCAAGTTTGATGGTAAAATAACTGCAGGTTGCGTGTTTGAACTGCATCCATTCTGCTGCTCGCATTTATGTGTAGTTACAGTTGGAAATATGTCAGAAAATGAAGATAGAAAAATGTGGAGGGATTCTTTTCAGCTGATCTGCTGATGAGGACACCGGTTGGAGGTCGAAATGTGTTAATCCCTACCTGCAGGATTTTTTTCCTCTGCTTTGACATACATTTTGTATATGTATATAAATATATATATATATATATATATATATATATATATATATATATATATATATATATATATATATATATATATATATATATATATATATATATATATATATATATATATATATATATATATATATATATATATATATATATATATATATAATCTAAGATCCCTCATATCAGGGCTGTTTTCTGATCAGCCAGAGTGTTGTTGATGCGCCGTGTAGCCAGAGTAGAGTGGTCAGCCATGCAGGACAAGGTACCGTGATTTACGTCCATCAGTAATGTGAGTTACCAACTATCAGGCTTCCGCCCTCGCCACAATATATATATATTATATTAAGCGGTAAATATGTATTCGATAAGTGAGTGAAAATATGATCAGCCTCGCTATTACGAACCCCGGGAGTGCTACGGATGTGTGAGTGTGTCTAAGACCCGGCGAGATGACATCAGATGATGCTGGTGGTTACAGAGATGAGAGAAGCCTCTCGAGAGAGTTACTAAACGAGGTTTCCCTCGTTATCTGTACGTGATGACGGGAGAAACGTGCCGTTGACGGTGGCAGTAGCGACGGACCGTTCAGAGTTATCAAACTCAATGAGCATTTGACACGATCTCTGAGTGGATATTTATAGCTAAAGCGATCAATTATCCAGCGGCCGGTGCTTTCAACTGCAGCCTCCACTCCACCTGCCCTCTCTTGCTCACCTCCGTTATAACACACCCACCACCACAAGTAACTAATACATCCCTTGTTGCAGAGATTGAAAAAGAGAAAATCCATATAAACGACAGAAATTGCAAATAGATTTAGTAATATTAGTATAGAAATGAGAGTATCTGTCCGGCCTCACCTGCTGGTCGTCACCGAGGACTCACAAGTCACCTAGGGATTTTATTTTTTTTTTCCTTTCACAGTTCCTTTGCTTTTTACCTATTGTTGGTTCTTTGTATTTTGTTTTTTCCTGTTTATGTCTGTCTACCAGCGAACTTTGAATAATAATAATAATAATAATAATTATAATAATAATAATAATAATAATAATAATAATAATAATAATAATAATAATAATAATAATAATAATAATAATAATAATAATAATAATAATAATAAATCCATATATTAGATTAATCACAGTTTTACTCTAGCTCATTCTAGCTCAATACATAGTCAATACCAAATTCACTATATTAGACCATAGTGCAATTACTAGTGAGAGACTAGTGCTATTTTTAATTTGTATTTTTATATTATTAGATTAAACCTATTGTACTATAGCTCATTCTAGCTCAAAACATAGACTCCACAAAAGTCATTATTAGACCTTAGTGCAATTACAAGTGAGAGTCTTGTTCTATTTTTAATTTGTATTTTTATATTACTAGTTTATACCTAGTTGTACTTTAGTTCATTCCAGCACAACACATAGACAACATCAACTTCATTATGTGTAGTAGTGACTATACCCTACATGACCAAAATACTCTAGCTATATACTTGTCCAAACTTCCCACCACTACAGATATCAGTACTAGAACTCAACACACAACTCAGGATATAAATAACCATAATTTAAACCTAGAAGATGATTGATCACGTTGACCCTGATCTAAACCTCCATAATCTGACACCCAATCAAAACCTATTGGAAAGTAACTGCCTTTATTACACAGCATCACAAGCCACCACTATCCTAAACAATGCTAAAAGTCTATCAGTACTTAACTACAACATCAGGTCCTTAAGCAAACACTATGATGACCTCCTAGCACTCCTTGAATCACTAAAGACACCCTTCTCCTGCATTATTCTTACTGAGACCTGGCTTAAGCAGGACACAATAGATATCTACCCTCTACCAGGATACACAGCAATTCACAACTGCAGACCAAACCAAGTTGGGAGTGGTATTGCAATCTATTACTCTAACCAATTATCTTGTATTAGCACCACTTGCTTTAGTGATGAATATGGGGAATACATTTTTGCTAATTTTACTGTAAAAAACCTTAAGACGCCTATAACAATCGGTGCCATTTACCGGATGCCTCACACAAACATCCCAAATTTCAGTGAGAAATTAAAGTCACTAATAACAAACAGACAAATGAATAAGCACCACCTTCTCTTAGCTGGAGACTTCAATATCAACCTTGGCTTACTAGATGATCAGCCTGTAACTGATTTCATCAACAATATGAACAACACACTGCTCATACCAACAATAACTAAACCAACCAGGCTCACTGAGACAAGTGCAACCATAATAGACCACATATGGACCAATATACTAGCCCCCCTTAAATCAGGGATAATCACAGATAGCACTACAGACCACTACCCTACCTTCCTCCTGACAAACATTAGTAAACCACCACTTGAATACAACAAAGTCTCATTTAGACTCCATGACGAGGCCTCAGTAAGGAAGTTCACAACTGACCTAGAGACTGTTGACTGGCCTACAGAATTCTCCAAGGCCAATGGTATTGATGACTGGACAGACATTTTTCTTAACAAATTACTTAGACTATACAACAAACATTGTCCTATAAAAACAAAACAGATCACAAACAAACGGCTTGGCTGCCCATGGCTAACCAGCACCATTCTGAAATCCATTGACAAGAAACACCAATATGAAAAGCAATATAGACAGGGCTTAATACACAAAGATATTCTTAAACACTATTCATCAGCTCTCACCAAAGTAATAAAGAAAGCCAAACAACTATACTACTCCAGTAGATTCACAGACACTAGAGGAGATATAAAAAAGACCTGGAAAACACTCTCTCAGATTCTAGGGACCCACAAACTGAGAAAAACCAAGAATATTGTCCTAACTAAACCTAATGAAACACCACTACATCCCACTGACACAGCTAACAAGATAAACGACTTCTTCTCAACCATAGGATCTAATCTCGCCAGTAAAATCCCACATACCAATGCCCATGCCGGGGACTACCTAGATGGGAATTTCCCAAATTCCTTCTATCTCGCACCAACTGAGCCCACGGAAGTCACCGAGATTATAAAGTCACTTAAAAATAACTCGGGGAATCTGTCTCATGTCCCACCATTACTGTACAAGCGAGCGGCCCATGTCCTTTCGCATGCAATTTCATTACTTTTTAACAAGTCACTAGAGACTAGCACCTTCCCGAAACTACTCAAGATGGCAAGGGTTACACCAATACATAAAGGTGGTGACCCTACAGACTTAAACAACTATAGGCCAATATCTAACTTACCATTGCTATCCAAAATCTTTGAGAAACTCGTGCACAGGAGACTGTATTCATTTATAACGGCTCAAAACATACTCAACCCCTGCCAGTTTGGATTCAGGAAAAATAAAAGCACTAATGATGCAATCATAAAAATGCTAGATCTGCTTTACACAGCATTGGAAAATAAGGAATATCCACTAGGAATTTTTATTGACCTAAGAAAAGCTTTTGACACAGTAGACCAGTAGGCCTATACCTTGACAACAACCTGAATTTCAGCACCCATATCCAGCATATAACCAAAAAAGTATCCAAAACGGTTGGGATCCTCTCCAAGATACGATACTACATGCCGCAAAATGCCCTTCTCACACTATACCACTCACTTATTTATCCATACCTCACCTATGCTATTTGTGCTTGGGGATCAACTGCAGCAACACACCTAAAGCCAATAATAACCCAACAAAAAGCTGCAGTAAGAATAATCACTAAATCCCATCCCTGGCAACACACCCCTCCCCCACTCTTCATAGACCTAAACTTACTCCCTGTTCAGTACATCCACACTTACTACTGTGCAATCTACATCTACAGGGCCTTAAACTCTAATATCAACCTTGACCTAAAACGCTTTCTTGATAGTTGTGACAGAACCCACAGGCATAACACCAGACACAAACATCTCTACGACATTCCCCGTGTCCGACTAAACCTTTACAAAAATTCAATGTATGTCAAAGGCCCTAAAATCTGGAATACCCTACCTGAGAACTCTAGAACTGCAGACACATTCATCACCTTCAAAACTACCATTAGAAAACATCTTATCTCCCTGATACACCCCGTCAACTAACTACACAAATACCACCTGGTGGTTCACACTTACACTCACTCACCCATTTGACCATAAACAGAAATATTAATCTCAATCTTAAAATAATGAATCCTGTGATACTCCAATACTGAAACTATGTACTGTGCCAAAACAAAAGCATTCACATTGCTAAACTCACAAACTAGTATTTAGTCACTTAGCCATAATACCAACTTACCTCATAATTTGTAATATTTTAAACTTAAGATTTAATCTAAGTCTGCCCGAAATGCCTAGCCATGCTAGGCGTTCTAGTGGTACACTCTGTAATCATTATTTTACTACATGTAAACCACACAATAACCAAATTTCTGTAAACTCAGCATTGTAATCCTTATAGAGAATAAACTTTGAATTTGAATTTGAATTGAATAATGATACCTGGAGGTCAATGAGGCCGACTTCACCTCCCCAGATGACCTCATCCTCCACTCCAACATACTGGAGGGTCATGTTACCAGCACGGTGGATGGTTGACAGACCTTGGAGTCGACCTTCATCCACCCAGATGTTTCCCTCAAGTGTCGTGTTGAACAGCTGAAACAAGTGCAAGATGTAGTTTTATTGAGAGCTTTTCGGTCCTGGGAGGGAAGAGAGGGTAGTAGTAGTACTAGTAGTAATAGTAGTGATAGTAGTAGTAGTAGTAATAGTAGTGATAGTAGTAGTAGTAGTAGCAACCCCCCCCCCCCACTCTTCATAGATCTAAACTTACTCCCTGTTCAGAACATCCACAGTTACTACTGTGCAATCTACATCTACAGGACCTTAAATTCCAATATCAACCTTGACCTAAAATGCTTTCTTGATAGTTGTGACAGGATCCACAGGCATAACACCAGACACAAACATCTCTACGACTTTCCCCGTGTCCGACTAAACCTTTACAAAAATTCTAAGTATGTCAAAGGGCATAAAATCTGGAACACCTTACCTGAGAACTCTAGAACTGCAGACACACTCATCACCTTCAACATCTTATCTCCCTGATACACCCCGACAACTAACAACATAAAAACCACCTCTTCACACTTACTCTCACCCACTTCACTATAATCACAGAAATACGAATCTTAATCATAAAATAATGAATCCTAACTGGTCACAAGTTTGCCAGTCATACTATAATATAGAACCTGCGTATTGTGCCAAAACAAAAGCATTTACATTGCTAAACTCACAAAGTATAATGTAGTCACTTAGCCTTAATACCAACTTACTCCATAATCTGTATTAATTTAGAGTTAAGAATTAATCTAAGTTTGCCCGAAATGCCTAGCCATGCTAGGTGCTCTAGTGGCCCCCTCTGTAATTAGTATTTTATAACATGTAAACCACACAATATCCAAAATCTATAAACCCCGCATTGTAATCCTTATAGAGAATAAACTTGATTGATTGACTGATTGATAGTAGCAGGAGCAGTATATATATGTATATATGTATATATATGTATATATATAATATATATACATAGAATAACTTACAGATACAGTGAAGTTATCAGAGTCACCAGGGAGGTACAGTGGGTCTTGTCCATTTTCTATGATACTTCGCCTCATATTAGCGAAAACTTGGTCAAAATATTCGTTAACTGTGTCATCCTTGACGTCCTTCCTACTGCTGTAATTATAAAACAATTTTAGCAGTAAAGTTAGTGATGGTTTAATAATAATAATCATAATAATGATTGTACAAGTGCATGATGTAACTTATACAGACTATAGCTGACATCAATGATATACTAGTATATAAAAAATCCCTTGTTATTCAGAGCACTGCCTGAAACTTGCGTTAATTTTGTACCCAGGATGCGACCCACACCGATTGAATAACATTCAGGTACCTAGTTACTGTTAGGTGAATATGGACAGTAGGTGTCTTAAAGTAAACTTATACTAATGTTTCCACCCGTACCGGGGATCGAACCACGGACCTCAATATGTCGACTGAGTGCGCTAATAACTTTGCAGAAACCAATATAGATCATTGTAGTCTCACCTTGTGACATACAAAGAGAGAGAGAGAGAGAGAGAGAGAGAGAGAGAGAGAGAGAGAGAGAGAGAGAGAGAGAGAGAGAAAGAGAGAGAGAGAGAGAGAGAGACAGAGAGAGAGAGAGAGAGAGAGAGAGAGAGAGAGAGAGAGAGAGAGAGAGAGAGAGAGAGAGAGAGAGAGAGAGAGAGAGAGATAACTCACCCTCCATGAAGGATAGTGTTGATCTCGTGTTTGAGAGCATCTTCCAGCCAAGGCATATACTCCACTTCGAGTGATCTCAGAATATCTGGAGCTAAGGAGCTCAGAACACCGTTTACGAAGTCGCCCATATCTCCACCGCCCATGATGCCTTCGAAATCGACCTGAAAAAGTAGACCTGAGGAAGGTATCCCCGTATTACATAACCTCAGCCCCCTCTACCTCAATGCACCCGAAAGGCATAGTGCAGAGTGCAGCATCATAAGTTTGTTATGAGGTTGTTATTTATGTGTACCTGTACCTAAATGAACTTACTTGAGGTGGCCCATGGCCTGGTAGGCAACGCTCTCGCTTCACACGCTATGTGTCCATAGTTCGATCCCCGGGAAGGGTGGAAACATTGGGCGTATTTCCTTACACATGTTGTCCCGTTCACCTAGCAAGCATGTAGGTGCCTGGGTGTTAGTCGACTGGTGTGGGTCGCATCCTGGAGGACGACAATGGAAGTAAAACAGTCCTCGATGACGCACTGTCTTTCTTGAGTTATCCTGTGTGGCTAACCCTCCGGGGTTAAAAATCCGAACAAAATCTTATCTTACTTATTAATCTTATGGAAATTAATATCCCAATTATTTACATAAAGATGGCAGTTTGGGCACCCACTCTGGCCAATTGGCACCCACACACTCCACTGAGAGTGCCAACATTCTCCCAGGTGGGATACACCAGGGTTTAATGTAAGGAGTAGTGCAGGACAGGCTGTCTAAGATCACCGCTTGAGAGCAAACACTTGGAATGGCTCAGGTGAAACTGAACAGAGCGCAGCTGCACATGCTAATTGTTCTTTGAACATTCTCCCCACTACAGTTATAGTTCACCATAACTGAACGTTTGAAGCTGATCGGATAAGGACTCCAATGGAAATAAGTCACTTTGTCTGACTTTTTTTTTGGGTTATCCCAGGTTCTCAACACATATACTACTGTGTATGATAATCTATGTAACTGTATTTGTGTATACCTGAATAAACTTACTTAACTTATTAAGGAAAACCTTTGGAGCAAGTTGGTTGGTTAGGGTAGGTTTTGTCTGCCAATTAGCCTGCCTACTAGCATGCTAACCAGCCTGACGTCAAGCCTATCAGCCTGCCAGAGAGCCTACCAAACAGCCTAAGAACGAAACTGCTAACCATCCTACCAGTCAGCCTGTCAACTAGCCTACTCATCAGCCTGGCCCAGTACTCATAGCTTGACTCTGGGCACTCACCTCGGTGGTGTTACAGTCGAAGTAGATAGTGAGTTCTGTAACCCCAAGCTCATCGAACTCGTCCACGCCAAGAGCCACTTCGATGTTCAAACTGGAGTTCAAGGCGTCCAGCCTGTGTTGCGGAGAGAAAGGAGAGATTTCCATCGTTTTATGACTCTCTCTAAAATTTAAAACTCAGGATTACCAGACTAGAAACTTGCATATAAAATCAGGTATTTACAATAATGAAAAACAAATTTGTGCTGTCAACTATCGTCCCATCAACTTATATGTTAATTTTAGACGAATAGAGAATTTTTTTTTTTTTTTTTGGGGGGGGGGGGGGTGGTCAAGCGGGGTTTTATTTCCCATTATGCCACCCACAGCAGTATATAGATTTCTGGATTCACAAAAATGATCAACCATAATTGAAATAAGATAAACAGTCCCCGATGACGCACTGATTTTCTTGAGTTATCCTGGCTGGCTAACCCTCCTCAACCTGGATTAAAATTCCCAACAAATCTTATCTTATATTATCTTAAGATACATGTGCAATTCTTGGGTATCTGTATTGCTTAAATATTTCGGCAATGAAGATACCCAAGTGTTGCACATATGTCTTATTCAACATCGTCTCGGTGTTGCATACCATCAGTAACATGAAGCTGTGGAATGTATAATAATAACAATAATAATAATAATAATAATAATAATAATAATAATAATAATAATAATAATAATAATAATAATAATAATAATAATAATAATAATAATAATAATAATAATCTTTATTTCTATAAATACATGATACAACTTACACAGACCATAGCTAACATCAATGACATATTACTATACAGAAAGCCGGTGCTTTCAGTTGAGTCATAGTGCTCTTGTTACTATAGCTGTGTCGAAACTGTAGCCAAATATACTGTGAACTTCTATGTAACTTTTGTGTCTGTCCAACTGGAAATAAAGATTTGATTTTAATTGAATGTATGAGGGAGACTGTGTCCTCGGAGCAATATATACTCCCTTACCACTCTCCCTCCTTCTTCCCTTCCTCTCCCTTACCACTCTCCCTCCTTCTTCCCTTCCTCTCCCTTACCACTCTCCCTCCTTCTTCCCTTCCTCTCCCTTACCACTCTCCCTCCTTCTTCCCTTCCTCTCCCTTACCACTCTCCCTCCTTCTTCCCTTCCTCTCCCTTACCACTCTCCCTTCTTCTTCCCTTCCTCTCCCTTACTACCCTCCTCCCCTCCCCTCCCCTGTGAGGAGTCACCATAGCCAGCAGGTTGAAATATAACAGGGGATCCCATGCTATGTTGAAATATAACAAGGGAGCCTATCCTATGTTGAAATATAACAAGGGAGCCCATCCTATGTTGAAATATAACAAGGGAGCCCATCCTATGTTGAAATATAACAAGGGAGCCCATCCTATGTTGAAATATAACAAGGGGGCCCATCCTATGTTGAAATATAACAAGGGAGCCCATCCTATGTTGAAATATAACAGGGGATCCCATCCTATGTTGAAATATAACAAGGGAGCCTATCCTATGTTGAAATATAACAAGGGAGCCCATCCTATGTTGAAATATAACAAGGGAGCCTATCCTATGTTGAAATATAACAAGGGAGCCCATCCTATGTTGAAATATAACAAGGGGGCCCATCCTATGTTGAAATATAACAAGGGAGCCCATCCTATGTTGAAATATAACAAGGGAGCCCATCCTATGTTGAAATATAACAAGGGAGCCTATCCTATGTTGAAATATAACAAGGGAGCCCATCCTATGTTGAAATATAACAAGGGAGCCTATCCTATGTTGAAATATAACAAGGGAGCCTATCCTATGTTGAAATATAACAAGGGAGCCCATCCTATGTTGAAATATAACAAGGGAGCCTATCCTATGTTGAAATATAACAAGGGAGCCCATCCTATGTTGAAATATAACAAGGGGGCCCATCCTATGTTGAAATATAACAAGGGGGCCCATCCTATGTTGAAATATAACAGGGGATCCCATCCTATGTTGAAATATAACAGGGGAACCCATCTTATGTTGAAATATAACAGGGGATCCCGTCCTATGTTGAAATATAACAGGGGAACCCATCCTATGTTGAAATATAACAGGGGAACCCATCCTATGTTGAAATATAACAGGGGAACCCATCCTATGTTGAAATATAACAAGGGAGCCCATCCTATGTTGAAATATAACAAGGGAGCCCATCCTATGTTGAAATATAACAAGGGAGCCCATCCTATGTTGAAATATAACAAGGGAACCCATCCTATGTTGAAATATAACAAGGGAGCCCATCCTATGTTGAAATATAACAAGGGAACCCATCCTATGTTGAAATATAACAAGGGATCCCGTCCTATGTTGAAATATAACAAGGGAGCCCATCCTATGTTGAAATATAACAAGGGAGCCCATCCTATGTTGAAATATAACAAGGGAACCCATCCTATGTTGAAATATAACAAGGGAGCCCATCCTATGTTGAAATATAACAAGGGAGCCCATCCTATGTTGAAATATAACAAGGGAACCCATCCTATGTTGAAATATAACAAGGGAGCCCATCCTATGTTGAAATATAACAAGGGAGCCCATCCTATGTTGAAATATAACAAGGGAGCCCATCCTATGTTGAAATATAACAAGGGAGCCTATCCTATGTTGAAATATAACAAGGGAGCCCATCCTATGTTGAAATATAACAAGGGATCCCATCCTATATTGAAATATAACAAGGGAGCCCATCCTATGTTGAAATATAACAAGGGAGCCCATCCTATGTTGAAATATAACAAGGGAGCCCATCCTATGTTGAAATATAACAAGGGAGCCCATCCTATGTTGAAATATAACAGGGGAGCCCATCCTATGTTGAAATATAACAAGGGGGCCCATCCTATGTTGAAATATAACAGGGGAGCCCATCCTATGTTGAAATATAACAAGGGGGCCCATCCTATGTTGAAATATAACAGGGGAGCCCATCCTATGTTGAAATATAACAAGGGGGCCCATCCTATGTTGAAATATAACAGGGGAGCCCATCCTATGTTGAAATATAACAAGGGAGCCCATCCTATGTTGAAATATAACAGGGGAGCCCATCCTATGTTGAAATATAACAGAGGAAATACAATAACGTTGCATAAAAATATTTAATTTCGTACTGAGTATGTAAAACACAAATTATTGATAATTTTCTATCAAACTTTCTCTCTAAACTGTCTGGTACATGTGAATTTCCATTTTCATTTAGCCAAAAAATCTTAATAATTGATGTGTGGAGATGAACGCAAGTTTTGCATACATTTCCACACATCAGTTAGTAAGAAGTGGGTAGAAGCCTTAAGAGTTACCGGAATGGACCGCTGCCGTAGATGGGGAAGACACCAAGTTGTCCTTGTAAGTCGTAATGACCGTCTATCTCGACCCCCTGGTAGCCCAGCTCGACCTGGACGCGGAGGTAGATGAGGGTGCTGTGGACCAGGTCGATGTTGAAGTTGGAGAGGTTGTTGATAGACACCTCCGTCAAGGTTCCAAACACGCTGCTCCACACGGTAAGTTAGGTTAGGTATACTCTAGGTTTAAGTTAGATTAGGTTAGGTTAAGTTAGGTCAGCTTCGCCAGGAAACAGGGCAAGTGTTTCCTGACGCGGGTGTTGGTCATATGATGACCTACAAATGGAGATTTTGGTCATCTGACCGAGGCCTTCCGCTGGCTTGCCCCCCACCCCATCAAAAATTATAGTTATAATTATTACCATTATTATATTCGACGCAGTAGCCAGAGATATTAATAGGAATAGAAGATAGATAGTTGGTGTTGTGTCAAAGGTGTGTGAGAATAGATATTAATGGGAAGGAGATAGATAGTTTATTGAGAATAGATAGATATATAATTTTATTGTGGATAGTTCGATGCATTGTCTGGTAGATTATTTAAAGTATTTATATTGGATGATTTAAACAGCTTAGAGTACTAGATTACTTACAATTCTAGATTATTTAAGTTATTTATTATAGAACGTTTCACCCCTCAGTGGGGAAGATAGACCCGTTGGTATCTTGTATGTTGTAACCATGTCTCCCCTTGGCTCCCCCGTAAGACTCAATCTCTTCAAAAACTCACATAACTCCAGGTCGACACTTACTGCGTGTCATCTGAGGTAATATTGAGGTCGACGGTCGACAGGAAGAGGGGGTCGAGGGGAGGGATCCCTAGGTCAGGCCATCCACTGCTCATGTTCGACCTAAAGTTCTCCAGCGCCTCGACTATTTTGTCGTCGATCACGTTCCCAGTGGAGTCCCCAACGTCGATGCTGGATCCATCTCTCGTGAGGTCGACTTGGTTGAAAGTGTCTCCCGTTAGCATCATGAAGCCAACCTCTTCGTTGGTCGAGTCTGCCGCTCCTGAAGAGTTAGTTTAATATGTTTATTATGCACCCCATACCCATCCTGTGTGACTTGAAAAAGCCCACTGTGTGGGCGAAACGTAGTCAATAAAGGATCACATTATACTGCATATGTGTTTATATTTCCATTGTGTCGGTATTTTATACCATTTATTTCCATTACAGAGGTACATAATTGGTCCAGGGACTGGACTCCAAAGTTTTGATAGCTGAGCAAGTTACAGAGGTAATGAACTCACAATTTACAAAGGTAATGAACTCACAATTTACAAAGGTAATGAACTCACAATTTACAAAGGTAATGAACTCACAATTTACAAAGGTAATGAGCTCACAATTTACAAAGGTAATGAACTCACAATTTACAAAGGTAATGAACTTCAGGTAGGTCTAGTCACAATCATGGCAAGTTAAAAAAGTAATGAAGACATTCTACGAAGTATCAACCCAGGAGGCTTAATAACCCAGAATAATATAAGGAAGCCAAAGAGATTGGCTTGTTTATGTTGGACTGCTGAGGTCTCCTCCACAAGGTAATACAAGACAGCCGCACAGAGTGACTTATTTCTGTTGGAATACTGAGATCCTCTTTCCCCGGTATATGACCTACACCAGTCCACTAACACCCAGGTACCTGCTTACTGCTAGGTGGACAGGGACAGCAGGTGTAAGGTGCCTAACTTCCAGGTGCCCGCTTACTGCTAGGTGAACAGGGACAGCATGTGTAAGGTGCCTAACTTCCAGGTACCTACTTACTACTAGGTGGACAGGGACAGCATGTGTAAGGTGCCTAACTTCCAGGTACCTACTTACTACTAGGTGGACAGGGACAGCATGTGTAAGGTGCCTAACTTCCAGGTACCTACTTACTGCTAGGTGGACATGGACAGCATACGAAGGGAGACTTGGAACTATGTCTCGACTCCACCGAGAATCCAACCCTGCTCATTTCAATCTAATAATTTAATTTAATATGTTTATTATGCACCCCATACCCATCCTGTGGGCGGTAGTCAAAAGATTACAGAGGTACATAATGGGTCCAGGGACTGGGCCTCAAAGTTTTGATAGCTGAGCAAGCCACAGAGGCAATGAACTCACAATTTACAAAGGTAATGAACTCACAATTTACAAAGGTAATGAACTCCAGGTAGGTCTAGTCACAATCATTACAAGTTACAAAGGTATTTACAGATTACAGAGGTACACAATGGGTCCAGGGACCGGGCTCCAAAGTTTTGATGGCTGAACTAGGTACAAGGTAATGAACTCACAAGTTACAAAGGTAATGAACTCACAAGTTACAAAGGTAATGAATACTGTAAGAATGGTTACTTACGTTTATACATGGCTGCAATCATGAACAAATTTTAGAGTAATGAGCAATTCACACTTCCACACCCGGTCACAACTGTAGTGAGTTATTGGTGCAAATGTTGATTGCTGAGTCTCTGGGCCTGAGTGGTTGAGGGGAGAGGACGTGTGTGTGTAGAGGGAAGTCCTAGGCCTTCTATATCAGAACTGCTTATCTCACCCGACTGATAACTCATCATGCAACAAATATCGTTGGAGCGCAGCTGAATTGCTGCTGGAACTCTTATGTGTGAACTGTGACTAGTGATATACCTAGTGAAACACAAACATCTTGATTTGAAGTGGCTGTAGGAGGCTACACCTTCACTCCACCTTGCCTCCCTCCCCTCCCTCCTCGATTTGGAACTCAGCCATTCGCCTCTATTTACTTATGGTCTAGAGGCGGTTTTTGCCAGACCACATAAATGCTTGAGTGCCGTGTCAGTCCTCTGTGCCGCACTCCACTCACCTTACGAAGTCTCCTGTGTGCCTACCTGCCTGCTACAAGCAAATATCCTAGTGGTTGTGTTAATTGCTGCAGATTTGTTGTAACTATTTGCACGAGTGGATTTCACTGACTTAGGACATTGTGCTACCATCAGTACCAACGTAGGCTTAAAATGAGTGAGGAATGTCTGGCCTGCTGGGTGACCTTGAAAATGGCACTATAAGACTCGCATGCCACTTACACCCATACTGCGTGTGTCCAGTGAGGTGAATGTCCCTTCCTCGACTTTCCTATTCACCGGTATCCCTTAGCTCGTCGCCATTATCTACATATGAGATAAGGGCGAGTTTAACCGATCCAGGCTAAACAGCTTTTTAACTGTAACAAGCCAGAGGTTCATCTATAAACATATTAAGTTTGTGCTGATTTATTTGTCCACAGAGTGAAAATTTGTCTGTCATTCCCAGACACGTGTGCTAGCTGTGTTAAGTGCTGCGGGTTTCGAGTAATTAATGAGTGGTGCAATATTGGTAACTCTCGAGACGACTGTGGCCCCGTGAATGACCTTGAAAATCGCACTGCGACCCGCAGGCCACTACACCCACATTGCCTGTGTCTAGCGAGGTGAATATCCCTTCCTTGTCCCTTCTATTCACCGGTATCCTTTAGCCCATCGCCAGTGTGAAACTCCTGTCAGCTATGAGTATAGCTGATGGTGTTGACGTAGATGATGGTGAAGGCAGATTTGAAACATATTTTAGTAAACAGGCTCGGAAAAAAGAACGAGGCTTCCAGAGAAAGCTTGCTGAAAGCAATACAGTGGGCGCACACCCTCCCAAAGCTGTCAGGTTAGATTTCCCTGACAACACTGATCAAGAGACCAAGTTTAACTGGTTTTTCGAAGCTAGTGTAAACAATCATGAGAAAACGATCAAGTTTGTCCGCGATGAGGATAACTACGTCTTTGTGCCTAATGATTCAGCATTTATAGACAAACTTCTCACTCACGAATATGCCAACATCAAACTCCGAGCTGCCCCACCAAGGGCACCTAAAGTGCTTATTGTCATCTACAACGTCAACAAGCACTTGAATCCTCAATATCTGGCGTCAGAGCAAGTTGCAAGCCCTCGTCGACTTTCCAACGGTCTGATATTAGCTGAGTGGACTGGCCAGGGGACTCTGCCACGCTATATTCACTCCCGTGCAGCCCTCAACAGACGCTATTACATTGCATTGTACAGACCTCCTCAACGTCGATGTTATAAGTGTCAACGCTGGGGCCACATCGCCAGGAAATGCCCATCTAAGTCACACTGGTGTGCAGTGTGTGCCAATGCTCATCCTTCTGAACGGTGTTATGCTATGATCAAACAGCAACAGACTGTTGCTAAACAATGTATCAATTGTAAGACCTCAGGAGTCACAGCAGCTCATGCTGACTGCAGTGTGAGGGCTGATCGCATCGCAGCCAACCGCACTTCACCCTGTACCCCTCATAATGGCCCCCCAGGACTACCAGGTACCTCGGGTCTGAATACTGGCTCATGCCTGCCCTCAGACAATGGGGTTGAGCACCTCACCTGGGGAGCACGTCAACAGACCCCCATCACATCGGCTGTCAATACCAGCCTAGCTGAGTCAGCTGACAGTCAGCCAAATAGCTCAGCTGACCGGGACTTCACGTCTCCAGATGTTCCAAGTCTTGCTCCTGTGGTATACAACCTGATGTCGCGCATAAAAATACTGGAAACACAACAGTTACTCCTGAAACAACAACTTGAACAACACAAGGAAAGATGTGTAGAGTGTACCAATAACAAGATTGTCACAATTTGTGAAAGCAAGTGTAAGGTTGCTGAACAAGGTGGTGGTGGTGTTCTTAATTACAGTAATGACGAATATAATACTTGTGTTGATAACTGTAGTGAGCATCATAACGAAGGCTATGGTGTCAAGGATGTTAGTAATAGTGATGACCGTAATATAAGTGGTGGTGAAGAGTGTGATGAGGGCTATGGTGTCTATAATGTTAGTAATAGTGATGAATATAATTTAAGTGGTGGTGAAGAGTGTGATGAGAGCGGTGGTGTCTATAATGTTAGTAATAGTGATGAGCATAATTTAAGTGGTGGTGAAGAGTGTGATGAGAGTGGTGGTGTCTATAATGTTAGTAATAGTGATGAGCATAATATAAGTGGTGGTGCAGAGTGTGATGAGGTTAGTCACATAGACATTAATGTTGAATACAATACTGTTGACAAATGTAATGAACACAATGTTGGTAGTGGCGCTGGTGATGACAGTTGTAGTGTTGCGTGTAATGTTAGCGGAGGAGGGAATGTGAGTGGTGGTGGTGTCACCTATCATACATTCACACATAAACAGCGTCATGCTCTGGGTTTACGAAGACTCCCACGAGGCCTTACAACTGGAGGTGCACTTGCAAAACTCATGGACAAGGGTAGCACTGTTGACATTGATAAGGTCTGCTATTTATATGAACAATTTTTTCATTATGCTGAGAAACTCAAGATGATCCCAGGACTACTATAATGGATCAAAACTCGTATAAACTTTCTATATTAAGCTGGAATATTGCATCACTTAGAAAAAGGCTTCCTGAACTTCATCATAAAGTAACCACCGAACCCATTGATGTTGTGTGTCTACAAGAGTGCAGAGTCCCTGAAAAATCCCAACCCCCTAAATTACCATCATTTGTTGCATATAACCTCAAATCTACTAACTCTTGTGTTCTATATATTAAAAAATCACTTCCCCATCAACTTCTTGCACACAAGAAAACAGAGGGGCTACAATATCACGGTGTTAGGATTTATATAGGGAACTCTGCTCTCAACATATTTAACTTGTATGCTCCTGCTGATAAATTTAATTACTTGGAGCTCCCAACTTGTGCTCATTCTGAGCCTACTCTTATTATTGGCGATTACAATGCGAGACACAAAAGCATTGGAAACTCACAGTTTGGTAATCGTAATGGCAATCAACTGTTGTCACTCTTAAACAGTCACGATAATGTCCAAATTGTAGGTGACCTTGAACCCACACATATCTATGGAGGCGTCCTTGATCTGTGCCTGGGCTTCAACATTACTTCTGCCAGTTGTGAGTCTTCCATTGTAACAGATATAGCGTCTGATCATTTCCCTAGGCTAACCTCTCTAGATATTGGTAATACTATCCTTCCTGGTGGGATATTCAAACGGAAACGTTTTAATGTTCCCACAGATCAGCATGATGACTTTGTTGCACATGTGACTGACTGGTATAATTCCTATGAGTGTTCCTCTGTAGAGACCTTTAACAATGATCTTGTGAGCAGTATTCAGAACTACTTAGAGCCGCCACTGCAACCTCTTGGTACTCTAAACCCAACAAACTTCCGTAATAATCATACCTCCTTCAAAAACCATACTTATTACAATGATTCTAAACTTCGTACACTGAAACGTACTGCTCGCAGACTAGGCCTAGCCTATAGAAAACATCGTACCCCTGGAATGCTGAGGCTCTTCCAAACTGCCCTTGCTGCTGCCAGAGAGCGTATGACAGAGCTGCGGCAAACCGACTGGGAAAAATTTGTCAACGGTCTTAATGCTCACACCCCACTTAGCCGGGCATGGAGGGACATAAATAGAATTAAGGGTAAACGAACTGGGCAGATCGCGCACCCTCATCCCTTGCATAGGGCGAATGAGTTAGTCAGTGCTTGGGCTGCTACATCTAGCTATGACAATCTTCCCAGTACCACACAGGCAAAATTAAATGATAAATATGATGCAAGGGAGAGACTTGTTTGCTTTATGCTCAGTAAGGCAGATGATTGCAACATTCCTTTCACTAATTATGAACTTGATGCAGCGCTAACTAAGGGCAACTCCACGTCGCCTGGTGAGGATGGTATTACTTACAACATACTCAGATTGCTGTGTCGAGTACCAGGTAATCCATTACTTGAATTATATAACATGAGCTATGTAACTGGGGAGCTCCCTCAATCTTGGACCAACAGCCTCATCATTCCAATTCCTAAGCCCAATCAACAAAATGCATTTCGCCCAATATCTCTTACTAGCTGCTTGTGTAAAACATTTGAGAGAATGATTCTTAATCGTCTCATGTACAGAATCAAACAATTTTTGTCTCCCCGGTTACATGGTTTCATGCATGGAAGGAGCGTGCATCATTGCATAGCCACCTTTCTCACCCTGCACACTGACAGTTCCTACACTACCTTCCTTGACCTTAAATCCGCTTTCGATGTAGCCAACCGACATGTAATAATTAGTGAACTTGCCAGAATGGATGTTGGAGGATGGCTTCTCCGCTGGATTAAAGGCTACCTGTCCAACAGAAAATCGTCTGTGTTGTTCCAGGGACATAGAAGTGTAACTAAAGACTTTGAATTAGGAACCCCACAGGGAGGTGTGCTCAGTCCCACACTGTTCAATATTCTAATTAATGCATTACTTAATGCTATGCCTAGTCAGCCCCATAATTATGTGATTAGTTTTGCTGATGATATAATGATTCACACCACCGGATTCTCCAACACCCAAAACATTCTTAATCATGTACTAGCCTCGTGTCAGGACCTGGGGTTGATAATCTCTACTGATAAAA
Source organism: Cherax quadricarinatus (assembly GCF_038502225.1). NCBI lineage: Eukaryota > Metazoa > Arthropoda > Malacostraca > Decapoda > Parastacidae > Cherax > Cherax quadricarinatus. Next base: position 24,206,992 of record NC_091344.1, read on the forward strand.
CAAAGATACTCAATAGGCGTCCTCCTCGACAGAGAGGCACAGTTCGTCAGATCCAATTGCATGATGGGTCTCTTCTAGAATATGTAAGCAGATACAGGTATCTAGGCTTTGAGGTTCCACTACTTGGACCTGTTGTAACAAGACTTTGTTGCCAATACAAAGAACGACTAAGAGCACTTAGAGTTGTGGCAGGGCTTCACCCCAGGTATGGTGCTAATGTTAAAATTGTGAAAATGATGTATCTTGCTTATATTAGATCATTGGTTGATTATGCTGCGCCACTACTTGCTCTTGTGTCTGACTGGAAGCTTGGAGGGCTGGAAAAACTGCAGAACGAAGCAATGAGGATCATCCTAGGATGCCCTCGTACTGCCAAAATTTTAAATATGCAAAAAGAACTTGATATTCCAAGCATCAGAGATCGTGTTACTGAAAGAAATATCCTAATTGGGGTTAATATGCTCAGGCAAGCTCATTCAAACCCCTGCACAGAAGCCCTCCAAACTTTCCTCAGCACTGGTGAACACTCCTCCAGATGGATCGAAAAGACTGGAACCGACCTCCGCATGAATCAGATACATGATCTATGTCAAGTAAGGCAACAGCGGCACTTCTCCGCTCCATGGAATATTACCCCATTCCAAACTACCATTCCTCCATTTCCCCCCAAACTACTTCTTAAATCACAACCAAAACTTCGCCTTGAAGCCAAACATGAGGCCTTAAGCTGTATTGATAACTTAGTCACACAGCACACACTCTCGCAAATTATTTACGTTGATGGTTCTGTTCACCAATCCACTGGTGCAGCTGGTAGTGCTGCTGTTGTCGTACAGAGTGATGGCTCTCTTAAAGAAATTGGAGCACGCATCAATAATTGGGCCTCTACCCTTCAGACAGAACTGTTTGCCATACTCCTTGCACTGAAATGCATCTATGTATCAAAGATTGACAGTTTAATTGTAACTGATTCTCTGTCATCCATAAATGCTCTCAACTCATTAAGCATAAATTGTGGCATGCTTGTGTCAGAAGCCAGACACAGGTATGGTAGGATTGTGGACAGTGGAGTCAGAGTGCACATGCTGTGGATTCCATCTCACATTGGTCTTCAGATGCATGATAGAACTGATAAATTGGCTAAGCTGTATGCTTTCAAAGAGGGAGTAGATTACAATCTTGGCTTGTCAGGTAGTAGTTTGAGAACAATAATACGAAAAGAACTTCAGCTGAATTTTATGGACTTAAGGCTCAGGGAGATTGACACCAGTGAGTCCATCTATCATCATTCTATCATGCAGGAGGAGCCACATGTCTATGGTGCATCCAACAAAATAAGCAGACTCTTGGATGTCACTACCGCCCGGCTCCGGCTGGGTTACAAGTATCTTTGGCAGGTTAAATCACCACCACCAGATGTAGACCAAACGAAATGTAAACTTTGCCAGATGGATTATTGTCACACCCTGCGTCATTATGTACTGGAGTGCGATAAAATTAATGAATTTAGAAACAACTCACTCAGAAGTGTTCAAGAAATGGCTAAGTATTTTATCCACAGTGGTATATTACAGACCATTCTGGAGAAATACCCTGACTTTGCTAGCTGTAAATAAAGCATTACCACATGTGTGCATGTGTGTGTGTGTGTGTGTGTGTGTGTGTGTGTGTGTGTGTGTGTGTGTGTGTGTGTGAGTATGAGTATGAGTGTGTGTGTGTATGAGTGTGAGTGTGTGTATTAGTGTGTGTGAGTATGAGTGTGTGTGCGTGTGTGTATGAGTTTGTGTGTGTGTGTGTGTGTGTGTGTTTATGTGTGTGTGTGTATGAATTTGTATGTGTGTGTGTGTGTGTGTGTGTGTGTGAGAGAGAGAGAGAGACTCAGCAATCAACATTTGCACCAATAACTCACTACAGTTGTGACCGGGTGTGGAAGTGTGAATTGCTCATTACTCTAAAATTTGTTCATGATTGCAGCCATGTATAAACGTAAGTAACCATTCTTACAGTATTCATTACCTTTGTAACTTGTGAGTTCATTACCTTTGTAACTTGTGAGTTCATTACCTTGTACCTAGTTCAGCCATCAAAACTTTGGAGCCCGGTCCCTGGACCCATTGTGTACCTCTGTAATCTGTAAATACCTTTGTAACTTGTAATGATTGTGACTAGACCTACCTGGAGTTCATTACCTTTGTAAATTGTGAGTTCATTACCTTTGTAAATTGTGAGTTCATTGCCTCTGTGGCTTGCTCAGCTATCAAAACTTTGAGGCCCAGTCCCTGGACCCATTATGTACCTCTGTAATCTTTTGACTACCGCCCACAGGATGGGTATGGGGTGCATAATAAACATATTAAACTAACTGAGTCTCTCTCTCTCTCACACACACACACACACACACACACACACATACAAATTCATACACACACACACATAAACACACACACACACACACACACACAAACTCATACACACACGCACACACACTCATACTCACACACACTCATACACACACTCACACTCATACACACACACACTCATACTCACACACACACACACACACACACACACACACACACACACACACACACACACACATGCACACATGTGGTAATGCTTTATTTACAGCTAGCAAAGTCAGGGTATTTCTCCAGAATGGTCTGTAATATACCACTGTGGATAAAATACTTAGCCATTTCTTGAACACTTCTGAGTGAGTTGTTTCTAAATTCATTAATTTTATCGCACTCCAGTACATAATGACGCAGGGTGTGACAATAATCCATCTGGCAAAGTTTACATTTCGTTTGGTCTACATCTGGTGGTGGTGATTTAACCTGCCAAAGATACTTGTAACCCAGCCGGAGCCGGGCGGTAGTGACATCCAAGAGTCTGCTTATTTTGTTGGATGCACCATAGACATGTGGCCCAGAATTCGAAATACTCGAGAGTTAGGAGTGCATGGTTTCGGTCTTAAAACAGACCTTCTTCTAGTTGAAAGCCTGGTCAATCAGGCTGTCGGTGCTAGCTGCACACATACAACAAGACAGGCACCAGAGTCCGCATAAAGAAATTAATTTCGTCTTCAAGAACGGACCCACAGATAGGCAATATTAGAGAAAATAAGAATATTGCGCATTTCGTTCCCATTCTAAAGCCGTCTTCAGGAAAATACTGAGGGACTTCACGTAAGGTCAAATAATAGCATATTTATTTTCTGATTTCTCTAAACGAGGGTTAAATTGTATGTAGACGTTCCAACAAAAGTTAAGAAAAGGCACTCTGGTAAACTAACTTTTATTGGGAATAGAGGAAATAAAGCTGAATGGAGATATATTGAGGAAAAAAAATAGAAGAAACAAGACACAATACCGTGACTGGAACAATACCGTGACTGGAACAATACCGTGACTGGAACAATACCGTGACTGGAACAATACCGTGACTGGAACAATACCGTGACTGGAACAATACCGTGACTGGAGCAATACCGTGGCTGGAACAATACTGTGACTGGAACAATACCGTGACTGGAACAATACCGTGACTGGAACAATACCGTGACTGGAACAATACCGTGACTGGAACAATACCGTGGCTGGAACAATACCGTGACTGGAACAATACCATGACTGGAACAATACAGTGACTGGAACAATACCGTGACTGGAACAATACCGTGACTGGAACAATACCGTGACTGGAACAATACCGTGACTGGAACAATACCGTGACTGGAACAATACCGTGACTGGAACAATACCGTGACTGGAACAATACCGTGGCTGGAACAATACCGTGACTGGAACAATACCGTGACTGGAACAATACCGTGACTGGAACAATACCGTGACTGGAACAATACCGTGGCTGGAACAATACCGTGACTGGAACAATACCGTGACTGGAACAATACCGTGACTGGAACAATACCGTGGCTGGAACAATACCGTGACTGGAACAATACCGTGGCTGGAACAATACCGTGACTGGAACAATACCGTGACTGGAACAATACCGTGACTGGAACAATACCGTGACTGGAACAATACAGTGACTGGAACAATACCGTGACTGGAACAATACCATGACTGGAACAATACAGTGACTGGAACAATACCGTGACTGGAACAATACCATGACTGGAACAATACAGTGACTGGAACAATACCGTGACTGGAACAATACCGTGACTGGAACAATACCGTGACTGGAACAATACCGTGACTGGAACAATACCGTGACTGGAACAATACCGTGACTGGAACAATACCGTGACTGGAACAATACCGTGACTGGAACAATACCGTGACTGGAACAATACCGTGGCTGGAACAATACCGTGACTGGAACAATACCGTGACTGGAACAATACCGTGACTGGAACAATACCGTGGCTGGAACAATACCGTGACTGGAACAATACCGTGGCTGGAACAATACCGTGACTGGAACAATACCGTGACTGGAACAATACCGTGACTGGAACAATACCGTGGCTGGAACAATACCGTGACTGGAACAATACCGTGGCTGGAACAATACCGTGGCTGGAACAATACCGTGACTGGAACAATACCGTGACTGGAACAATACCGTGACTGGAACAATACCGTGACTGGAACAATACCGTGACTGGAACAATACCGTGACTGGAACAATACCGTGACTGGAACAATACCGTGACTGGAACAATACCGTGACTGGAACAATACCGTGACTGGAACAATACCGTGACTGGAACAATACCGTGACTGGAACAATACAGTGACTGGAACAATACCGTGACTGGAACAATACCGTGACTGGAACAATACCGTGACTGGAACAATACCGTGACTGGAACAATACCGTGACTGGAACAATACCGTGACTGGAACAATACAGTGACTGGAACAATACCGTGACTGGAACAATACCGTGGCTGGAACAATACCGTGACTGGAACAATACCGTGACTGGAACAATACCGTGACTGGAACAATACCGTGACTGGAACAATACCGTGACTGGAACAATACCGTGGCTGGAACAATACCGTGACTGGAACAATACCGTGACTGGAACAATACCGTGACTGGAACAATCCCGTGACTGGAACAATACCGTGACTGGAACAATACCGTGGCTGGAACAATACCGTGACTAGAACAATACCGTGACTGGAACAATACCGTGACTGGAACAACACCGTGACTGGAACAATACCGTGGCTGGAACAATACCATGACTGGAACAATACAGTGACTGGAACAATACCGTGACTGGAACAATACCGTGACTAGAACAATACCGTGACTGGAACAATACCGTGACTGGAACAATACCGTGACTGGAACAATACCGTGGCTGGAACAATACCGTGACTGGAACAATACCGTGACTGGAACAATACCGTGACTGGAACAATACCGTGGCTGGAACAATACCGTGACTGGAACAATACCGTGACTGGAACAATACCGTGACTGGAACAATACCGTGACTGGAACAATACCGTGACTGGAACAATACCGTGACTGGAACAATACAGTGACTGGAACAATACCGTGACTTCAACAATAATGTGACTGGAACAATACCGTGACTGGAACAATACCGTGACTGGAACAATACCGTGACTGGAACAATACCGTGGCTGGAACAATACCGTGGCTGGAACAATGCCGTGACTGGAACAATACCGTGACTGGAACAATACCGTGACTGGAACAATACCGTGACTGGAACAATACCGTGACTGGAACAATACCGTGACTGGAACAATACCGTGACTGGAACAATACCGTCGCTGGAACAATACCGTGACTGGAACAATACCGTGACTGGAACAATACCGTGACTGGAACAATACCGTGACTGGAACAATACCGTGACTGGAACAATACCGTGACTGGAACAATACCGTGACTGGAACAATACCGTGACTGGAACAATACACAAATAACCTGCACATAGGAGAAAGGAGCTGACCACGACGTTTCTCTCCCACTTGAACCATTTGCAAATCACACTGAATGGTCCAGGTCGGACCGAAAAGTCGTTATATGCTCCTCTCTCTCCTATGTGCAAATTATTTGTGTATAGTAAGGACGAAACTCGTTGAAGTTCGTTCTACAACACGGACCTTCTGTACAGCACGGACCTTCTGTACAGCACGGACCTTCTGTACAGCACGGACCTTCTCTACAGCACGGACCTTCTCTACAACACGGACCTACCCTAAAACACGAACCTTCTCTATACGTGGGTTCATTAGTGTCACTGTTAATTTAATAACTTGGTTATGCCCCTCAGACCCATGGTATGGGTAGCAGTCATAAGCTTACAGAGGTACATAATGGGTCCAGGGACTCGGCCACAATATTTTGATAACAAAGTAAGTCAGAGTGTTATGCTTGTTGAATGAGTCGAGTCTAAGGTTAAGTTGATTTAGGTACATGTACACACAAGTACGATTATCATACATAGTATAACTTGCCCACCAGGATAACCCAAATAAGTCAGACAAAGTGACTTATTTCCATTTGGGATCCTTCTTATTTCCACTGGGGTCGTTCTTATTTCCAGTGGGGTTGTGTTATACTCGTGGGGCCAAGTATTACATAATAATACATGATCTTACCATGTTGATAACACAGGATAACGCAAGCAAGCCAGGCTAGTCTGTGTGCCCCCATCGTAGACCAGGAGTACACTGTTGCACCTACATAACCCACCATCCCATCAACCCACCCACCAACACACCCTTCCACCCACCCACTCACCCACCCACCCACTCACCCTTCCATCCACCCATCCACCCACTCACAAACTACAGAAACATTTCCTCTTCCACTTTCATTACTATGATGCAATGTTCACGGCCCGGATGCTATTACTTAGTAACAATAATCTGTAGCATAACTGCAGGTTAAAAACCAACCTGTGTGGTGAAATATGGCAGGAAAACCTTCCAGTCTGATGTAGTATGACAAAACACTATCCTATATGATGGAATGTGAGAGTAAAACCATCCTGGCATGAGGGTATATAATTATGACAATGTATTATAGAAATATAATGGTGTTATTTGAGATATATTACAACATGTGAGTGACTAGAGCAGAAGGTGGGAAACAGTGCAGGTTACAATGATAACCAGACACCACACATGTGCACCCTCACACGGGTACAGCCTTGAATTCTATGTGCCAGGTCCTCGTACTGCGATAATGTGTTTGTATCTGTGATTGACCTTGTTCTCTTACACACACTCTCTCTCCCTCTCTCTCTTTCTCTCTGTCTATCTATCTATCTATCTATCTATCTCAAATGGATTTTACTGGATTGGTTTAAGAGTTCCTTTCTTTATTTACAAGCTAAGAACTGTTACCTACCCCACCTCATTATCTTTATTAAACAATACTACTACTACTAATAATAATTAATTAAATATTATTATTAGTAGTATTATTGTTGATGGTGTGACTTGAATCTGGCGGGTGATGTAGTTACCACAGTCTCTGCTAGGCGGCGCTGGTCCTGGACGAGGGAGACGCAGCGCCAAGCGTGGAGGAGGAGGAGGAGGAGGAGAATTATTGAGTTGGAGGATTAATAACTCAGGCTACACACACACACACACACATACACACACACACACAGGATCCTGTACACCGTGTACATCAAACCTATATTGGAGTATGCGGCACCAGTTTGGAACCCACACCTAGACAAGTACGGCAGAAAATTAGAGAAAGTGGAAAAGTTTGCAACAAGACTAGTCCCAGAGCTAAGGGGTATGTCTTACGAGGAGAGGTTAAGGGAAATCGACCTGATGACACTGGAGGACAGAGGAGATAGGGGGGATATGATAACGACATATAAAATACTGAGAGGAATCGACAAGGTGGACAGAGACAGGATGTTCCAGAGATGGGACACAGTTGGAAGTTGAAGACTCGTATGAGCCACAGGGATGTTAGGAAATATTTCTTCAGTCCTAAAGTTGTCATGAAGTGGAACAATCGGGAGAGTGATGTAGTAGAGGCAGGATCCATACATAGCTTTAAGAAGAAGTATGATAAAGCTCATGGGGCAGGAAAAGAGTGGACTTAGTAGCGACCAGTGAAGAGGCGGAACCAGGAGCTATGACTCGACCCCTGCAACCACAACAAGTTGAGTACAACTAGGTGAGTACACACAAGAGCTGTGAATCGGCCCCTGCCACCACAATACGTGATTACACACTCACACCACTTTATCCCAACACAAACATAACCCCGACCCATATACATCACACTAACCAACCCAAACCACACCTACGACATCAACCCACATACCCAGGTCAACCCACATACCCAGGTCAACCCATATCAACCACAGCAACAAACACATACAATACATAAACCCTCGTATGTGTATTCAACATTATCTTTGTTATGTACCCCATACCCATCCTGTGGGCGGTAGTTAGAAGATTATAGAGGTACATAATGGGTCCAGGGATTGTACCTCAACATCACATAAGTACATAATTGGTCCAGGGGCTGTACCTCAACATTACAGATGCTGCCATTATGGTGCAGGAAACAAGGGGTCCAGGGACTGTACCTCAACATTACAAGGGATCCACCCACGGGAAGGAAATCAAATCTAAATGAACCTCACTTATTCGATGCTGTTTATGTCAAGGGAGACAGGATGGCAGAGGAAAGAAAATAAAAAAGGCAGCCACTGGTAAAGAGAAGACAGCAAAGGAGGAAAGCAACAGGGATCTGGCTGTCTCTCAGAGGGAATGAACTCATGTCAGGCCTCAACACTGCACAGAGATCCTTCCCCCAGTATATCCTGAAGGAAGACAGTAGTTCACCCAAGGAACAATAAGAGACAGAAGACTCAAAGTGCACAACAATAATGTAAACAGCGTCACTAAAACATGTTAAGTCAGAAAAGAAAGAGTAGCAGAGGCAAACCCAGACAAAATAGATATTACAGAGACGAAAGTCTCCGGAATAATAACAAATGTGATATTCCCAGAGGGCTACCAACAGTAAAGAGGAATGGAAAAAAAGGAGTTGGAAGACGATTATTACTATTATTATTATTATTATCAAAAGTAAGCGCTAAACCCACCAGGGTCATGCAGATCTGCAGGAGGAGGAGAAAAAGTAACAAAGAAGCTACTGGAAGCTTGAGAAAGCATGAAGCTTGGAGACAAGGATATGTGTGGAATAATATTTCAGGAAGTATAGCGTTCAGAGAGACTAGAGTAAGATGGTAGTAGTGAGTTATTACCAAACAATAGTTGAAATAAGACAATGATGACAGGGCGATTGTGGGAAGTGATGGAGGCAGTGTTGGAGGTAGTGTTGGAGGTAGTATTGAAGATAGTGTTTGAAGTACTGTTGGAGGTAGTATTGAAGATAGTGTTTGAAGTAGTGTTGGAGGTAGTATTGAAGATAGTGTTTGAGGTAGTGTTGGAGGTAGTATTGAAGATAGTGTTTGAGGTAGTGTTGGAGGTAGTGGTGGAGGTAGTGTTGAAGATAGTGTTGGAGATAGTGGTAGTGTTAGAGGTAGAGGTAGTGTTAGAGGTAGTGGTAGTGTAGGAGGTAGTGTTGGTGGTAGTTTTGGAGGCAGTGTTGGAGACGGCGTTGGAGGTAGTATTGGAGCATGCGCAACACAATAATGGAATGCTGGAGTATATTGATGTCAAGAGTCAGTGAACCAAACAAAGATGGCGGACCTCCACACAGTCAGAAAAAATCTAAGAAATCGACCGTCTTTACCACATCCCTCCCCGGCTTCTCCCCCCACCCAGTGGGCATTTATACCCCAGCATTTATCCCTCTTACATTATACTAGCTGGATGTGACTACTATCCGGCTTTGCTGGATTATAGTAGAATAAGGTTTATACTATATCTGGCTTTGCTGGCTTATCTGGGGTTTAAATTACTAAATCTGACTTTTGGGGTGTTATCCTAGGATGAAATTAATGTTATGGGGCTTTATTGTGTTATCATAGCTTGAAATAAAGGCTTTCCGGCTTTGCTGGGTAATCTTTATTGGCAAAAAAAATGTTTATTGGTGTTATTAAGTTATCCCAGGGTAATTTTTCACGATCTAGTGCTACTTAGGACCTATAAAAACCATGGCACTAACACATACTCTATACATATTTATTCCAGCATTTAAATGTATTTTATTAATGAGCCCAGTGGAAATAAGTCACTTTGTCTGACCATTTTTTTAGGTCATCCGAGGTAATTTACATATATAGTACCATGTATGCTAACTTGTGTAAGTGTATTTATGTGTATCTGTACCTGAATAAACTCACTTATTCACTTACTTACTTAATAAAGCCCAATTAAGTTAATTATGTATTACCACGGTTCAAATCTCCCGCTTGCTTTATTACCACCCACTATCTTTACTCTCAAAATAAGTAGTAATGACGCAATTTTTAGAGAGGAAATGAGCAGGGTTAATTTTTTATAGTTTGTGTAGGGGTGGAGATGCGGATAAATGGGATTTATATATATTTTTGTGAATTTTTTGGATGTTTGTGAACGCTGCGGCTGTTTGTTTACAAGCTGGTCTCTGAGTCCACATTGATGTATCGACGGTGGTTTTTAATGATTTAGCGCTCTCCTCTTCGATTTTTGGGAGCTTTCACCCAAAAGTCACATAGTAAGTGAGCCCCTGAACCACCTCGGTGCCTAGGAGGGTTAAATATATGCCCTAAATTGCCGGTTTTTCGGGGTTTTTACCCAGGGGAAATTGCCAGTGAAAATGTTTTTGTCTCGAATTTTGGTCACTTAAAATTTTTTTTTGAGGGGTGGATTGTTTTTTTTGTTTTGTTTTGAGGAGTAATGTGATTGTTATGTTTGGTGTATATGTGTTGATTTTTCTCCTGGGATTTCAACTGGGATTGGTAGTAATTTCTGTGTTGCTTCAGACATAAGGATGATGTCAGTTAAATTTCCTGGCTCGGGATTTTTTATTTGGGTTTTTAACCCAGAGGGTTATTAACCAGGATGGTCTAATAAAGCTACTATGTCTGGTTTATTTCCATTGGGGGGGAAGGGTGTCTTTGATCTTGCCCAGGATGCAACCCCAGGAGAGTCTCCCAGTGCTGGGGTGGAAGATTTTGTCTGGATTAACCCCAGGGTTAGTAAGCCAGGATAAGCCACTGAGTGTATGTGTGCCAGCAGACTGTCTGGCTTATTTCTATTGGGGGGGAGTTCTTTGATTCTGTACTGTTGCTTCACTTTATGATTGATGGTTCTTTTGTATCCTTGTTTTTTGTTTTATGGAGGACAGTCTTACAAGTGATTATGTACATACAAATCACAATAATTTTTTATGATTTTTTCAGGGCAGAAGAGGTATGGATACAGGATCTTTCGTGATGCCCAACTGTGCATGTAAATCTCACTCAGCGGTTCTTCTTTTTCATCTTTTCTTCTTCTTCATCTTCTTCATCTTCATTTCTTTATCTTTATCTGGCAGGTTGCATAGTATTGAGCATTGCTTCCCAGTGTATAGGGAAGAAATATTGCCCAAAGCTGGGCGATGACAGAAAAGGGAACAAAAATTCATCTTGCAAATAGAAACTGGAATAAAAAATTCCCTGTTGAGTCAGTTGCATTCCCTTGTCTAAGCCCCAGCAGAACAGGACACCTACACCCTCACCTAAGTACAGTAACCAGCTTCCCACCAGAACTGCTAAAGAAATGTCTGCAGAGCAGAGAAATGGAGCTGATAAATGGTGCTCCTCTGTTGGTGTACTCAGAGAACAGAATAAGATGAGAAGCATCTCATGGAGACTGGGAGAAATTAGTCACTGATGCTCAGGCAATACCCGGTTCTGGTGGCCAATGCCCCTGATGCCTAGTCCATAACCAGACCTCATCATGGATTAGGACCTGTTCACCCAGACTTTTACTGACAGCTGCATGCAAGCCAATGTATGAACCACAACCCAGCTGGTCAGGTACTGACTTTAGGTGCCTGTCCAGTTCCCTCTTGAAGATAGGTTGGGGTCTATTGCTAATCCCCTTCATGTATGCTGGGAGGCAGTTGAATAGTCTTGAATAATATGTCCACACGCAACTGGCATAAGTCCACTCATTTGTTTGGGGGCTACTTTGGCCTAAAATAGTTCAGTTCAGGTAACTTTAGGTAAAGCTGCCTTGAACTATCCTTGGTGCTGTATGGAAATATTGCTGTCCTATAGCCATTGGTGGCACAGTCCCTCAAATATCGTTTGTCTTGTCTTTGCTTTTTGGTTCCTTTTTTACCCCCTCACTGCAGATTTTGATCAGTGAGAGAGGTAGGTCTTCAGTCATGATGAATTTGGGTGTCTTACTCTGCTTAGCATTTTGGGAATGTTTTTCTCTTGTTTCTCCTTTAATCCCAGACATTGGACTAAATTAGGTCAGGTTAAGTTAAATTGAATGTTATTAAATAAGGTTATGTTGTATTGGGTCAGTACATATACTCTTAAATTTAATTCTGTTTCTTATGTTGTAGTCCCATAAATGTAAATTTCATTGTCTCATTAAGAGGGTAACTCCTCATAACAGAATTGACTTGCAAACGTGAAATTTTATTTCTAAATTTGATTTTTTTACAGAGTTTAACAGCTGAATTTAGAAAAAGGAAGTTAAATGTAACAAAATAACAAGGTTTCATATCTCCATCTTCATTTTTCTTGTAGGTTGGGAAGCTAAATTACTTTCATCAAGGGACCAGCAGTTGGGATAAAAGGAAAGATTATGGAATCTAATGAGGCTAATTTGAGGATACCAGCTGTCCTTATGCCTTCATATCTCAGTGTCATAAGTAAGTCATTTGTATATGTTTTACTTATGCTCGTGTACACAAATAACTCGCACATAAGAGAATGAAACTTTTGATGACGTTTCGTCTGACTTGTACCATTGGTCATGTAACATGAATGGAGGAGGATAGGTTGATAAGAGGTTGTATGAATCTGAGGTGGAAAGAAAGCATGAAGGGCTAGGTGGAGATGTGAAAGAGGTTTTGTTAGGTAGTGTCTTGAACATATAGCAGAGTGAGTGTGTTTGACTGGAGTGGGGATGAGTGGTTTCTGAAGTGTTGTTGGAATCTTTGAATAGATTCAGAGAAACTGATTAGCTGAAGTTGAGTTTTGGAAGTGAGAAATATAATGTGTGAGAATGTTATAGTTTAGTGAATCATCACTGAACTGTGATGTTTGTGTCTCTCAGAAAAGGCAACTAAGTAGTGAGTCATGTTCAAATTTTTTTTTATTTACACCCATCTCCCTTTTGCTTTCATGGAAAATGTCCAAAATAATAAAATACTATATATAACAGACTTCATATTTTGTGATATTTAAATTTTGTCTCTCATGTGCTTATAGGTACAGAAGAGGGCAAAGCTGCATCCAAGAGAGTAAGAGTGAACTGTGGAATCTGCAAGGAGATTCGCTATTACTCGATCCACAGAGGTGTAACACGCATGGGAGGAACAGTAGTAGCATGTGAAGCATGTCGACATTGTTATCAGAAGTTCAAGAGGCAGCCATGTATATTACGCTGTAAGGATGATGGCAGGTAGGTGTTGCCAGTGGGTAGTACAGCTTCTCCTCACTTAATGATGGAGTTCTGTTCCTAAAACCATGTCATTAAACGAATTCGTCACTAAGTGAGGAGCATACTATAATGTTAGTATGTGTCAACCATCTTTGATATTGTTTTAATGTCACTTTTGCACCATTTAAAACATTTCTGGTGTATTTTTAAATGTTTATACAGTAGTGTATGTACTGTTTATTGAAATAAATAGAATGGAGGAAATCAGCTCTAATATACTACATTATTCAGGTATGAATAATAGTCAGAGAACCTGTTGTAAGTCTGAGGCGTCAGTAAATGAGCATGATGCTAAGTGAGGAGAGGCTGTATTAGTTTTTAAGCTCCAGGAGGGCCCCACATGTACAATACCTCTTTGGGTGTTTCACGTTTTCAGTGGCTCCAAATTGAGCCATTGTTCATTATGTTCCACCTTTGGGCATAAGTCACTGGTGGGTGGAACAATAATGAGCAATGGCTAAGCTGAAAAGTCACTGATAACGTGGAACACCAGAAAGAGATGCTGTATATCCGGGGTCCTCCTGTATTATACAGTAATGTAAAACTGAAAGATGTGGTATATATGGTACTGTATATAGTAATTAGTGGATTTTGTTTGGATTATTGTGTGTGTGAGATAGATTATGTAACCCCTGTACTTTGATGTAGAATACAGGGGTTTCCCAGCTTGCAATTTTGGTGTTTCAACTTACAAACACAATGCATTGTTGGTGTCTCAACTTACAAACAAGATTTGTTTATGGTGTTTCAGCTTACAAACAAGTTGTTTTTATATGAAGTAATAGGACAAAGGATATTCATGTTTCACACACTGTTGTGCAGATCAGCACTTAAATAACCTTCAGAGTAAGGTCTTGGACTAAGGCTGAATTGTGCAGATCTCTCTTATTTATGTTTCATTTTTTGGCCTCAGTGATTTCTCATCATTGATTTTTATTTTAGAATAAGATATTTAGGTAATAATACATTATGAAATATATGAAATATTTCTCTGTTTTCAGTTGTTATGTGCTTGGAGATAACTCCAAAAACAGATGCAAAGCTTGTTGGATTGCATACATTCTGGGTCGATGTCCTGTGGAGAGTGACTTGTACACTCATCTTGTAAATCATCTTCCTTCCAAGCTTAAGGTAAGTTTTTGATAATGTTTCAACACTAGGCATAGGACTGGCCATTTGTGATGCCTGTACACTTATGGCGAGACAGCTGTTGAATGAGTGATGGTAAACGTGTTTCCTTTAGGTCACTGTGCCTTAGTGGGAGACACCATTTAATGTTAAAAAATGACAATAATGACGAGTGTGTTTCCTTATTTTGGGTCACCTACTTTGGCAGAAGACTTGATGAGTCCTAGAGGTGGGAAGTACAGTGCCTGGGGCGGAGATATTTGCAGTTTTGAGCTGTAGTATCGGCACCCCTCTGGCAAGACGGATGAAGTGAGTGATGGTGAAAGTGTTTCTTCTTGACTGGGTCACTCACCCTACTTCGACGGGAAACAGCCAGTTTATTACAAAAATTAATACAAATGCATTAGGATTAATGCAGTAACTTTTATTAAGCAAGAAATGCAAACACTGCATATTTTTTTGGTGATGAATAAATTTGTATCATAATACAGGCAAAAATGGCCGCCAAACCTCCAACCTCTGAAGACGTGCCTGAGAACGAGCGTGGAGCCCTGGGCCTGGAGATCATGAAGGATAAGGAGTGGGTTGATGTGACACTGGTGCCTGAGGTCAAACCACCAGCACCCAGCAGTGAGGATGAGGAGGAGGACAGCAACATTTATGATCAAGACTTTGAGGCTTCGCTGGATGATGACAAACATATGGAGCAGTTTGAGGTGTGTTCCCCCTCAAGGGAGGCTCCTTGAATCTGTCGATGGGCTTTTGATCCAAGGATCTGGACATGCTCTTCTCTTTCCTTGTGTCAAGCCTGAATGCCTACCATTTCCTATAGGCATTGTATGAACCCTATGAGTTTAGTGCTTCCCCATTAGTGTAATGTGGTGGTGTGAGAAAATCTCACACCACCACAACACACCACCACCACAACACACTACCACCACAACACAACCACCACCACAACACAACCACCACCACAACACAACCACCACCACAACACAACCACCACCACAACACAACCACCACCACCACAACACAACCACCACCACCACAACACAACCACCACCACCACAACACAACCACCACCACCACAACACAACCACCACCACCACAACACAACCACCACCACCACCACAACAACACAACCACCACCACCACAACACAACCACCACCACAACACAACCACCACCACCACAACACAACCACCACCACCACAACACAACCACCACCACCACAACACAACCACCACCACCACAACACAACCACCACCACCACAACACAACCACCACCACCACAACACAACCACCACCACCACAACACAACCACCACCACCACAACACAACCACCACCACCACCACCACAGCACAACCACCACCACAGCACAACCACCACCACAGCACAACCACCACCACAGCACAACCACCACCACAACACAACCACCACCACAGCACACCACCACAACACAACCACCACCACAAAACCACCACCACAACACACCACCATCACAACACAACCACCACCACAACACAACCACCACCACCACAACACAACCACCACCACCACAACACCACCACCACAACACCACCACCACAACACACCACCACCACAACACCACCACCACAACACACCACCACCACAACACACTACCACCACAACACACCACCACCACAACACACCACCACCACAACACAACCACCACCACAACACAACCACCACCACAACACAACCACCACCACAACACAACCACCACCACAACACAACCACCACCACAACACAACCACCACCACAACACAACCACCACCACAACACAACCACCACCACAACACAACCACCACCACAAAACCACCACCACCACCACAACACACCACCACCACAACACAACCACTACCACAACACACCACTACCACAACACCACCACCACCACAACACAACCACCACCACCACAACACCACCACCACAACACCACCACCACCACAACACACCACCACCACAACACAATCACCACCTCAACACACCACCACTACAGCACAAGCACCACAACAACACAAGCACCACCACCACAACACAACCACCACCACCACAACACAACCACCACCACCACAACACAACCACCACCACCACAACACAACCACCACCACCACAACACAACCACCACCACCACAACACAACCACCACCACCACAACACAACCACCACAACACAACCACCACAACACAACCACCACCACCACAACACCACCACCACCACCACAACACCACCACCACCACAACACAACCACCACCACTACAACACAACCACCACCACCACAACACAACCACCACCACCACAACACAACCACCACCACAGCACAACCACCACCACAACACAACCACCACCACAACACAACCACCACCACAACACAATCACCACAACACAACCACCACCACAGCACAACCACCACCACACACCACCACCACAACACAACCACCACCACAGCACACCACCACAACACAACCACCACCACAACACAGCCACCACCACAACACAACCACCACCACAAAACCACCACCACAACACACCACCATCACAACACAACCACCACCACAACACAACCACCACCACCACCACCACAACACCACCACCACAACACCACCACCACAACACCACCACCACAACACCACCACCTCAACACACCACCACCACAACACACCACCATCACAACACACCACCACCACAACACAACCACCACCACAACACAACCACCACCACAACACAACCACCACCACAACACAACCACCACCACAACACAACCACCACCACAACACAACCACCACCACAACACCACCACCACAACACAACCACCACCACAAAACCACCACCACCACAATGCCACCACACCACCACCACAACACACCACCACCACAACACAACCACCACCACAACACCACCACCACAACACCACCACCACCACAACACAACCACCACCACCACAACACCACCACCACCACAACACCACCACAACACACCACCACCACAACACAATCACCACCACAACACACCACCACTACAGCACAAGCACCACAACAACACAAGCACCACCACCACAACACAACACCACCACCACAACACAACCACCACCACAACACAACCACCACCACAACACAACCACCACCACAACCACCACCACCACAACACACCACCACCACAACACCACCACCACAACACCACCACAACACACCACCACCACAACACAGCGACCACCACAACACCACCACCACAACACAACCACAACACAACCACCACTACAACACACCACCACCACCACAACACACTGACACCACAAAACACCACCACAACACCACCACCACAACACTCCACCACAATACAACTACCACCATAACACAACCACCACCACAACACTACCACCACCACAACACACCACCACCACAACACACCACCACAACACACCACCACCACAACACACCACCACCACAACACACCACCACCACAACACACCACCACAACACACCACCACAACACACCACCACAACACACCACCACCACAACACACCACTGCAACACACCACCACCACAACACAACCACCACTGCAACACTACCACCACCACAACACACCACAACATGCCACCACCACAACACACCACCACCACAACACACCACCACCACAACACACCACCACAACATACCACCACCACAACACACCACTGCAACACACCACCACCACAACACAACCACCACTGCAACACTACCACCACCACAACACACCACAACATGCCACCACCACAACATACCACAACACACCACCACTACAACATACCACCACCACAACATGCCACCACCACTACAACATACCACCACCACAACACACCACCACTACAACATAAAACCACCTCAACACACCACTACCACAACACACCATCAGGCACAGATCACGTGTGTGAGTCGTGGATAGAGCAACAAACAGTGTAAGGCTAGCAGTGTGTGAATGGGACCTGTAATAGTAAATCTATTAAAGTATGCCTACTGATATTTTCACTTGGTTCTGACCATGGATCTTAAGTCTCCGCCTATCAGTCTGAAGCCTTGTACAGTATTTCATTCCTGTAAATTCTTCATGGCCTCCCTACATCCCTCATAATCTCCACATACCAAACTCTCAGAGTATATTTCTTGACTTGTTTTGGTACTACGATTTAAATTTTTTGCTCTTCTTTACAAACTTACAAACATCTACAGGTAATAATAAAAACAATAATAATAAATTACATTCACATGTAATACGAAGAATGAAGGGAGACATGATCAGAATGTATAAGTGGTGGCCTGTACATAGCTTTTCACTTATCACTTTCTGTTATTTTAATTAGATAAACATCTCTGTGAATATGGAAATATTACTGATGCATGAGTTTTTTTTTTTTTGGGGGGGGGGGGATTCTTGTATTACTGGTCATATTTAGGTTATATGCTTTTGAATTTTTTCTTATAGGTTGCACAAACATCAGATGCTTATGATGATTATGCTTCTGACTACCCTGAGAGCAGAGACTCACAACTGCAGAATATAAGCGAACTAACCAGAGAAGGAAAGGAAAATCTGGAGCAACAGGTACGAGCTCTGTTATGCTTTCTCATATCAAGTGGATATGATACAATTTTTAGAGAGATTAATCTTTTAAGAAAATTCTGCTTGTTTGACCCTCTGTGCCAACCAAATTAACCTTAATAGAAACAACCGAAAGGTAAATCGTTTGTTCCTCAGAGAGGTGTATATTCCTCTTCCTTGGATTGAACCTAATTACCTCCTGTTCCCTATGTGTGGTTTGACCCCTTGCAGGTTTAGCACTTCCCTCTCTGATTAATAAAGTATTAAGCCTATGCCTGGGCGGCCAATTGAAATTAAACAACGCAAATTCACCTCTCAGCCAGTACGATGGTGGATGGAGCCAGAAGCCGTCAGCTCGACCTACACCGTCCTTCAAAATGATAGCAGTCACACGTATTTCAATATGTAAGTCAACAATTATCAATTATTCTACAGTACTATGTTTTTCTTTCTGAGATGTATATTTTTTTTTTCAATAATAGTAAGTTGCAGGTATCCTCACACAGACATGGAATTTAGTCTAAAAATCACGGAACTGTGACAAAAAATTGTGGAACCGGACTGCATGCTGAAAGATTCAGTAATAGTATTACAAAAAGGGCATGCAGTTTTCATTAGAGGATAAGATGGGTTGCAGTTTTTGAACTGTAGTATCGGCACGTCTCTGGCAAGACAGTGATGGAGTGAGTGAGGATGAAAGTGTTTCTTCTTTTCTGGGTTACCTTGCCTCAGTGGGAAATGGCCAGTGTGTTAAAAAAAAAAAAATAAGATGCCAATAACTGTTCCAGTATTTAGGAAAATATTACAAGAGAAAAAAAGAAGGATGATTGAGTCTTTATTTAAAGCTGTATGAACATGGCCCTCCTGTATATATTAGTTCTCATCATGTTTTAATATTTAGTCCATCTTTTTTAACCCCTTAATCATGGCATACCAAGAAATTCAAATTTCTTTGTGTATATGGCAAGATTTTCATTTTTTTTTATGGATTGAAAGTGCGTTTTTATAAGTCATATTAGTGCTAAAATGATTTGAATCTGATAAAAATTTATGATTGCATAGAAGCTTGCTTTTAAATGAAGACTACATAGGAAAGCCATTGTTACGGCACTTGCTGATTACAGTACGTTCATGCATAATGATAAGTAGTCACTGCATTGTTTATAAATGTAATTAAACACAATTGTCAATAGCGTAATAATATAGAAAGTTGCATTATTTAGAGGTGAACTTACCCCGATCGTTCTTGAGTGTTACTATATTGGTTGAGTAAACATTTTCTAGGTAAATTTTTAAATGATCCTTCCTCAGTAGGCTAGGCATGTAGTAAAACGCTACTAAAATGCTGGGAGCAAGGGGCTAGAAACCCCTCCTCTTGTATAAATTACTAAACGTAAAAATTTTTGAAGTGTTTCTTCTTTTTTGAGCCACCCTGCCTTGGTGGGAGATGACCAGAGTTCCAGAAAAAAAAAAAAGACATTTCTTTTAAGGTTTATACAATTTTTTGCTCAGGGATGCCGGGAACACTATGGATGGCCTGACGTCTCTAACTCCAATGCAGCCAGCACAGCCTACTGATGGCTTTACCACGTTAACACCGATGCAGATTGCTCCAGAACACCAGCACCACCAAAATGGCTTCCATGATTCAGAGATAGCATTGCTTGGGTAAGTGCTTTTCCACTTATTTCCTATTGTTTTAATATTTGTTCTCTATTTGGAAAATATATATATTACAGTTATTGAATTAATGACACTTTTTTATAATTGAATACATTGTATTTTTAATTATTGTATTTTGTGTATAAAGTATTTGAATCCTCTTGATAGAGATGAAAAATTAAATGTACAGTGGACCCCCGCATAACGATTACCTCCGAATGGGACCAATTATGTAAGTGTATTTATGTAAGTGCGTTTGTACGTGTATGTTTGGGGGTCTGAAATGGACTAATCTACTTCACAATATTCCTTATGGGAATAAATTCATTCAGTACTGGCACCTGAACATACTTATGGAGTGAAAAAATATCGTTAACCGGGGGTCCACTGTAATTATTTTATATTCCTATTTATATTTTTCTTTTTAAAATGTATGATGGTCTTAATATACTTTTGCCATTATATATCTCTCTCCTTAAATTTCCTTTGCATTATTTGTGTATTACTAATTCCACAGTCTTAAATTGCTAAACTTTTGTTTTTATACTTAATAAAATGCACACATCTCTTCATAATATCTGACCAGAAGACCTTTTCACTAAGCTGGTTGAGGTGGGGAAAAGTGGTATAAGTTTTTAATGCAAGAATTAATATCTGCTCATTGTTGTGCTGTCTTGCCAGAAGTGTGAAAGCATCACAACTCAAATGAACTTGATGTGAAGATTTTTAAAGTGGTGAGAGATCTGTGAGATCATTATTGAGTGGTAGCTATGTTGAGAGTAATGGGTAGATGGAGTACAAGGAGAATGGAAGCAAAGAAGATGAGGGAAGATATAAGTAGCTGTTGAGAGAAAGGTGGGCTAGAGAGAGTACAAGTAATGATGTGAAAGTTGAAGAAGTATAGGTGGATGTAAGAATGTAATGCTTATGTGTGGAGCAGAAGTTTGCTTTTGCACCAGCCTAAAGTTGAAATATCGTAAGTCAAACCATCGTAAGTTGAGGAGCACCTGTACTGTAGTTGAGAGCTTTTGTGTATACTTTTCCCCTGATTACAAATACTTTTATCCAGAGCAGAACTTGTCTTATCTTTTCCTCTTATCTGACAGTGTCAAGCAGGAGAAGTGTGACTGGCAGGATGGGGAGAGTCAAGAAGCAAAAGTGTTTCAGAATTTCCGTGTCAAACAAGAATTTTATCCTCAACATGAGCAAATTAATCTTCATCTGCACCCGAGCCCATACTTTGGTCATTCAGACGTCGGCAGTCAGCTGAATTTTGCCATGTTTGGCCATGAACACGGCCTCCTTAATGGCACTGCTGGCTGGAAGGTCGAGGGCCATTCTCTGGATGGACTTAACAAAGGTTCACCACTGCAAGAAAATGCTGATGTGAAGAAGAAGAAGGGAAGAAAGCCAAAAATTAAGCTAGAGAAAAATGAGTAAGTATTAAATATAGGCATAAACCATTAATATGATGCTCACTTTAGAGTGCTTAGCTTACATAGCTCTTTTCAGTCATATTCATGTTTATTTTTGGTTCTTGCCTTGCTCCTAAGATGGTTTTTGGCAATTTTCAAAATGTTTTTATTTATTATTTTTACTTTTGCATAAGTTTTTTTTTAGGCCTAGTGCCATTGCACACTTAATAAATGATAGTCTAAACATACTTAGGCTTTTATTTGCACTGGTAAGTGAAAGAAAAGGCTGTGATTACTTAAGGCATTATTCACTTTGTGGCAGCAGTCTGGAGCCTAACCCGCAGTATTAGTGAGATTTCTTTATTAATTTTGTTGTATTGCTTTTTCCACTGTGACTGAAATAGGTTTAAACTGTTTCTGGGAAGGCACTAAACCCAGATAGGTCATACAGCACATGAGGAATGGGAGATAATCAAGTTTGAACCAAGGTAAGGAAGTGTAGCTCCTTTTCCTTGCATCAAGAGCCCTTCCCCAGCATCAAGGCAATCCTCTTACCTCCACTATGAAGGGAATAATTATGGAAAATAAAGTAAGAGTTCAGTCTGTCTGAAGTCAATTAAGAGATTAAAAATATTTACAATGATGCAGTTGAATCAAATTAACTGCTTTATGACAGAAAATTAGATTGTTGCTTCCAATTTTTTTTGCAGATCAAAGCCAAAAACGAAATCACCATCCAATAAAAAAAAGAGGCCAGCACCTATACTAGGACCTGATGGTTTGCCTCTTCCAAAGCAAAGGAAGAAGGTGGTCCGGTTCGATGGTGTACCAGAGGAGGAAGTAGCCAAGAAAGTTTTACCTGATCATTTGGGACCAAATATGGAAATACTTGTTGTAAGTTCCCATAACATTTACTTTGTTTTCAGTTCACTGAGTAACTTAAGAGAAATTTTAACTTAAAAATATTACTAAGTTTTTGGGGAGCTTACAATATAACGTCTTGGTTTTATTTCCTTTGATTTATACCTAAAAACCTCACATGCCGCTTTTCTACTTTGTCATTGCTTAGTGAATTCTACATCTTTACCGCTCTTACAGTGTTAAAGCACTTGTAGTGCAGTGTGTGTGTGTGCTCATGTATTGGCAGTGTGTATATTTTTTTTTTTTTCAACAAACCGGCCGTATCCCACCAAGGCAGGGTGGCCCAAAAAGAAAAACAAAAGTTTCTCTTTCTAAATTAAGTAATTTATACAGGAGAAGGGGTTACTAGCCCCTTGCTTCCGGCATTTTAGTCGCCTCTTACAACACGCATGGCTTATGGAGGAAGAATTCTGTTCCACTTCCCCATTGAGATAAGAGGAAATAAACAAGAAAAAGAACTAGAAAGAAAATAGAAGAAAACCCAGAGGGGTGTGTGTATATATATATATGCTTGTACATGTATGTGTAGTGTGACCTAAGTGCAAGTAGAAGTAGCAAGACGTACATGAAATCTTTCATGTTTATGAGACAGAAAAAAGACACCAGCATAGTGTGTATATGTATATAAAAATGAATGTTGTAATAGTACAGAAACATTTTGCACTGTGCATGATTATCTTCTAATGCACAAACTGTACATATTGAGAACCAGTCAAATATTCATGTCAACTATGTAAAAATGCTGTTATATATATATATGTTGTGTACAGTTACTTTCTATACAGCTATGCTCTGAAAAACTGATTATATATTAATTTGGTATACTTTGGACAAGTGGGTCCTTTAAAACAAATGTATGCACCACTGAGAGGCGACTATAGTGTCTGGAGCATTCAGTAGCACCAAAGGGTTAGTAATCCCTTCTTCTATGTAAATTACTAAATGTAAAAAGAAGAAAAACTTTCATTGTTCACTTTTTTGGGTCACCCTGCCTCGGTGGGAGACAACTGGCGTGTTAAAAAAAAAATTAATTAGGATTACCTACCTCACTTGTCAGATACAGGGCTACACCTCCGCAGATGGAGGATTGAGCCTCCACTGCTCCTTTCATTGAGTAACCCAAAAGGATTTAGCACTTCTTATAAATAATCATAAACAATTGTGTAAATCCGATGTATTTTGTTACCAATTCTCAATTGTAAATTTTTATCCTAGATTGGCATAAATCCAGGACTCATTGCTGCTCACAAGGGACATCATTATGCAGGACCTGGCAACCATTTCTGTGAGTAACATTAAGTTCTTAAATACTGCTATACATAGCAGATTTTGCAGCATATAAGGCACACTTTTTCTTTCAAAATCTGACCCTCAAAAAGTCACCCTGTGTCCACAGTGAAGGTCAGTCTTGGGGTTCTAGTTTAACAATCTAGACAACTTTAGAATGAATATATACGTATTTTTCCAGTGTATTTCATGCTAAATTTAGGGTGCATCCTATATGGCAGTGTGTCTTATATGCCACTAAATATGGTATGTGTCATTGTGGAAGAAAGAACATAAGTGGATACACTCAGGACACAGTCGGTATCGGACACTTATTTGGTATTTCACTTATATTTTCTGATTATCTATCTGTAGATACTGGACCAGAACTAAGCTTGCGGTAACTACCCATTTTTAATTACAGCGGTACCCCGAGTTTTATACAGCTCCTAACTCGAACAGTTATGTAAGTGTATTATTGTAAGTGCTTTTGCAAGTGTATTTTTGGGGGTCTGAAACGGACTAATCTAATTTACATTATTCCTTATGGGAACAAATTCGTTCAGTAACGGCACTCGAACAGCCTTCTGGAACGAATTATGGACGAAACTCGTGGTACCACTGTACCTATACAAATGAGGATCCAGCTCTTGGCACCTCGTAACTTTCCAGCAACTGACATGAATTGGCCTTGCCATTATGTAGTACAGTGGACCCCCGCATAACGATCACCTCCGAATGCGACCAATTATGTAAGCGTATTTATGTAAGTGCGTTTGTAAGTGTATGTTTGGGGATCTGAAATGGACTAATCTATTTCACAATATTCCTTATGGGAACAAATTCGGTCAGTACTGGCACCTGAACATACTTCTGGAGTGAAAAAATATCGTTAACCGGGGGTCCACTGTATCTGTTTCTGAGCCCCTGCCTGACTTTTGCTTCCACTGTGTCATCCTCCACCTCATTTTGCTTTACTTTCCTGCTGAATTTTTTCCTGATATCCCTGTTGTATCTCCTTTTTGTGTCTGGTAATTAGATAATTTCTGAAACTTCAGAGAGCCCGTCGTAAGTCCGAGTCTATTTATTAATTTATTATTATTATAATTAATAATAATATAATTATTATAATAATTATTATTATAGTCATGGGGAGCACTAAACCTGTGGGGGTCATACTGCACCTGATTAAATAGAAGGCATTTAGACTTGATTCAAGGAATTGGAGCCCAGGTCCAGTTCCTTAGATCACGAGCCCTTCACCAGCATGAAGGAACCTCTCATGAGGGGTTCAGATCAAGAACCCCTCACCAGCATCAAGGAACCTCCCGTGAGGGGTCCAGATAAAGAACCTCTCACTAGCATCAAGGAACCTACCATGAGGGGTCCAGATCAAGAACCTCTCACTAGCATCAAGGAACCTACCATGATTTGAACCCCTCACCAGCATCAAGGAGCCTCCCATGAGGGGTCTAGATCAAAAGTTTCTCACCAGCATCAAGGAACCTACTATGAGGGGCCCTTGATTACAACACTGCTACATCGGGTATCCCATTCCACTGTTTTACCACTGCAAAGAAAAACTTTCTAATGCAGTGTTATTTGGAAACATTTCTGTCAAAAGGAAGGGGAGGGTTCATGATGCTGCTGGAAAGCTCTTGATCCAAGAAATTGAAGTTACCTCCCTCTTGAATCAAACCTGATCACCTCCCATTACCCAGGTGCTGTATAAATCCATTACAAGTTTGGTGTCTCTGTGAGTATAGTAATAAAGAATAAAAAAGTCACGATACAGTGACTGGAACAGTACACAAATAACCCTCACATAGGAGACAGAAACTGATGATGATGTTTTTGTCACACTTAGACCATTAACTAGTCCCTGTCCTCTTCTTGTATGTACATATAGAGTATGTCCTCAACTTATGAATATGTTGAGAATTTTCTGTGTTGTGTATCTTTCTTTCAACACACCGGCTGTATCCCACCGAGGCAGGGTGGCCCAAAAGGAAAAGCGAAAGTTTCTCCTTTTACATTTAGTAATATATACAGAAGAGGGTACTAGCCCCTTGCTCCCGGCATTTTAGTCGCCTCTTACAACACGCTGTTGTGTATAATAATCATAATACAGGATGTGTTCAACTTACAAACATGTTGGGGACCTTCTGTATTGTGTATAATGATAATGATATTATACACAATACATGTTCTGGGGATTCTCAACGTGTTCGTAAGTAGAGGACTTACCGTACCAGCTCCCTACCTTTATGCTCCTGCGTGATTAGTTGATGGTCCAGGTTGCCCCTGAACGTCGTCATAAGCCTGGCCCATGGCTGGGCTCTGGGAGTAGGAAAACTCTTGTAACTCATTGAAGGTATGTCAGAGGCAAGTTTCTTTCTCCTATACCTGGAGTATACCTGGAAGGTATTCTGATTGTTAACACCCCCCATGGCCCAGCCCGTGATTAATCAGGCTGTTACTGCTGGCCGCACGCAAACCAACGTATGAACCACAGCCCAGCTGGCAAGGTACTGACAAGCAGTATAGTAATAAAATGTCACCATTGTTTCCCCAGTGTACATTTGTGGTCTCTCCTCCCTGTTGAAGCTCTTTGAATTTTGTTTGTTTGGTTGGATTGAGGCATTTAGAGCCAGTTGAAGATCTAGTAACAATAGTTTTTCTTCTTTTCCTGGTGGAATATTTGCAGTTATTATATAATTATTTAATATTCTTAAATGTGTTATATAATTCAATTTTTTTTATTGTGTAGAATGTACAAAATATAGGGTTCTGATTATTTTAAAATTAAAAATGTGCATATGACTTTTATTCCTAGCTAATTTTATTCCAGATTCTATATGTAATAATAATAATAATAATAATAATAATAATAATAATAATAATAATAATAATAATAATAATAATAATAATACGTAATAATCTATGGAGGCAAGGAAGGGAATGTATGAAAGTATAGTGGTACGAACACTCTTATATGGATGTGAAGCTTGGGTTGTAAATGCTGCAGCGAGGAGGCGGTTGGAGGCAGTGGAGATGTCCTGTTTAAGGGCAATGTGTGGTGTAAATATTATGCAGAAAATTCGGAGTGTGGAAAATAGGAGAAGGTGTGGAGTTAATAAAAGTATTAGTCAGAGGGCTGAAGAGGGGTTGTTGAGGTGGTTTGGTCATTTAGAGAGAACGGAACAAAGTAGAATGACACGGAGAGCGTATAAATCTGTTGGGGAAGGAAGGCGGGGTAGGGGTCGTCCTCGAGAAGGTTGGAGGGAGGGGGTAAAGGAGGTTTTGTGGACGAGGGGCTTGGACTTCCAGCAAGCGTGCGTAAGCGTGTTAGATAGGAGTGAATGGAGACAAAGGGTATTTGGGACCTGACGATCTGTTGGAGTGTGAGCAGGGTAATATTTAGTGAAGGGATTCATGGAAACTGGTTATTTTTATATAGCCGGACTTGAGTCCTGGAAATGGGAAGTACAATGCCTGCACTCTAAAGGAGGGGTTTCGGGATATTACCAGTTTGGAGGGATATGTTGTGTATCTTTATACATATATGCTTCTAAACTGTTGTATTCTGAGCACCTCTGCAAAAACAGTGATTATGTGTGAGTGAGGTGAAAGTGTTGAATGATGATAAAAGTATTTTCTTTTTGAGGATTTTCTTTCTTTTTGGGTCACCCTGCCTCGGTGGGAGACGGCCAACTTGTTAAAAAAAAAAATAATAATAACCAGACTAAGCACTAAATCCAGAAGGGTGATACAACACCTCTACACATTCTGTTATGTTAGTTATGCTGATGGATAACCCATGTTTGCAGTTTTCCCTGAATCAACAGTGATTTCTTTAACTCCAGTTCAATTATTTATTCCAGGGAAATGCATGTATTTATCAGGGCTTATCCCAGAACCCTTCACAGCATACGATGACTTCCGGTTACTGGAATATGGCATTGGGTTTACCAACATGGTCGCTCGCACCACGCGGGGCTCTGCAGATCTTTCACGTCAAGAAATCAAAGAAGGTTCACACTTAATTTTTTTAAGTAAAAAGTTAAAGCTTTGAATACGCTATTGGTTAGCTCAGTAAAGTGATTCAGTAAGGAAAGAGTTGAATAAGACATTGTTAAATCAGTAAAGTAACTCAGTAAGGAGATAGTTGAATGACAGTGTTAACTTAAGGTGACTCAGTAGGGAGACAGTTGTATAGGATATGGTTAACCTAAGGTGACTCAGTAAGAAGACATTTGAATAAGATGGTGTTAACTTAAGGTGACTCGGTAAGGAGACAGTTGAATAAGACATTGTTAACTCAATGAGGTAACTCAGTAAGGAGACAGTAATAATTTGAGTTAGAGGAAGGGTCAGTTCTACTTCTATTTGATGATTATGTTTCAAACCCTTTAAATTCTCTGTCGAATAATCAGACGAAAGTAACATAGCCTTATACAGCAGGTTCATGATGATGTTCCAACTTACAATGTTCTAATTTACAATGTTTCAGTTGATGATGTCTGCACTTATGATGTTGGCACTTTGGAACCAATTACTTACTGATGCTGGTCTGCAGTTATCATCTTTGTAAATATTCAGACAGAAATGATTTTAGGTCAAATTTTTTTATCAATATATTCATGTTTTGAGTGTTCATTTTATTTTTGTGCATGTATAGGAAGCTCATATTTATTTACTGGTGATTAGCATTTTTTAATACTCTGACTATCTCCCACCAAGATAGGGTGACACATAAAAAAAAAATACATTTGCCATCATTCATTCAATCACCATCTTGCCAAAAGTGCACTGACATCACAGTTCAGATGACCTTATGAACTGCCACATCCTCGCCCCTCAAGAGCACAGGCTCTACTTCCCAATTCCAGAACTTGAGTCTGGCTAATTAGTTTCCCTGAATCCCTTCATAAATGTTACTGTGTTCACTTTCCAACAAGCACGTCCGGCCATTAAAACCACTTGTCTCAACTTCCTCAATTCTGATTCACTCATGTTTTAACACACTTTTCTACAATCATTAATAAACTTTCCTTGTTTGTAATTTACATGTCATTTGTACACAAATTTGAATTTTATTTCCATGACTTTTTGTGCCAAACTAAAATATTTGAAAAGTTACCATTCTTATATACAGAAAACTGGTCTCTCAATTTGTCATTTTGTCATATTTAACTTTGGAGTTGACCAGTATATTATGTTGGCAGGTAGCAAGATTCTTCGCTTGAAGTTGAAGAAATACAAGCCTCTCGTAGCTGTGTTTAATGGCAAAGGTATATATGAAATATATTCTGGTAAGAAGCAGTTCTGCTTTGGAAAGCAACCTGAGATGGTCGAAGGAACCAATACGGTGAGTTATGTTGTTTTTGTTCACTATTAAGTTATATTATAGTTATCCTGTTTTTATTGGCAACAGTGTGTGGTTTATTGGGGGTTTGACCCTGTAGGGATATTTCTGTGGTTTCATTTTTTAAACTGCAAAATAAAGGAACCTCTTGAAATGTTTTTGAGGAATATGAAGATGCAATAAATTGCTGAAGATAAGTGGAATTTATCCTAGGTAGTAGGTTGGTAGACAACAACTGCCCAGGGAGGTACTACCATCCTGCCAAGTTAGTGTAAAACGGAAGCCTGTAATTGTTTTACACGATGGTAGGATTGCTGGTGTCTTTTTTTTCCTGTCTCATAAACATGCAAGATTTCAGGTACATCTTGCTACTTCTACTTACACTTAGGTCACACTACACATACATGTACAAGCATATATATACACACCCCTCTGGGTTTTCTTCTATTTTATTTCTAGTTCTTGTTCTTGTTTATTTCCTCTTATCTCCATGGGGAAGTGGAACAGAATTCTTCCTCTATAAGCCATGCGTGTTGTAAGAGGCGACTAAGATCCCGGGAGCAAGAGGCTAGTAACCCCTTCTACTGTATATATTACTAAATGTAAAAGGAGAAGCTTTCGTTTTTCCTTTTGGGCCACCCCACCTCGGTGGGATACGGCCAGTGTGTTGAAAGAAAGAAAGAAGTGGAATTTATATGAAAACACACTCACCTGAGTTTTCTTCTGTTTTCTTACTAGCTCTTGTTCTTGTTTATTTCCTGTTATCTCCATGGGGAAGTGGATCAGAATTCTTCCTCCGTAAGTCATGCGTGTTGTAAGAGGCGACTAAAATGCCAGGAGCAAGGGGCTAGTAACTCCTACTCCTGTATATACAGTGGACCCTCAGCTAACGATATTAATCCGTTCCTGAGAGTTCATCGTTAGCTGAAATTATCGTTAGCTGAATTAATTTTCCCCATAAGAAATAATGGAAATCAAATTAATCCGTGCAAGACACCCCAAAGTATGAAAAAAATTTTTTTTTTACCACATGAAATATTAATTTTAATACACACAAACTGACACTTACCTTTATTGAAGATCTGGTGATGATTGATGGGATGGGAGGAGGGGAGACTGTGTAAGTTGTTTATGTTTAGAAGGGGAATCCCCTTCCATTAGGACTTGAGGTATCAAGTCCTTTTCCGGGGTTACTTCCCTTCTTCTTTTAATGCCACTAGGACCAGCTTGAGAGTCACTGGACCTCTGTCGCACAACATGTCTGTCCATAGAGGCCTGTACCTCCCGTTCCTTTAAGACTTTCCTAAAATGGGCCATAACATTGTCATTGTAATAATCACCAGCACGGCTTTCAATAGCTGTGTGAGGGTGATTTTCATCCATAAAGGTTTGCACTTCAACCCACATTGCACACATTTTCTTAATCTCTTTCTTCAAATCCATAGTAATTCTCACCCTTTTTTCTGCAGGGTTGGCACTAGAAGCTTTCTTGGGGCCCATGGTGACTTATTTTGCAGGTACAATCGCTAAAAACGCTGTGATAATATGAAATGTTCCGATTGTATGCTTGGATGACACCACACTGGCTGGCTTGTAAACACTGGCGCGCTCAGGCCACACTGGACGCGTCTCGAACGAATCACGTAGGGTGAGTTTTTTAGCGTAAGCTGAGGCAAAATTTTTGCGTTAAAATATATCGTTAGCTGGATTTAACGTTAGGGGATGCCATCGTTAGCTGAAGGTCCACTGTATTACTAAATGTAAAAGGAGAAACTTTCGTTTTTCCTTTTGGGCCACCCTGCCTCGGTGGGATGCGGCCAGTGTATTGAAAGAAGGAAAGAAGTAGAATTCATATGAAAACACACTCAACTGCATTTTATTCTGTTTTCTTAATAGTTCTTGTTTTTTAATACTGACTGTCTCCCACCAAGGCAAGGTAACCTGAGAAAGAAGAAACACTTTCTTATTTATTTCTTTTCGTCTCCATGGGGAAGTAGACAAGAATATTTTCTCCATAAGTTATCCGTGTTGTAAGAGGCGACTAAAATGCCGCGAGCAAGGGGCTAGTAACCCCTTTTATATAATCACTGAATGCAAAAAGAAGAAAAGTTTATAAAGTTTTCTTCTTTTTTGAATCACCCTGCCTTGGTTGGAGATAGCTAGTACTATATTAAAAAAAGAATGGAATTACGTGCATCTTGAGGGTGCTAACACTATGAGAGGCTTTCCCAGTATATACAGTGGACCTCCGGTATACAATATTAATCTGTCCCTGAGAGCTCATCTTATGCCCAAATTATCGGAAGGCGAATTAATTTTCCCCATAAGAAATAATGGAAATCAAATTAATCCGTGCAAGACACCCAAAAGTACTATAAAAAAAAAGTTTTACCACATGAAATATTAAGTTTAATGCACACAAACTGAAGAAGACATGTACAGTTAGTAGTACTCTACTAACAATAGAATACATGACACCTTTAATGAAGATCTGGTGATGATTGATGGGATGGGAGGAGGGGAGAGTGTCGAAGTTATTAATGTTTAGAAGGGGAATCCCCTTCCATTAGGACTTGAGGTAGAAAGTCCTTTTCTGTGGTTACTTCCCTTCTTCTTTTAATGCCACTAGGACCAGCTTGAGAGTCACTGGACCTCTGTCGCACAACAAATCTGTCCATAAAACTCTGTACTTCCCGTTCCTTAACGATTTGTCTAAAATGGGCCACAATATTTTCACTGTAATAGTCACCAGCACTGCTTGCAATAGCTGTGTTAGGGTGATTTTCATCCATAAAGGTTTGCAGTTCAACCCACTTTGCACACATTTCCTTAATTTTTGAAGTAGGCACAATGGATTCCACAACTGGCATAGGCTTCTCAGGGTTAGCCCCAAACCCTTCAAAATCTTTCTTAATTTCCATACTAATTCTCACCCTTTTTACCACAGGGTTGGCACTAGAAGCTTTCTTGGGGCCCATGGTGACTTATTTTGCAGAAACAAGCACCAAAAACACCGTGATAATATGGAATGTACCGAATGTATGCTTAGATGCCAGCACACTGGCTGGCTTGTAAACACTGGCACTCACATGGACGCGTCCTGGACGAATCGCGTGTGACAGGTTTTCTAACGAGTGGTGAGGCAAAATTTTTGCATTAAAATGTATCGAATACCGGATTTAACGTATACCGATGCCATCGAATGCCAGGGGTCCACTGTATATTGTCAGTCACTCATGATCTGACCTGACCTTGGCTGTCTCCAGCTTCTTCACCTGATCTGACCTCTGGCTTACTCCTCTTTTCTCTCTCATAATTTGATAGTGGTCTAAGAAGGGTTGAAATGTTGATTTCAGATTTATCTCCAGTTTGTGGGTTAGTTGTAAGTTGAGCAAATAATTTAAATTATAATAATTGCCAGACACAGCAGACTGTCCAGCCTTGAAGTTACAGTATACTTTATTTTGTCTTATTCTGTGTTCTTTACTACTGGTCTTGATATTGTGTACCCTTGAGGGAGAACTTATTAACTATAAATGGGCGGCAGTAATTTAAATGACAAGTTAGATTTGTTTGATATGCGACAAACATGGCTACCTAATTTTTTTTTTAACACATTGGCCATTTCCCACTGAGGCAGGGTGGCCCAAAAAAGAAGAAATACTTTCATCGCTCACTCTGTCACTGTGTTGCCAGAGGCATGCCGATACTACTGTTCAAAAACTTCAGTATGTCTTCACCCCTCCTTCAGAGTGCAGGCATCATACCAAAATTGATGATGCATAAGAGTTGACCTAGACAGTCTAGGGGCACTTGTGTTTTTATTTTACTCAATGAGAGAATAGCTACTGTGTGATGGTAAATGTGTTTCTTTCTTTGGGTGACCCTACCCTGGGGATAAACACCTAATGTCGTGCACACATACAGATTTACAAATGCCTGTATAGTGAAACTTTGAGTTCAGTGTAGTGCTCAAAAGTTATCAATATTTACTCTGTTGTTAAAAAATATATTTTTGTTTACAGTACATCTGGGTTATGCCATCTTCATCAGCTAGGTGTGCACAACTGCCAAGAGCTCTGGATAAAGTTCCCTTCTACTCGGCACTTCGAAAATTTCGTGACTACCTTAAGGGTACTATAAAAGAACTTGATGATGAGGAAGTTGTGTTTTCTAATGTAAAACTTACCAATTACAAGTCTCCTGTCAAAGTAGAACCTAAAACAGAGCCCGATGAAGAAGTCTCTGAGCCAGCGGAAACACTTAAACCCATCAGAAGGAAATTGGAAAGTGAGCGGACAAAGGGGCACAAATCATCACCAAAGAAAAAAATAACATCAGTGAAAACTGAAAAATTATCTTAATATTATTTTTGTCTTAAAGTGTATTTTTTAATATGCAGTAGGCATTGGCTAGTGCACTGAGTTACAATTACGGACCTGCCTTGTACTTTATATCTGTATAGTATTTTATATTTGCTGACAAACCTACGAGAAAGAATCGGTAGGTTTATGGGGCCTCAGCACCCCCTCCTTTTACCACGGCAACAAATGCAAATGATGTGTACCAAGGAATGCAAATTGCAGCAAGATCTTACACCAAGCTAGCTGATCTGTCAGCTTCTAACATATGGTAGGTCACTACAGTATTGCAGTGTTGATTGTCATTTTTTAACTGTCTAGATACTGTACATGTATGTCTAAATACTCTTGAAGACCTCCATGAAAATCTCTTTGATTCTGAATGAATGTCAGAGAGATATACAGCTGAGAAGAGTTACTGTCAGAGTTTCTGGTATTGTTCTTTAAAGTGACGGCACTGGGCCATGCTGCTTATTTTGTCATTAAAATTTGGATAGCCTTCCATAGTCAAAGGAATTGTATATGTTAAGTCACATAGCATGTGTGTGGGCTATATGTTGAGATGGGAAACGTGAAATGATTGCATTACTGCTTGCGTAAGACCCTTGCTATGGTTGCTATTCTCTACATGTATGCATGTATGTGCTGTGGACAGCAAACAGGTCTTGAGGGTAAGTTAGTGTATCCTAAAAAACTATGGTTTAAATTTAATTTTTGTGTGCTAGGTAGTTCATGAATTACAGCTACAGTATACTAGCTAGTGTCCACTATATTGCTAATTTTAGTATTATAAAATAATAATTTATTAAGGGTATAATTGTTCATACCTATGATGTATAAAAAAATTATTTACTCCAGCAATCATAAATATTCTCATGATGTTTAAAAGTAGTACTGTACATGACTGTACCAGAATTTTACATTTTTAATGAATTACCAATTTTCTGTAAAATATGGATGATACCCCAACTGTACATAATATTTTACATTTTTATTTCAATGCAGACCCCTATAAGAGGCCAGTAGGTTTTAATGATTTTTGGTGTTCATCGCCTCTTGTAATCATCATCGATCCAAGTCAGTTTTAAGAAACGAGATTAATAGTGAGTTAAGAAGGCAAAGATCTTAGCTGTTCTAGTTGTTAATTATTTGTTAGTTGATTGTTTTAATTAATAGCAACAATAATAATTATTATTATTATGTAGAATAATAAAAATGTGACAATTCTATAGACAAACGGTTTTCGGGGGTCTATTAAGCAAAGTAATATTTATGAAGGCATTCAGGAAATTTGAGATCTGGAGATAGGAAATTCACTGGCTACAATCAGAAGGAATGGGCATGGGATTGGGTATAGGTTGGTTAAGATGGTTGTTTGACTTGTGATGTCTGTGCTCTTTTGGCAAGACACCTATTCAACAGTGGTGAGTGTGCTCCCATTATTGGGTCACCCTACCTTGTCGGTAAATGGCTATTACGACATAAATACAGGTGCTCCTCGACTTGCAATGGTTCAACTTACAATATTTTGACTTTATGATGCTGCATAAGCAATTGTTTTGGAGATGAAACTCAAGATAATTATCCATCATGAAGGCAGCAAGACCGTAACTTGTTTTTTTTTTGCAACACATCAGCCGTCTCCCACCGAGGCAGGGTGACCCAAAAAAGAAACACTTGTTTTCATTTATTTACCTTTTAATACTGGTATTTAGTTAGTTACAGCAATTATTTGTTCATTTACTTATTCTGTGACATTAGTTATTTGTTTACCTATTTACGATATTTTCAACTTACGATGGGTTTGTCGAAACATAACCCCTTCTTAAGTCGAGGAGCACCTATATTATAGAATTTCGAGGAATGCTTTGTAAGAATGATCAGGAGTTTTTTCAAGGAATGAATGTGTCTTGAACTCACAATCTTAGCACCTGGTGGACTAGCAGAGGCTAAATTATTGCTTCAAGGCTCATCCAGCCCTTGAAAAAGGTTACAACTGTTTATTAGGATTGATCTGGCCTAGAGTCATGTCAATCCTAATAAACAGACTGTTGGTGGTGAAGGCACCATTATAAAAAAGTTGAAGATGATGTCCCATTTAGGGGCAGCTGTTAAACACTACCCAAGATAAGGTTGCAGTTCTTATTGTGACCACAAGATAAGGTTGCAATTTTTATTGTGACTACGACAGCCCAGTGGGCAACAATTTAGTCAGTGTTAGGTAAAAGGACACATGCAACTAATGCGACATTTTATTGTGGCAACGTTTTGCTCTCCAGGAGCTTTGTCAAGCTGTTACTGCTTGACAAAGCTCCTGGAGAGCAAAACGTTGCCACAGTAAAATGATGCACTAATTGCACATGTGTTTTTTACCTAACATATTGTTGGTAATTCTACCAACATTATTACAATTTAGTCAATGCTAGATCATAGGTTTGAGACTTGTCTATCCCTTAAAAGATAGGTTGCATTCCTTACTATTTTTCTGTTGATAGGAACCTCTTATGCTCTTATTTAATTTAGGACTCGTTGCTGATTTTGGATAAACAACACCTACTGTACCTTGGCTTACATTACACTGATACTGTATATCTAAACACACTAATGTATATTTGCTCTATAATGTAGGTATCAGGTAGCAGCTCCTACAGATTAGTAAGGCTTTGTTTTTTAATGTTTTTAAATAAGTCATAAGTAGGAAAAGTCATGGATTATCTTAATGTGACTTTCTTACAGATAGATGTCACTTGTTAGTTACATTTTTGGGAAAACCAACATTTGTAGTATTTCTTATATATTCTCTTTTTGTTTACCTTTAAGCAAGAAACAGTTTATTGTAAAATAAATGACACTTGGGGTGTAATCCAAAAATTTTTTTTGAAAATGGACAAAGCCTTGACTTTTTGAAAAAAAAAAACAACAACAACAGGAAATGAATATTGAGAGTCACATATAAATTTGTATATCCATCTGTTTAAATTGATCACTGCAAAATTGATAGCCTGTTCATAAATTGTGTTTGGCGAAATGTGTATTTTTTATATTTTCTACTTTTCTGATCTGTAGTTATTCATGCTCTTTTTACCTTAACATGATAAAATTTAGGTTAAGGCAGACATATTTAAAATGTACTGTAGGGCACACTCAGGGAATAATGGGTCGAGTGCTGGCCCACCATGAAAAAAAAAAAATTCAAGTGGAATGAATTCCTTTTCTCTGTTAGACACTTTAATAACTGAGGTATGAAAATTCAGCAGCACTGTAGTCCTGTAATGAGTGTAACAGGTTTGTCTTTCCAATTTCAATATCGTGGAAAAACCATCTGCACTCTTGAATTTTTAATTTTATTTTAATTTCCGACTCTTATTGCAATATTGTACGTGGAATACCTCTATGTTATAGTGTATGAAAACGTTGGTTCCTGGATATATACTACATATTTGGTTTATCATATTTATTTATTTATATATTTATTCGTTTGCTCTTACTGCCAAAGGTTTAGGGTAATTTTTATCTCTAAACTGTCAGGATATTTCCTATATAGGAAACTATATGATTATTTTTATTCTGACCTTGATGGATCATTTATTTTAAGGTCAAATTACTTGGCTTAATTCTTGCTATAATTTTTAATAATTAATGTCAAGGCATTTAATAGTCTTATATGTTATATTCTCATTTATCTTGTGAGGCTATGCAGGTGGCTCCCAATTTCTAAGCGCTAGCACTTGCAAAATAATTTAAATTTTTATAACAGGTGATATGCTGTACTAACATAAATGAATTGTAAGCATTCTTTGTACTATTTTGTTTTCCTAAATAAACAAGTCATTTGTAAGTTGCAACACACTTGGAACACTAGTTTGTAAGTTGGGAGTCACCTCTGTAAGTTGGGGGTTACCTCTACTGTAAGTACAGTGTCTACATGGATATAGGGTATGATGGGGGAATTTTATATTGTTTAACACCTTGCTAGGAAATCCTTGGTTGTAAATCCTTTTCAAACTTCATTCTGTTAATCACACCACTATTAATAAAAATGTCATTGAGGTTAGCGTAGACGGGGTCATGACGAGCGATGCACTTATACACGCTGTGTAACAATATATTAACTGTGGTCTTGTCGGTTGTAAGTTTAGTTTTGTCTATATATTATAGTACTGTACTTTAAAATTGACTAAATGAAGCTCAAAAAATTAGAATATTAAAGTTAAATAAATTGGTTGTAATAGTGTGTGTCTAGTGGATTCTCATAATTTGTGCAAATGCGTTTTTAATGACTTTAAATTTTATGTTAAAGATCTTAAGTCACACATAAAAATCTTGCTCTGATGCATGGAGAGAATTTGTTCCCTACATTAGGAAGTGTAGCAGTACTCCTCAGTATAAACACCCACTGAGGTGGTCAGTTCCCTGTGCTAGGAAGTGTAGCAGTACTCCTCTGTATAAACACCCACTGAGGTGGTCAGTTCCCTGTGCTAGGAAGTGTAGCAGTACTACTCAGTATAAACACCCACTGAGGCGGTCAGTTCCCTGTGCTAGGAAGTGTAGCAGTACTCCTCTGTATAAACACCCACTGAGGTGGTCAGTTCCCTGTGCTAGGAAGTGTAGCAGTACTACTCAGTATAAACACCCACTGAGGTGGTCAGTTCCCTGTGCTAGGAAGTGTAGCAGTACTACTCAGTATAAACACCCACTGAGGTGGTCAGTTCCCTGTGCTAGGAAGTGTAACAGTACTCCTCAGTATAAACACCTGCTGAGGTGGTCAGTGTTTATCTCTTCATTTTCAGTTTTTCATGGCTCTATCTTGTCATTGGATATATTAACCATGGTGCACAATTGGAATGCTAGTGATACTGGACCCTTCAAGGGAGGTGCCTTGATGCTGGTGAAGGGCTCTTGATCCAAAGAACTGGAACTACCCTCCCTTTTCTTGGATCGAATCCAATTGCCTCCAACTCTTCCAGCCTAAATGAGATGATGGTAGTGACGCTAGAGGCACAAAGAAGAAAATTACTAAATGTGACACTGGAGGCTTCTAAAAGATAGTTTAGGTAAATATTCTTGATGGTGTGTGATGGTAAGGCATGCATTAAGGCTGGCAACCCATAGTTATACTGTAATAACACATTTCCGTGTCTTTAACAGTCAAACAATGGTACGGGTGGGGTTAGAACTAGGCCAGTGTGTAAGCCACTGGAAAGAAAAAAAAAATTGAATCAACTTGTTTCCCCCAGTTTTTAGAAATGATAGGAGATATTTTAGGTAATTTTGCTCGACTGTTTGTCAAAATTTACTATAAAAATGGTTTTACATAGCCTTTTTTGTTACATTTGTAGTTGCAATGATTGCATTAAGTTATCCTAGGTAAAATCTACAAAATTATTTCATGTTCCCATAACATTTGCATGCGCAAGACATCTCGATCTACGTGCAGTGACATCTACAATTTAAGGTATCAGAAACTAATATTTTTGACAAAATGAAAAATTAAAAAAAATTCATCTGCACTTTGGAAGATGTCGAGAATGCATTCTTATTCTTCCTGCCTTACTTGCACCATAATGCTACTTTCAGGAACCTAAACCACATGAATTATGAGAATCCACTCTGTCTGTGTGTGTGTGCATGTGTGTATGTGTGTGTGTGTGTGAGTATGTGTGTGCTTGTAAAAGTTAAAAGTCAGTACCATGGTTGGAGCAGTTGACAAATAACCATTGTATGTTAGAGTCTTATGATGGTTTGGTCAGTCTTGGACCATTGTAAAGTCACGTGTGAGGTAAAAAAATGTTGATAAGCTAGAAGACACTAAGGGAGGGGAGGGGTAATAGTGGTAATAATAATAATGTAATCAATTTAAGCACTAAACCCACAAGGGTCATACACCAGTAGTAGAAGTATGTATGTAGTACTGTTACCAACAGTAATATTTTCTTGCCTCAATTGCATCTTGGCAATGGTCCTGGCTGGACCAAAACACTATCACAAGAGTTTTATCTAATTTGGGTTATTAGTGAATTGTTGTAGTTTTGTATGTGGTAACCCTCAAATGTTTCTTGAATCACAACAGTGTTGAAAAATTAAAAAAAAAAAAAACCCACCAAAGTGCTCTACTGTATACCTAATATAGGCCATCTCCCACTAAGGTAGGCAGGGTCACCCTAAAAGAAGAAACACTCTCCATCATTTACTCTATCAGTCTCACCAGAGGCACGTAAGGCATGTGTGTCGTAAGAGGCAACTAAAATGCCAGGAGCAATGGGCTATTAACCACTTCTGTATAAATTACTAAATGTAGAAGTACACTTCGTGTACATATATTGCAACAAACGTTGAAAATATGAGTTAGAAGTAACATTTAAATCAGATTTTGCCTATTATTTTAAGTCTTATATCAAGCTATATTATATATGAGGGTTTACTATTATTATAATTATACACATGCTTACACACACACAAAATTGAGTATGTATGTGACAAGGAATCACTTTAAAATGCATGAAGTTATGCAAACCTACCACAGTGAAAAATAAAATACTAGAAATATCAAAGTTGTTTTTTTTGTGTTCACATGCTCTTTGTCATCATATATTGTATTCAGATCCTTGAATGTGACTAATTACTACTTACTTATCTCGGAGTATTTTTTCACATACAAGTTTTAATGTAAACACTGGATCCATATACAGTGGACCCCCGCTTAACGATCACCTCCCAATGCGACCAATTATGTAAATGTATTTATGTAAGTGCATTTGTATGTGTATGTTTGGGGGTCTGAAATGGACTAATCTACTTCAGAATATTCCTTATGGGAACAAATTCGGTCAGTACTGGCACCTGAATGTACTTCTGGAATGAAAAAATATCGTTAACTGGGGGTCCACTGTATATCCCCTTCCCTTGATAAATCATTGTTACCCTGCACTCCTACTCTGTATTAACTCAGAACACTTTTGATAATATTTCTGCCACACATGTTACCTGGTATACTATAAAAACTTTTTCATTAATGATTCTTACAGTGTTCTACCAGTATTTTGGTACTTTCCTTTTTTCATACATGTGATAATCAGGTTCAACTGTTCTGAAGCTGTGTCTTCCTCCTGTTCTCATCACCTGAGTTGATCCCATTCCTTTTTGTTGCTTTACTCCCTCTCTTCCTGCTCCACCCATTTCCTTCACACTCCTGGTTCTTCCCTCCTAGCAGATCCTATTTCTCCAGCCTCATACTTTCAAGATGCCTTGTTGAGAGGCTATTGATTTAAGAAGAGAGTTGATCTCTCCTTACTTTGATTGAACTTGATTATTTCCCAGGATTTCTGACCTGGTAGGAGGTCATACAGTACCCAGCACCTCTCCATGATGATAATTCCTGCTCTGTGAAATCACATTCTTACAGTTATCTTACAGTTATGGATTTATTATCCCGCCCTCCTTCGATATACCATTGATGAATTTCTTGAGTTTTCATACTCTGCAGCCCAGCCCTGCGACAGGCTTTTCTGGTTGGATAAACCTTACAGGTTTATTGCTTTCCCACGAATACAGTGAAAATGCAGGACAACAAATTTGCTGCCGAGGTATGAGCAATTTTTTAAACTAATTCAAGTATGCTGATTCTGAATTGGAAATCACAGCTAACCCAAAACTTAGAGTATTTTTAGTTAAAAAGTTGGAAATGTGTTGTTGTGTTGCAGATGAGCTTGCAACGGTTCAATTGCATACATGTATAATTTCAAGGTGATTGATTCATCAATAAACAATGCCAGGGAAATGCACTCTTATTACCAAGGCTTCTAACACGCTGGGCCAACTCTGACATGGAATTGGCAAACTTGAGTTACTAAGAGCCACATATGACCTTGACCAGGTACACTGACTTTGACCAGATACACCACCTTGACCAGGTACACTGACCTTGACCAGTTACATTGACCTTAGTAGCAGATGAAGTGTTTTCACATCTTGTGGGCGTTAGAGAACAAAAGCGCGCAATATCTCTTTCCTATGTGTGTCTTATTTGTGTCTTGTGGGTATTTCTATGCTATATTTCCTGGTCCCTGGTGGTTTAGAGATTAGTTTTGATAATAATAGTAATATTTCCTGGTGAGCACTTAACTCATTAAATATAGTGGACCCCCAGTTAACGATGTTTTTTCATTCCAGAAGTATGTTCAGGTGCCAGTACTGACCGAATTTGTTCCCATAAGGAATATTGTGAAGTAGATTAGTCCATTTCAGACCCCCAAACATACACGTACAAACGCACTTACATAAATACACTTACATAATTGGTCGCATTGGGAGGTGATCGTTAAGCGGGGGTCCACTGTATATACAACACATTAAAAAGAAAGGATAAAAATAAGCAAAAAAACCAGTGAATATAAACACTCAACACAAATATTATTATGTCAAGTTAAAATAGCCAACATTAGTTACAACTCATATCAACTCTATTTCTTGTCTGCAGCATACAAAATGTAGTTTATACGTGATAAAATATTAAGCATAAAAGAATGCCACTAGCAGGCAGTGCATTTTGGGCAGTTATAATGTCAAAAAGAGAACTTAAAAATTCTGGTGACAAAGGTGGAAAGGACTAATTTATAGGTAAACTGTTAAAATACAGTATGTTGAAACAGTGAAGAGCAGATCACAAGTGGTGAGCTAGTAGCAACACTAACTACTGACCAAACCATGGTATGGGTGGGGTTAGTACCTGTGGTGAGTGGTCCCAGTGGTGGCCCATGTTAACCTCCCTATGGTGTATAAATGTTCTTAGTTGGACAAATCTTATTGTAGCCAGCTGGCCTAGTGACTTATGTGCTGTCCTTATACGACTCGCTTGCAGTGGGTTCTAATACTACCCGTGCCATGGCATGTTTGGAATTGTATTATGATTTCATGAGACACTTAACTACTGACCTACTATTAGCACTTAATTTTCATTATAATAATAAAAATACTAACAGTTTAATTGCCACCTGGTCATG
This sequence comes from Cherax quadricarinatus, assembly GCF_038502225.1. NCBI lineage: Eukaryota > Metazoa > Arthropoda > Malacostraca > Decapoda > Parastacidae > Cherax > Cherax quadricarinatus. The sequence continues at coordinate 24,250,336 of NC_091344.1, forward strand.
GTAGAGAACTGATGCATGCACACCTCTACCAGGTACATATCACCCATGTATATTAAAGTGATTGTCTAAGGCTTGTGTAAGAGAAACTTTTCTAAGGACTTAATGCAGCACTGTATGGCCCTGGTGGGTTTTAGTGCTTTGTTTTGATTATAATAATCTAAGGACAATGTCCCTAGTGCAGATGATAGGCTTCAAGCCCCATTAATCAACCAAATTCTCTGAGAAACTAAAGCTGCTCTCCTTCCTTGGATTGAACTTAATTACCTAACCATCACTTACACACTCTGACATGAAGATATAACTCGTCCATTAATATAACCAAATAATTCCAAGTTACGAACTCGAGTCGTAATGAATGACTTACGTGTTATGAGCACATATAGGGTGATTTTATATAAAGGGGGAGCACTAAACCCACATAGGCCATACAACACTAGAGGAAAGGCCAAACTTCACACACACACACAAACAATTCATTCAATGCTGGCAGCGCTGGATGACCCTTGTCAGTTTAGCGCTTAGTTTTGATTGTAATAATAATAATATAATTGTGGCCAAGGTGAGAGCATTATAAGGTGTGATAAGATCGTACAGGTATGGTAGTACCGACAAGATGGAAATTAGACACATGTGCAACATCTGGGTATGTCTATTGTAGACGTTTCGCCATCCAGTGGCTTTATCAATACAAAGTCAAGGACATAATGTGAGGACTGTTGAACTATATAAAAATGATGAGGTAGTCAGTCCCTCAGTCTTTGAGTTTGTGAAGGTCACTCAAGTGGTGAAGCATACAACTGTCACCCCCTCAGTGGAGGTTCCTTGGTGCTGGTGAAGGGTTCTTGATTCAGGGAATTGGATCTGTGCTACAATTACCTGAATTAAGTCTGAATACCTTTCTACCCCCCCCCCCCACAGGCGCTGTATAATCCCTCTGGGTTTAGTGCTCCCCCATGATTATAATAATACAACTATTACCACTACTAGTACTACAACTATTACCACTACTAGTACTACAACTATTACCACTACTAGTACTACAACTATTACCACTACTAGTACTACAACTATTACCACTACTAGTACTACAACTATTACCACTACTAGTACTACAACTATTACCACTACTAGTACTACAACTATTACCACTACTAGTGCTACAACTATCACCACTACTAGTGCTACAACTATTACCACTACTAGTACTACAACTATTACCACTACTAGTACTACAACTATCACCACTACTAGTACTACAACTATTACCACTACTAGTACTACAACTATCACCACTACTAGTACTACAACTATCACCACTACTAGTACTACAACTATCACCACTACTAGTACTACAACTATTACCACTACTAGTACTACAACTATCACCACTACTAGTACTACAACTATTACCACTACTAGTACTACAACTATTACCACTACTAGTACTACAACTATCACCACTACTAGTACTACAACTATCACCACTACTAGTACTACAACTATTACCACTACTAGTACTACAACTATTACCACTACTAGTACTGTGAGTACGGAGCTGCAGCAGGTGTTGCTGGAGTTGCGTCAAAGAGCTCTGGGGTGTAATGAGAGTCGTGTCGAGCTTTTGGGTTGTAATGAGAGTCATGTCGAGCTTTTGGGGTGTAATGAGAGTCATGTCGAGTTTTTGGGTTTTAATGAGAGTCATGTCGAGCTTTTGGGGTGTAATGAGAGTCATGTCGAGCTTTTGGGGTGTAATGAGAGTCATGTCGAGCTTTTGGGTTGTAATGAGAGTCATGTCGAGCTTTTGGGGTGTAATTGAGAGTCATGTCGAGCTTTTGGGTTGTAATGAGAGTCATGTCGAGCTTTTGGGGTGTAATTGAGAGTCATGTCGAGCTTTTGGGTTGTAATGAGAGTCATGTCGAGCTTTTGGGGTGTAATTGAGAGTCATGTCGAGCTTCTGGGGTGTAATGAGAGTCGTGTCGAGCTTCTGGGGTGTAATGAGAGTCGTGTCGAGCTTTTGGGGTGTAATTGAGAGTCATGTCGAGCTTTTGGGGTGTAATTGAGAGTCATGTCGAGCTTCTGGGGTGCTGTTCAAGCTGACAGTTTAACCCTTGAAGGTTGGGAAGCCGTAGTCGATGGTGCTGACGTCAAGAGGTTGTCTAGTTCAGGACATACTGTACGAGACGACAATGTTATCAAACTTTAGGTCGTTGTGAGCGCCACCAGCAGCATGGACTTCTTGTAGCCGCTGGGCGATGCTGTGAAGGATCTGGAGGAACAACATGTCAGTCACTATTAAACTGCTTAAGAGTTTAAACAAGATGTCTGCTCTGGCCTAGGTAATATTCAGGATCAGTGGCATGTAGATGTGGGGCTCCGCCAGTACCTTTCAAATGGTTAGATAAGATAAGATTTTCTTCGGATTTTTAATCCCGGAGGGTTAGCCAACCAGGATAACCCAAGAAAGTCAATACGTCGTCGAGGACTGTCTTATTTTCATTGTGGTCCTCAGTCTTGTCCCCCGGGATGCCACCCACACCAGTAGACTAACACCCAGGTACCTATTTGCTGCTAGGTGAACAGGACAACAGGTGTAAGGAAACGCATTGAAATGTTTCCAACCCGCCGGGAATCGAACCCAGGCCCTCCGTGTGTGAAGCGAGAACTTTAGCCACCAGGCCACCGGGCCACCGGGCCACCGGGCCACACCGGTTCATGAATTTGACCTCCTTTATGAGACCTATTGAAGTCGTAGGATCAACTCCATTTGCCACACTTAGCAAGACCATAAGTAACTTCACCAAGATTGATGAGGACATCTATGGTCAACATAGCACAAATATAACACACCAAAAACACAACAAACAAACATAACACAACATACATAACTCGTCATCATACTCAACATGATACAAGAAACAAAGATCTCAACATCTGACGGAGGGACTGACCCCCTCAACCTTCATCTTCAACACTGATGAACTGATGACTTCACCTTCACCTCTCCACTGCTTCTGTTCTCAATATTTGGCGTCTTACTCGACTGAAGACGCCTACTGTCTAGGACCTAGACAGGAAAGTCTGATTAAAGATAGCTAATTATTGCTCACGTCTTACTTAACTAACTTAAGTGACTTGAAAAACTGTTTGAACAGACGTGTGAGATGGCCTAGCATGGGCCAGTAGGCCTACTGAAATGCTCTATCTGTACATTTTTGTGAGTGGGAATATATGGTTGTGAGAAGAACGTACCTAGCATGGGCCAGTAGGCCTACTGAAATGCTCTATCTGTACATTTTTGTGAGTGGGAATATGTGGATGTGAGAAGAACCTACCTAGCATGGGCCAGTAGGCCTACTGAAATGCTCTATCTATACATTTTTGTGAGTGGGAATATGTGGTTGTGAGAAGAACCTACCTAGCATGGGCCAGTAGGCCTACTAAAAATGTTCGTCTCTTGCATTGCATTCAGCCTATGAAAATCAGAATATGTGCCACACCCAACACTACACACTACACCTAGGAGGCACCACAGGTCTCTGTTGCAATTAACAACTTTATCTAATTCACCATTGGTACTAATTTACACGCGGCATTGACTCTATCAACATGTAAATTGCTTTAATTATTGTGACGAAGCCATACTCAATTGAGAATATTCTCTTTATTAATGGTGATGAGTTTGTACGTGTGTCGTAGTCATAGCTCCTGGCCCCGCCTCTTCACTGGTCGCTACTAGGTCACTCTCCCTGAACCATGAGCTTTATCGTACCTCTGCTTAAAGCTATGTATGGATCCTGCCTCCACTACATCTCTTCCCAAACTATTCCACTTCCTGACTACTCTGTGGCTGAAGAAATACTTCCTAACATCCCTTTGATTCATCTGTGTCTTCAGCTTCCAACTGTGTCCCCTTGTTGCTGTGTCCAGTCTCTGGAACATCCTGTCTTTGTCCACCTTGTCAATTCCTCTCAGTATTTTCTATGTCGTTATCATGTCCCCCCTATCTCTCCTGTCCTCCAGTGTCGTCAGGTTGATTTCCCTTAACCTCTCCTCATAGGACATACCTCTTAACTCTGGGACTAGTCTTGTTGCAAACCTTTGCACTTTCTCTAGTTTCTTTACGTGCTTGGCTAGATGTGGGTTCCAAACTGGTGCCGCATACTCCAATATGGGCCTAACGTACACGGTGTACAGGGTCCTGAATGATTCCTTATTAAGATGTCGGAATGCTGTTCTGAGGTTTGCTAGGCGCCCATATGCTGCAGCAGTTATTTGGTTGATGTGCGCTTCAGGAGATGTGCCTGGTGTTATACTCACCCCAAGATCTTTTTCCTTGAGTGATGTTTGTAGTCTCTGACCCCCTAGACTGTACTCCGTCTGCGGTCTTCTTTGCCCTTCCTCAAGCCTCATGACCTTGCACTTGGTGGGATTGAACTCCAGGAGCCAGTTGCTGGACTAGGTCTGCAGCCTGTCCGGATCCCTTTGTAGTTTTGCCTGGTCCTAGTCGGATTGAATTCTTCTCATCAACTTCACATCATTTGCAAACAGGGACACTTCGGAGTTTATTCCTTCCGTCATGTCGTTCACGAATACCAGAAACAGCACTGGTCCTAGGAGTGACCCCTGTCGCACCCCGCTGGTTACAGGCGCCCACTCTGACACCTCGCTACGTACCATGACTCGCTGCTGTCTTCCTGACAAGTATTCCCTGATCCATTGTGTCAAGCAGACATCGCAAGAATGGCTGAATGTCTCTCTCAGGGCATTTATAAAAAGACAAACAAATATAAATGGTATCTTCACCAGTTCAGTGGCACTCCCAGACATCCTTCACCGGCACTGGCACTCCCAGACATCCTTCACCGGCACTGGCACTCCCAGACATCCTTCACCAGCTCTGGCACTCCCAGACATCCTTCACCGGCACTGGCACTCCCAGACATCCTTCACCAGCTCTGGCACTCCCAGACATCCTTCACCGGCACTGGCACTCCTAGACATCCTTCACCAGCTCTGGCACTCCCGGACATCCTTCACCAACACTGGCACTCCCAGACATCCTTCACCAGCACTGGCACTCCCGGACATCCTTCACCAGCACTGGCACTCCCAGACATCCTTCACCAGCTCTGACACTCCCAGACATCCTTCACCAGCACTGGCACTCCCGGACATCCTTCACCAGCACTGGCACTCCCAGACATCCTTCACCAGCACTGGCACTCCCAGACATCCTTCACCAGCACTGGCACTCCCGGACATCCTTCACCAGCACTGGCACTCCCGGACATCCTTCACCAGCACTGGCACTCCCGGACATCCTTCACCAGCTCTGGCACTCCCGGACATCCTTCACCAGCTCTGGCACTCCCGGACATCCTTCACCAGCTCTGACACTCCCAGACATCCTTCACCAGCACTCTCACTCCCGGACATCCTTCACCAGCACTGGCACTCCCAGACATCCTTCACCAGCACTGGCACTCCCAGACATCCTTCACCAGCACTGGCACTCCCGGACATCCTTCACCAGCACTGGCACTCCCGGACATCCTTCACCAGCTCTGGCACTCCCGGACATCCTTCACCAGCACTGGCACTCCCGGACATCCTTCACCAGCACTGGCACTCCCGGACATCCTTCACCAGCACTGGCACTCCCGGACATCCTTCACCAGCTCTGGCACTCCCAGACATCCTTCACCAGCTCTGACACTCCCAGACATCCTTCACCAGCACTGGCACTCCCGGACATTCTTCACCAGCACTGGCACTCCCAGACATCCTTCACCAGCACTGGCACTCCCAGACATCCTTCACCAGCACTGGCACTCCCGGACATCCTTCACCAGCACTGGCACTCCCGGACATCCTTCACCAGCACTGGCACTCCCGGACATCCTTCACCAGCTCTGGCACTCCCGGACATCCTTCACCAGCTCTGGCACTCCCGGACATCCTTCACCAGCTCTGACACTCCCAGACATCCTTCACCAGCACTCTCACTCCCGGACATCCTTCACCAGCACTGGCACTCCCAGACATCCTTCACCAGCACTGGCACTCCCAGACATCCTTCACCAGCACTGGCACTCCCGGACATCCTTCACCAGCACTGGCACTCCCGGACATCCTTCACCAGCTCTGGCACTCCCAGACATCCTTCACCAGCACTGGCACTCCCGGACATCCTTCACCAGCACTGGCACTCCCGGACATCCTTCACCAGCACTGGCACTCCCGGACATCCTTCACCAGCTCTGGCACTCCCAGACATCCTTCACCAGCTCTGACACTCCCAGACATCCTTCACCAGCACTGGCACTCCCGGACATTCTTCACCAGCACTGGCACTCCCAGACATCCTTCACCAGCACTGGCACTCCCAGACATCCTTCACCAGCACTGGCACTCCCGGACATCCTTCACCAGCTCTGGCACTTCCGGACAACCTTCACCAGCTCTGGCACTCCCGGACATCCTTCACCAGCTCTGGCACTCCCGGACATCCTTCACCAGCTCTGACACTCCCAGACATCCTTCACCAGCACTCTCACTCCCGGACATCCTTCACCAGCACTGGCACTCCCAGACATCCTTCACCAGCACTGGCACTCCCAGACATCCTTCACCAGCACTGGCACTCCCGGACATCCTTCACCAGCACTGGCACTCCCGGACATCCTTCACCAGCTCTGGCACTCCCGGACATCCTTCACCAGCACTGGCACTCCCGGACATCCTTCACCAGCACTGGCACTCCCGGACATCCTTCACCAGCACTGGCACTCCCGGACATCCTTCACCAGCTCTGGCACTCCCAGACATCCTTCACCAGCTCTGACACTCCCAGACATCCTTCACCAGCACTGGCACTCCCGGACATCCTTCACCAGCTCTGGCACTCCCGGACATCCTTCACCAGCACTGGCACTCCCGGACATCCTTCACCAGCTCTGGCACTCCCGGACATCCTTCACCGGCCTCACAGGTCAACCTCAACACCAGACAAATTTACGATTAAGTCTGCCGACAAAACTTTAAATTATGCCCCGAGTTACGACTTTATCCTCGCAATTTACTCTCCTCCGGATTACGATAATTATTGCAGTTATTAATACTTATTACTGCACTCACCGGAAAGCGCTAAGCCCGTAGGAGCCATATATCACCTGGAAACTGAAGGGAATTTGATTCACTGAGAATTGCTTAAATTCCGTAAATTGAATTCCTTTGATTTTTGAAGGGGTTCTAATAATGGGCTCTCAGAAAGAGCCTGTTGAAGCACCACTGAGAGGTACAAGGTGTTTCCCCACTGTCTCTTACCGCCAAAACCCACTGTGAAAAATAGCAGGCAAGTCCAAGCTATAAATCCCACTGGTCGATAGTGTGTCCCTCTCCCCCAGCAAGGGCAGACAAGGCTGAAAATCTCCCTCACAAACAAGGTGAAGAATTGTCTTAAAGTGTTGTGGTCGTTGAGGCTGTCTGGAGCTGTTCTCGTTGCGGCTCTGCTGTACGGATCAGGTGTACCATAAATTTAATGTCAAGAGCCGGGGGTCAAGAGCTGGAGCCTCTCTCCACACTCACACACACACACACACACACACACACACACACACACACACACACACACACACACACACACCAAGTAGCGATCAATGAAAAGGCAGGGCCAGGAGCCGTGAATCGACCCCAGCAACAACAAACAGGTGAGTACAAACTGGTGACTACACACACACACACACACACACTGACACACCCATATGAATCGACCCCTGAAACCTCAATTAGGTAAATACAATTAGGTGAGTAAACATACACACACACACACACACACTCAGACGAGTCACAGGGATGGTAGGAAGTATTTCTTCAGCCATAGAGTCGTCAGGAAGTGGAACAATCTGGAGAGTGATGTAATGGACGCAGGACCCATACATAGCTTTAAGAAGAGGTACGATCAAGCTCATGGAGCAGGGAGAGAGTGGACCTAGAAGCGACAAGAGGCGGGGGACCAGGAGCTGTGATTCGACCCCTGCTACCACAATTAGGTGAGTACACATACACACAAACAAACATTTTCGAGAAATTCTTCCGCCCCCCCAAAAATAAAAACGCAAAAATAAAAGGTAAAATTTATCTGGTCCCACGGGCCATGCAATTTTAGTTTCTTGCATATTTTTTTGACTGTCTCGTTACAGTTCATCATGGAGAACGAGCCAAGAAAATAGTCTTGGCGTCTTTCCTTGAAGCGGACTCCCAAACTGCCACATTATTTTCTATTGCTTGAGAACTCTGCCATATTTACCCAATATAAGATTATATATATATATATATATATATATATATATATATATATATATATATATATATATATATATATATATATATATATATATATATTCTTTCTTCTTTCAACAAACCGGCCGTATCCCACCGAGGCGGGGTGGCCCATAAGGAAAAACGAAAGTTTCTCCTTTCAAATTTAGTAATATATACAGGAGAAGAGGTTACTAGCCCCTTGCTCCCGGCATTTTAGTCGCCTCTTACAACACGCATAACTTACGGAGGAAGAATTCTGTTCCACTTACCCATGGACTTGCTTGATACTAGAGAGATTTTAACCATCCAATTGATTTTCAAAAAGTTGAGAAAGTAGTATCAAGCAAGTCCATGGTCGACAGGAATATAATTGAATCTTGTTTCATAAAAAGCAGTTTTGACAATAATATGAATATTTCCTTTGGTTTATATAAATTAGATCCATTTATAATTAATAGAATTTGGGAAGAATTTAATAATACACTGGACAAATAATAATTTTTAAATTTTCTTGGGTAGAATAGCTTGGGGGTGAGTTGTGCAAAGGACCTATCCAAGTTGGCTCGCCGCGCGTCACGTGTTTAACCGTTGTGGGATCTGATAGTGAGGTGTTGGCCAGACCCCTTATATAGCTTCCTTGGATGCTTCACTTTCATAGTTCCTTGATAATGTGAGTAGTCACGAAAGCGCTTGGAATTTCTCTATTCTTTCAGAGTGGTTGTTTTGCATATACTATATACATGTATATATATATATATATATATATATATATATATATATATATATATATATATATATATATATATATATATATATATATATATATATATATATATATATATATATATATATATATATATATATATATATATATATATATATATATATATATATATTCGTTGTATCACAATAACTAAAGCACTAATACACATTTAATAAAAAATATATAAAAAGTTAACATAACATTTCTCTGCATAATAAAACAAAATCCTTTATACCATCTATAATTTACAACAGTTTGCGCTGGATTTTTTCGGGTGCGTAAAAAAAAAAAAAAGTCTCTAGGGCGCCGCTTAAAATTTCTCGTTTATGAGAATGTACAATTTGAAGGTTAATAATTCGCCATGGGAGAACACTCTCCCCCAGGTGTCACAGTCCAGTTGTTAATATTACGATATATTATCCAGAGTTCATCAGCTGGATAATATAGCTTTATGACGCTGGTTAATTGTCGTTGGTTAACAGTGGCTTCTCTTTAATTAGTTTTCTAGCTAATGTTGCCACGGTTTATATAAAAAAAATCAAGCACGTCTAGGAAAGCAAAAAAAAAAAAAAAAATAAATTAGTATTAATTTTTTTAGGGGGTACAGAAGAATAAATTTTTAGTAAGTCAAGGAGACCTGGTCACAGACCGGGCAGCGGGGGCGCTGCCCCCCGAAACACTCTCCAGGTATATTCCAGGAATATAGGTACTGTACACATAATTATAATTACACAAATTTGTCATACTTATTGTAAAAAGTATTTTTACGTCACACATAAGTACGATAAATCATCTAAATTACTGGGAACGGTTGAAATCCCTTGATTTGTATTCCCTGGAACGCAGGCGAGAGAGATACATGATAATATATACTTTGAAAATCTTAGAGGGACTATTACCAAAGTTACACACGAAAATCATTCCCTATGAAAGTAAAAGACTTGGCAGGAGATGCAACATTCCCCCGATGAAAAGCAGGGGCGCCACTGAGAGACAACACAAGGAGTGTCAGGGGCCCGAGACTGTTCAACTGTCTCCCCGCCTACATAAGGGGGATTACCAATAGACCCCTGACTGTCTTCAAGAAGGCACTGGACAGGCACCTAAAGTCAGTACCTGACCAGCCGGGCTGTGGTTCGTACGTCGGTTTACGTGCGGCCAGCAGTAACAGCCTGGTTAATTAGACCCTGATGCACCATGAGGCCTGGTCTCAGACCGGATCGCGGGAGCATTCACCCCTGAAACCCTCTCCAGGTAAACTTCAGGTATAGTAACATATGTATAAATTGCCCTCCAGGTTATATAAAAAAGTCAGACAAAGTGACTTATTTCCATTGGAGTTCCTTGTATTTTCATTGGGGTTCTTTGTATTTCCATTGGGTTCCTTGTATTTCCATTGGGGTTCTTTGTATTTCCATTGGGTTCCTTGTATTTCCATTGGGGTTCTTTGTATTTCCATTTGGATTCCTTGTATTTCCATTGGGGTTCTTTG
>NC_091344.1:24265912-24268412 GCF_038502225.1 Cherax quadricarinatus
ACAAGAAGCACCACAAGAAGCTCCACAAGAAGCTCCACAAGAAGCACCACAAGAAGCACCACAAGAAGCACCACAAGAAGCTCCACAAGAAGCTCCACAAGAAGCACAACAAGAAGCACCACAAGAAGCTCCACAAGAAGCACCACAAGAAGCTCCACAAGAAGCTCCACAAGAAGCACCACAAGAAGCACAACAAGAAGCTCCACAAGAAGCACAACAAGAAGCTCCACAAGAAGCTCCACAAGAAGCACCACAAGAAGCACAATAAGAAGCTCCACAAGAAGCACAACAAGAAGCTCCACAAGAAGCTCCACAAGAAGCACCACAAGAAGCACCACAAGAAGCACCACAAGAAGCTCCACAAGAAGCACCACAAGAAGCACCACAAGAAGCTCCACAAGAAGCACCACAAGAAGCTCCACAAGAAGCACCACAAGAAGCACCACAAGAAGCACCACAAGAAGCTCCACAAGAAGCACCACAAGAAGCTCCACAAGAAGCACCACAAGAAGCACCACAAGAAGCTCCACAAGAAGCACCACAAGAAGCACCACAAGAAGCACCACAAGAAGCACCACAAGAAGCTCCACAAGAAGCACCACAAGAAGCACCACAAAAAGCTCCACAAGAAGCACCACAAGAAGCTCCACAAGAAGCACCACAAGAAGCACCACAAGAAGCTCCACAAGGAGCACCACAAGAAGCTCCACAAGAAGCACCACAAGAAGCACCACAAGAAGCTCCACAAGAAGCTCCACAAGAAGCACCACAAGAAGCACCACAAGAAGCTCCACAAGAAGCTCCACAAGAAGCACCACAAGAAGCTCCACAAGAAGCACAACAAGAAGCTCCACAAGAAGCTCCACAAGAAGCACCACAAGAAGCACCACAAGAAGCACCACAAGAAGCTCCACAAGAAGCACAACAAGAAGCTCCACAAGAAGCTCCACAAGAAGCACCACAAGAAGCACAACAAGAAGCTCCACAAGAAGAACCACAAGAAGCTCCACAAGAAGCTCCACAAGAAGCTCCACAAGAAGCTCGACAAGGAGCACCACAAGAAGCACCACAAGGAGCTCCACAAGAAGCTCCACAAGGAGCACCACAAGAAGCACCACAAGGAGCTCCACAAGAAGCTCCACAAGAAGCTCCACAAAGAGCACAACAAGAAGCACCACAAGAAGCTCCACAAGAAGCTCTACAAGAAGTACCACAAGAAGCTCCACAAGAAGCTCCACAAGAAGCACCACAAGAAGCACCACAAGAAGCTCCACAAGAAGCTACACAAGGAGCTCCACAAGGAGCTCCATAAGGAGCTCCACAAGAAGCTCCACAAGAAGCACCACAAGAAGCACCACAAGAAGCACCACAAGAAGCACCACAAGAAGCTCCACAAGAAGCTCCACAAGAAGCTCCACAAGAAGCACCACAAGAAGCACCACAAGAAGCACCACAAGAAGCACCACAAGAAGCTCCACAAGAAGCTCCACAAGGAGCTCCACAAGGAGCTCCACAAGGAGCTCCATAAGGAGCTCCACAAGAAGCTCCACAAGAAGCACCACAAGAAGCACCACAAGAAGCACCACAAGAAGCTCCACAAGAAGCTCCACAAGAAGCTCCACAAGAAGCACCACAAGAAGCACCACAAGAAGCACCACAAGAAGCACCACAAGAAGCTCCACAAGGAGCTCCACAAGGAGCTCCACAAGAAGCACCACAAGAAGCACCACAAGAAGCTCCACAAGGAGCTCCACAAGGAGCTCCACAAGGAGCTCCATAAGGAGCTTAAAAATCTCTTAAGATCTGGCCAGGAGGAAATTTTCTCAACTTATCTTAAATCTAGTAAATTTATTATGCAAATGAGCAGCAATTAGCATAGCTCCTCAGAGAGTAAAAGAGAGGAACCAGAGGGGAACCAGAGGGGAACCAGAGGGGAACCAGAGGGGAACCAGAGGGGAGCCAGAGGGGAACCAGAGGGGAACCAGAGGGGAACCAGAGGGGAGCCAGAGGGGAACCAGATGGGAACCAGAGGGGAACCAGAGAGGAACCAGAGGGGGACCAGAGGGGAACCAGAGGGGAACCAGAGGGGAGCCAGAGGGGAACCAGAGGGGAACAAGAGGGGAACCAGAGGGGGACCAGAGGAGAACCAGAGGGGAACCAGAGGGGAACCAGAGGGGAACCAGAGGGGAACCAGAGGGGAACCAGAGAGGAACCAGAGGGGAACCAGAGGGGAACCAGAGGGGAGCCAGAGGGGAACCAGAGAGGAACCAGAGGGGAACCAGAGGGGAACCAGAGGGGAACCAGAGGGGAGCCAGAGGGGAACCAGAGGGGAACCAGAGGGGAACCAGAGGGGAGCCAGAGGGGAACCAGAGGGGAACCAGAGAGGAACCAGAGGGGAACCAGAGGGGAACCAGAGGGGAGCCAGAGGGGAACCAGAGGGGAACCAGAGGGGAACCAGAGGAGAACCAGAGGGGAACCAGAGAGGAACCAGAGGGGAACC
>NC_091344.1:24273412-24275912 GCF_038502225.1 Cherax quadricarinatus
TCCAGTGGCTTTATCAATACAAATTCTAGGACATAACTTGAAGACAGTAGGACTATATACAGAAGATGAGGTAATCAGTCCCTCAACCTAGGAGTAGGTGCGAAGAGCACCGTAGTCTTGGAGATTCTGAAGCAGAAGAAAGGAGCCTGGCGCTTATATAGTAACGTCAGGTGTAGCAGACGAGGGCATAGTCACTGGTAGGCGGGATTCCCCAGTGGAAGTAGGTCCTTCCCAAAGAGATGGGTTAGTTGTAGTAGTAGTTGTTGTAGCCGTGAAGGTTATGTACATGTCCTTAGAATCAAGATTCCATGATGTTGCAGTGTCTGACAAGTTGTGCTGTTGCTGAACCTGCTGTTGCTGAACCTTCTGCTGTCGAACCTGAGACACCTGAAGGAATTTTCCGCCGAGGCTGCCGGTTGACTGTGCTTAATAAAGTTCTTCTGTGCTTAACAAAGGTCTCTTATGTTTAATAAAAACCTCCTCCGTTCTTACCAAAGCTCTATTGTGAGTAAAACCACTTTAATGTTTTTATGACAGAAGCTTCGTTCAGAGCGGAACTTTGTCCAAGTCTAGTTATCCCTGATCGAGGCTTCATATCCTAGTCACTTCAGTGAATTGAAGCTTAGAGTGAGAGAGAGTGAATAGTATGCGAATAGCCTGCTATTAGTGGAGCATCCGCGGCGTCCAAAAGACAGGGATAATAATAAAGACTCTTGAATTGGATTTGCACCAGCGCCGCCTTCAGTTCTATCACCATCAGCACTGCTGGTGCCACCAGCACCACTAGCACCATCACCGGCACCATCCTCATCTGTCACCACCACCAGTCCCAGTTTGACCACTAGAAGCATTACCACCATCACCATCACTAGCCCCTATTCGACCACTACAAGCATTACCACCATTACCACCACCACCACCACCACCACCACCACACCTCATCAAACCCATCACTAACAAAACCCTGTCACAAAAACAGCAGCAAAAGACCCTGTCAGTAACAAAATTATCAACATAATCCCGCAACAACAACAGAGTTCAGTGAAGACTGAGAGACGTGACAGGAGAGACATTGAGAGTGACATCTTACCAAGAGTCTCCGGAGGCAGCAAATCTGACGGTTGGTGAGACAGACATGAGAAGTGACACCAACAGGAAGAGAGAAAGAGCTTGACGGAATTGCCTGTCTCTTTCCGAGAGATCAGTGTAAGAGAGACAGAAATAGTGTGTGGTGCCAAGTTAACTGAAATAATATATATATATATATATATATATATATATATATATATATATATATATATATATATATATATATATATATATATATATATATATATATATATATATATATATATATATATATATATATATATATATATATATATATATATATATATATATAATGTATATACGTGGCTGTGTGTTTCGTTTCTTATTTTTTTTTTAATATTTTTTTCATGGCATTATTTCTTCCAGGATGTTCAAGTAATCTCTTTCAGACTTAGACTCCGAAGTTCGTTTTCAAGTCTTTTGGGTTTTTACGGTCGCAGTAAATATTTGTTTTCACTTGATTAGCTTCTTCTTTCTCTCTCCTCCCTCCTCTCTCCTTTCTTTTTCTATTGTACACTGTTATCCCCCTTTTTCTCCTCTCTCTTTTCCCTCCCCCGACGATGTTTCTCTTCGCCTGGAGGAGCTTCTATAGTCTTGAAGACACTTCGTTCTCCTTGAAGTGTACATAGTTCCTTTGAATTCCCTTTGAAAGAACTAGATTTCTAAGGTTCAAACTTCAAAGAGCCTTAAGCTATCTTTGAAGCCCCCTCCCCCACCCACATCCCCCTTCCACTCCTCCTCCCACTCCCCCACCACTGAGAACTTAGAAAGTCAACGAAGTTCCTTCTTCTAGTCATTAAAAGCAGTCTTGTGAGTCGAAAGAATATTTAGGCGATCAAGCTGGCTTGTTGGTCGGGAAAGAAGAGTGTGTCTGCTGACCCGGGTCATAGTCATGTGTCTGCTGACCCGGGTCATAGTCATGTGTCTGCTGACCCGGGTCATAGTCATGTGTCTGCTGACTCGGGTCATAGTCATGTGTCTGCTGACCCGGGTCATAGTCATGTGTCTGCTGACCCGGGTCATAGTCATGTGTCTGCTGACCCCGGTCATAGTCATGTGTCTGCTGACCCGGGTCATAGTCATGTGTCTGCTGACCCGGGTCATAGTCATGTGTCTACTGACCCGGGTCATAGTCATGTGTCTGCTGACCCGGGTCATAGTCATGTGTCTGCTGACCCGGGTCATAGTCATGTGTCTGCTGACCCGGGTCATAGTCATGTGTCTGCTGACCCGGGTCATAGGGTCATAGTCATGTGTCTGCTGACCCGGGTCATAGTCATGTGTCTGCTGACCCGGGTCATAGTCATGTGTCTGCTGACCCGGGTCATAGTCATGTGTCTGCTGACCCGGGTCATAGTCATGTGTCTGCTGACCCGGGTCATAGTCATGT
>NC_091344.1:24280912-24283412 GCF_038502225.1 Cherax quadricarinatus
GCTATATATTCTTTACTAACTTTATTTTCAATCTGCTATCTCTTCCAGGATATCTTGTCTAACATTATATGTATACGAGGGGTGTTAATGTTGCAGTTTAAAAACTGTAGTGTAAAGCACCCTTCTGGCAAGACAGTGATGGAGTGAATGATGGTGAAAGTTTTTCTTTTTCGGGCCACCCTGCCTTGGTGGGAATCGGCCAGTGTGATAATAAATAATAATATATAATATATACACATATATATACATATATATATATAAATATATACATATATACATATATATATACATATATATATATAAATATATACATATATATATATATATATATATATATAAATATATACATATACATATATACATATACACATATATACATATATACATATACATATATACATATATACATATATACATATACACATATATATACATATATACATATATATATATATATATATATATACATATATATATACATACATACATATATATACATATATATATATATACATATATACATATATATACATATATATATATATATATACATAAACGTTATATCGTTCACACTCCAACAGCACATTAAATCATAAAAGAAAATCTTACATCCAATCACTCTTATCTAACACACTCACACTTTTGCTAAATGTCTAAGCATCTCGCACCCTAAACCACCTTTACCCCCGTCCATTCAAGTTTTCCACTATCCTTGATAAACTTATATAAATATTCAATAAGGTAACTTTGTATTGCCTCTTGTTTGCTCAGGATGATTCTTGTGTTTTAATCTGCAGTTTAATCTCGTTTTAATGGCTAGGTAAGATTCGCCAGGAACCAGGACAAGCGTTTTCCTGACGCGGGTGTTAGTTACATGATGACCCGCTGCTGGAGCTTTTGGACATTTGACCGAGGCCTTCTGCTGGCTTACCAATCCACCCCCTTTAAAAATTGAAGTTATAATTATAACCATAGTATATTATATTAATCCAACATTGAGGAGCAGGTGGCCGGTTATGGTGATTGTGGTGGAGGGAAGACATGAGATTGTTTTGCGTCACTGTAACAATCACGTACAGTGCTGCAACAGCTGAATTTTTTTTCTTGTTCCTGAAGTCAACAGACACAGAATATTTCAGCCACAGTATTTCTGAAGTCCGTGAGTTAGGTCGAGGTTTTAAAAGATACTTATAAGATAACGATCATAGCCCAGCATCATCCTTCAGGCTGGATCACTTGCAGATGCCAGTATCATTAACCAGGCTGGTTCACTTTCAGATCCCACCACCACCCATTGGGCTCGTTCACTTTCAGATCCCACCACCACCCATTGGGCTCGTTCACTTTCAGATCCCACCACCACCCATTGGGCTGGTTCACTTTCAGATCCCACCACCACCCATTGGGCTGGTTCACTTTCAGATCCCACCACCACCCATTGGGCTCGTTCACTTTCAGATCCCACCACCACCCATTGGGCTCGTTCACTTTCAGATCCCACTACCACCCATTGGGCTCGTTCACTTTCAGATCCCACTACCACCCATTGGGCTGGTTCACTTTCAGATCCCACCACCACCCATTGGGCTCGCTCACTTTCAGATCCCACCACCACCCATTGGGCTGGTTCACTTTCAGATCCCACCACCACTCATTGGGCTGGTTCACTTTCAGATCCCACCACCACCCATTGGGCTCGCTCACTTTCAGATCCCACCACCACCCATTGGACTCGTTCACTTTCAGATCCCACCACCACCCATTGGGTTCGCTCACTTTCAGATCCCACCACCACCCATTGGACTCGTTCACTTTCAGATCCCACCACCACCCATTGGGTTCGCTCACTTTCAGATCCCACCACCACCCATTGGACTCGTTCACTTTCAGATCCCACCACCACCCATTGGGTTCGCTCACTTTCAGATCCCACCACCACCCATTGGACTCGTTCACTTTCAGATCCCACCACCACCCATTGGGTTCGCTCACTTTCAGATCCCACCACCACCCATTGGGTTCGCTCACTTTCAGATCCCACCACCACCCATTGGGTTCGCTCACTTTCAGATCCCACCACCACCCATTGGGTTCGCTCACTTTCAGATCCCACCACCACTCATTGGGCTGGTTCACTTTCAGATCCCACCACCACTCATTGGGCTGGTTCACTTTCAGATCCCACCACCACTCATTGGGCTGGTTCACTTTCAGATCCCACCACCACTCATTGGGTTCGTTCACTTTCAGATCCCACCACCACTCATTGGGTTCGTTCACTTTCAGATCCCACCACCACTCATTGGGTTCGTTCACTTTCAGATCCCACCACCACTCATTGGACTCGTTCACTTTCAGATCCCACCACCACCCATTGGGTTCGCTCACTTTCAGATCCCACCACCACCCATTGGGTTCGCTCACTTTCAGATCCCACCACCACCCATTGGGTTCGCTCACTTTCAGATCCCACCACCACCCATTGGACTCGTTCACTTTC
>NC_091344.1:24288412-24290912 GCF_038502225.1 Cherax quadricarinatus
GATAATAGGGGGGTTTGTAAAAAAAAGAACCCGGCCAGTGAAAGTGACCTTCAAGGCAGAATCGACTCGGAACAGGATCCTGCAGGAGAAAGCACGATTAAGGGACATGACGGCATACAGGAAGGTGTATCTCGACCGCGACAGAACACAAGAAGAAAGGCACAAACTGAGAGAGATGGTACAAAGGCGAAAGGAGGAAAGAGAGGGGATGGAGAAGACAGACAGGAGATCCAAGACACAGGAAGAAGTCCAAATACAGCCTCCCTCACAACTTCCTATAGAAGCCTCCCAACCAGGTCCACCCCAGTGAAACCAAACACTCTAAACCAAAACACCCATGCCACATCCAATGCCCCCACCCACTGCATTACAAACTCCACCCCCACAGCAACCACCCATAGTTCCTTATCAGGTCTTCCACTTCCCCAACCCCAATACACCTCCCAGACCACAGTCTTAGAAAAGAAGTTGAAGGTGTGGTATACAAATGCAGATGGAATAACAAATAAGTATCAAGGAGACATTCCCAGACATAATAGCACTCACAGAAACAAAACTCACCAGATATCAAATCCTCAGGAAAGACAGAGGGAGGAGAGGGGAAGGAGGAGTTGCACTGCTCATTAAAAACCAGTGGGGTTTTGAGAAAATGAATGGAATGGACGGCACGGGCGAAAGGGACTACTTAGTAGGAACAATCCAGTCTGAGGGACATAAGGTGATAATTGCAGTAATGTACAACCCACCACAGAACTGCAGGAGGCCAAGAGAAGAATACGATGAGAGCAACAGAGCAATGGGCGACACACTAGCCGAGGTGGCCAGGAGAGCACACATGGGGGGAGCAAAGTTACTAGTTATGGGTGATTTCAATCACAAGGAGATTGACTGGGAAAACCTGGAGCCCCATGGGGGTCCCGAAACATGGAGAACCAAGATGTTGGATGTGGTACTGGAAAACCTCATGCATCAACATGTTAGAGACACTACCAGAGAGAGAGGAGAGGATGAACCAGCACCAGCAAGACTGGACCTTGTATTCACCTTGAGTAGTTCAGACATCGAGGGTATCATGTATGAAAGGCCCCTGGGAGCTAGTGATCATGTGGTTCTGTGCTTCGACTACATAGTTGAGCTTCAAGTGGAGAGAGTAGCAGGAATAGGGTGGGAGAAACCAAACTACAAAAGGGGGAACTACTCAGTCATGAGGAACTTCCTTCAAGACATTCAGTGGGAGAGGGAACTGACAGGAAAACCAGTACAAGAAATGATGGACTATGTGGCAACAAAATGCAAGGAGGCGGAGGAGAAGTTTGTTCCCAAGGGAAACAGAAATAATGGGAAGAACAGAACGAGTCCTTGGTTCACCCAAAGGTGTAGGGAGGCAAAAACTAGGTGTACTAGAGAATGGAAAAGGTACAGAAGACAGAGAACTCTGGAAAATAAAGAGCCAGAAACGAATATGCACAGATAAGAAGGGAGGCTCAGCGACAGCATGAAAATGACGTAGCATCGAAAGTCAAGACTGACCCGAAGCTGTTGTACAGCCACATCAGGAGGAAAACAACAGTCAAGGACCAGGTAATCAGACTGAGGAAGGGTGATGGGAATTCACAAGAAACGACAGAGAGGTATGTCAGGAGCTCAAAACGAGATTTAAAGAAGTATTTACAGTGGAAACCAGTAGGACTCCAGGAAATCAGAACAGAGGGGTACATCAGCAAGTGCTGGATGAGGTACACATAACCAAGGAGGAGGTGAAGAAGCTGCTATGCGAACCTCAAAGGCGGTGGGACCAGACAACATCTCTCCATGGGTCCTTAAAGAGGGAGCAGAGATATTGTGTGTGCCATTAACAAAGATCTTCAACACATTATTTGAAACTGGGCAACTCCCTGAGGTATGGAAAATGGCAAATGTAGTCCCAATTTTTAAAAAGGGAGACAGACATGAGGCACTAAACTACAGACCTGTATCACTAACGTGTATAGTATGCAAGGTCATGGAGAAGATCATCAAGAGGAGAGTGGTGGAGCACCTGTAAAGAAACAAGTGTATAATTGACAACCAGCACGGTTTCAGGGAAGGAAAATCCTGTGTCACAAACCTACTAGTTTTATGACAAGGTGACAGAAGTAAGACAAGAGAGAGAGGGGTGGATCGACTGCATTCTTTTGGACTGCAAGAAGGCCTTCGACACAGTTCCTCACAAGAGGTTACTGCAAAAGCTAGAGGATCAGGCACACATAACAGAAAAGGCACTGCAATGGATCAGGGAATACATGACAGGGAGGCACCAACGAGTCATCGTACGTGACGAGGTGTCAGAGTGGGCGCCTGTGACAAGCGGGGTTCCACAGGGGTCAGTCCTAGGACCTGTGCTGTTCTTGGTATATGTGAACGACATAACGGAAGGGATAGACTCAGAAGTGTCCTTGTTTGCAGATGATGTGAAGTTAATGAGAAGAATCAAATCGGATGAGGATCAGGCAGGACTACA
>NC_091344.1:24293412-24295912 GCF_038502225.1 Cherax quadricarinatus
TATACTGGCAACTTTTAACCAGTAGTGCTGACACTGTGCTGTGTCATGTGCTGACACTGTGCTGCAGCAGTGTGCTGTGTTATGTGCTGACACTGTGCTGCAGCAGTGTTCTGTGTCATGTGCTGACACTGTGCTGCAGCAGTGTGCTGTGTCATGTGCTGACACTGTGCTGTAGCAGTGTGCTGTGTCATGTGCTGACACTGTGCTGCAGCAGTGTGCTGTGTTATGTGCTGACACTGTGCTGCAGCAGTGTGCTGTGTCATGTGCTGACACTGTGCTGCAGCAGTGTGCTGTGTCATGTGCTGACACTGTGCTGCAGCAGTGTGCTGTGTCATGTGCTGACACTGTGCTGCAGCAGTGTGCTGTGTTATGTGCTGACACTGTGCTGCAGCAGTGTGCTGTGTTATGTGCTGACACTGTGCTGTAGTAGTGTGCTGTGTTATGTGCTGACACTGTGCTGCAGCAGTGTGCTGTGTTATGTGCTGACACTGTGCTGCAGCAGTGTGCTGTGTCATGTGCTGACACTGTGCTGCAGCAGTGTGCTGTGTCATGTGCTGACACTGTGCTGCAGCAGTGTGCTGTGTCATGTGCTGACACTGTGCTGCAGCAGTGTGCTGTGTTATGTGCTGACACTGTGCTGCAGCAGTGTGTTGTGTTATGTGCTGACACTGTGCTGCAGCAGTGTGCTGTGTTATGTGCTGACACTGTGCTGCAGCAGTGTGCTGTGTTATGTGCTGACACTGTGCTGCAGCAGTGTGCTGTGTCATGTGCTGACACTGTGCTGCAGCAGTGTGCTGTGTTATGTGCTGACACTGTGCTGCAGCAGTGTGCTGTGTCATGTGCTGACACTGTGCTGTATTAGTGTGCTGTGTTATGTGCTGACACTGTGCTGCAGCAGTGTGCTGTGTTATGTGCTGACACTGTGCTGCAGCAGTGTGCTGTGTCACGTGCTGGCACTGTGCTGCAGCAGTGTGCTGTGTCATGTGCTGACACTGTGCTGCAGCAGTGTGCTGTGTTATGTGCTGACACTGTGCTGCAGCAGTGTGTTTTGTTATGTGCTGACACTGCTGCAGCAGTGTGCTGTGTTATGTGCTGACACTGTGCTGCAGCAGTGTGCTGTGTTATGTGCTGACACTGTGCTGCAGCAGTATGCTGTGTCATGTGCTGACACTGTGCTGCAGCAGTGTGCTGTGTTATGTGCTGACACTGTGCTGCAGCAGTGTGCTGTGTCATGTGCTGACACTGTGCTGCAGCAGTGTGCTGTGTCATGTGCTGACACTGTGCTGCAGCAGTGTGCTGTGTTATGTGCTGACACTGTGCTGCAGCAGTGTGCTGTGTTATGTGCTGACACTGTGCTGCAGCAGTGTGCTGTGTCATGTGCTGACACTGTGCTGCAGCAGTGTGCTGTGTCATGTACTGACACTGTGCTGCAGCAGTGTGCTGTGTTATGTGTTGACACTGTGCTGCAGCAGTGTGCTGTGTTATGTGCTGACACTGTGCTGTAGCAGTGTGCTGTGTTATGTGCTGACACTGTGCTGCAGCAGTGTGCCGTGTTATGTGCTGACACTGTGCTGCAGCAGTGTGCTGTGTTATGTGCTGACACTGTGCTGCAGCAGTGTGCTGTGTTATGTGCTGACACTGTGCTGCAGCAGTGTGCTGTGTTATGTGCTGACACTGTGCTGCAGCAGTGTGCTGTGTTATGTGCTGACACTGCTGCAGCAGTGTGCTGTGTCATGTGCTGACACTGTGCTGCAGAAGTGTGCTGTGTCATGTGCTGACACTGTGCTGTAGCAGTGTGCTGTGTCATGTGCTGACACTGTGCTGTAGCAGTGTGCTGTGTTATGTGCTGACACTGTG
The DNA here is from genome assembly GCF_038502225.1 of Cherax quadricarinatus. Lineage (NCBI taxonomy): Eukaryota > Metazoa > Arthropoda > Malacostraca > Decapoda > Parastacidae > Cherax > Cherax quadricarinatus. Next base: position 24,295,270 of record NC_091344.1, read on the forward strand.
CTGCAGCAGTGTGCTGTGTCATGTGCTGACATTGTGCTGCAGCAGTGTGCTCTGTCATGTGCTGACACTGTGCTGCAGCAGTGTGCTGTGTCATGTGCTGACACTGTGCTGTAGCAGTGTGCTGTGTCATGTGCTGACACTGTGCTGCAGCAGTGTGCTGTGTTATGTGCTGACACTGTGCTGCAGCAGTGTGCTGTGTCATGTGCTGACACTGTGCTGTGTCATGTGCTGACAATGTGCTGCAGCAGTGTGCTGTGTCATGTGCTGACACTGTGCTGCAGCAGTGTGCTGTGTCATGTGCTGACACTGTGCTGCAGCAGTGTGCTGTGTCATGTGGTGACACTGTGCTGCAGCAGTGTTCTGTGTCATGTGCTGACACTGTGCTGCAGCAGTGTGCTGTGTCATGTGCTGACACTGTGCTGTAGCAGTGTGCTGTGTCATGTGCTGACACTGTGCTGCAGCAGTGTGCTGTGTTATGTGCTGACACTGTGCTGCAGCAGTGTGCTGTGTTATGTGCTGACACTGTGCTGCAGCAGTGTGCTGTGTCATGTGCTGACACTGTGCTGTGTCATGTGCTGACACTGTGCTGCAGTGGTGTGCTGTGTCATGTGCTAACACTGTGCTGCAGCAGTGTGCTGTGTCA
>NC_091344.1:24300912-24308412 GCF_038502225.1 Cherax quadricarinatus
CCCCCACTTCCTCAGTGAATTGCCCTTTGTCCCATTTTCTTGTCTAACACTGCTGTTGCCTCTTGTGGGAGATTTTAGTTATAGAATAAGAATGTATACAATAAAGACCACCGCTGGTCTTAGGCTTCACAGGTCATAACTCTGGCAGCCGCGGTTCTGATGGTCTTCGGCTTCACAGGTCATAACTCTGGCAGCCGCGGTTCTGATGGTCTTCGGCTTCACAGGTCATAACTCTGGCAGCCGCGGTTCTGATGGTCTTCGGCTTCACAGGTCATAACTCTGGCAGCCGCGGTTCTGATGGTCTTCGGCTTCACAGGTCATAACTCTGGCAGCCGCGGTTCTGATGGTCTTCGGCTTCACAGGTCATAACTCTGGCAGCTGCGGTTCTGATGGTCTTCGGCTTCACAGGTCATAACTCTGGCAGCCGCGGTTCTGATGGTCTTCGGCTTCACAGGTCATAACTCTGGCAGCCGCGGTTCTGATGGTCTTCGGCTTCACAGGTCATAACTCTGGCAGCTGCGGTTCTGATGGTCTTCGGCTTCACAGGTCATAACTCTGGCAGCCGCGGTTCTGATGGTCTTCGGCTTCACAGGTCATAACTCTGGCAGCCGCGGTTCTGATGGTCTTCGGCTTCACAGGTCATAACTCTGGCAGCCGCGGTTCTGATGGTCTTAGGCTTCACAGGTCATAACTCTGGCAGCCGCGGTTCTGATGGTCTTAGGCTTCACAGGTCATAACTCTGGCAGCCGCGGTTCTAATGGTCTTCGGCTTCACAGGTCATAACTCTGGCAGCTGCGGTTCTGATGGTCTTCGGCTTCACAGGTCATAACTCTGGCAGCTGCGGTTCTGATGGTCTTCGGCTTCACAGGTCATAACTCTGGCAGCCGCGGTTCTGATGGTCTTCGGCTTCACAGGTCATAACTCTGGCAGCCGCGGTTCTGATGGTCTTCGGCTTCACAGGTCATAACTCTGGCAGCCGCGGTTCTGATGGTCTTAGGCTTCACAGGTCATAACTCTGGCAGCCGCGGTTCTAATGGTCTTAGGCTTCACAGGTCATAACTCTGGCAGCCGCGGTTCTGATGGTCTTAGGCTTCACAGGTCATAACTCTGGCAGCCGCGGTTCTGATGGTCTTAGGCTTCACAGGTCATAACTCTGGCAGCCGCGGTTCTGATGGTCTTAGGCTTCACAGGTCATAACTCTGACAGCCGCGGTTCTGATGGTCTTAGGCTTCACAGGTCATAACTCTGGCAGCCGCGGTTCTGATGGTCTTCGGCTTCACAGGTCATAACTCTGGCAGCCTCGGTTCTGATGGTCTTAGGCTTTACAGGTCATAACTCTGGCAGCCGCGGTTCTGATGGTCTTAGGCTTCACAAGTCATAACTCTGACAGCCGCGGTTCTGATGGTCTTAGGCTTCACAGGTCATAACTCTGGCAGCCGCGGTTCTGATGGTCTTCGGCTTCACAGGTCATAACTCTGGCAGCCGCGGTTCTGATGGTCTTCGGCTTCACAGGTCATAACTCTGGCAGCCGCGGTTCTGATGGTCTTCGGCTTCACAGGTCATAACTCTGGCAGCCGCGGTTCTGATGGTCTTCGGCTTCACAGGTCATAACTCTGGCAGCCGCGGTTCTGATGGTCTTCGGCTTCACAGGTCATAACTCTGGCAGCTGCGGTTCTGATGGTCTTCGGCTTCACAGGTCATAACTCTGGCAGCCGCGGTTCTGATGGTCTTCGGCTTCACAGGTCATAACTCTGGCAGCCGCGGTTCTGATGGTCTTCGGCTTCACAGGTCATAACTCTGGCAGCTGCGGTTCTGATGGTCTTCGGCTTCACAGGTCATAACTCTGGCAGCCGCGGTTCTGATGGTCTTCGGCTTCACAGGTCATAACTCTGGCAGCCGCGGTTCTGATGGTCTTCGGCTTCACAGGTCATAACTCTGGCAGCCGCGGTTCTGATGGTCTTAGGCTTCACAGGTCATAACTCTGGCAGCCGCGGTTCTGATGGTCTTAGGCTTCACAGGTCATAACTCTGGCAGCCGCGGTTCTAATGGTCTTCGGCTTCACAGGTCATAACTCTGGCAGCTGCGGTTCTGATGGTCTTCGGCTTCACAGGTCATAACTCTGGCAGCTGCGGTTCTGATGGTCTTCGGCTTCACAGGTCATAACTCTGGCAGCCGCGGTTCTGATGGTCTTCGGCTTCACAGGTCATAACTCTGGCAGCCGCGGTTCTGATGGTCTTCGGCTTCACAGGTCATAACTCTTGCAGCCGCGGTTCTGATGGTCTTAGGCTTCACAGGTCATAACTCTGGCAGCCGCGGTTCTAATGGTCTTAGGCTTCACAGGTCATAACTCTGGCAGCCGCGGTTCTGATGGTCTTAGGCTTCACAGGTCATAACTCTGGCAGCCGCGGTTCTGATGGTCTTAGGCTTCACAGGTCATAACTCTGGCAGCCGCGGTTCTGATGGTCTTAGGCTTCACAGGTCATAACTCTGACAGCCGCGGTTCTGATGGTCTTAGGCTTCACAGGTCATAACTCTGGCAGACGCGGTTCTGATGGTCTTCGGCTTCACAGGTCATAACTCTGGCAGCCGCGGTTCTGATGGTCTTAGGCTTCACAGGTCATAACTCTGGCAGCCGCGGTTCTGATGGTCTTAGGCTTCACAGGTCATAACTCTGACAGCCGCGGTTCTGATGGTCTTAGGCTTCACAGGTCATAACTCTGGCAGCCGCGGTTCTGATGGTCTTAGGCTTCACAGGTCATAACTCTGGCAGCCGCGGTTCTGATGGTCTTAGGCTTCAGAGGTCATAACTCTGGCAGCCGCGGTTCTGATGGTCTTAGGCTTCACAGGTCATAACTCTGACAGCCGCGGTTCTGATGGTCTTAGGCTTCACAGGTCATAACTCTGGCAGCCGCGGTTCTGATGGACTTAGGCTTCACAGGTCATAACTCTGGCAGCCGCGGTTCTGATGGTCTTAGGCTTCACAGGTCATAACTCTGGCAGCCGCGGTTCTGATGGTCTTCGGCTTCACAGGTCATAACTCTGGCAGCCGCGGTTCTGATGGTCTTAGGCTTCACAGGTCATAACTCTGACAGCCGCGGTTCTGATGGTCTTAGGCTTCACAGGTCATAACTCTGGCAGCCGCGGTTCTGATGGTCTTAGGCTTCACAGGTCATAACTCTGGCAGCCGCGGTTCTGATGGTCTTAGGCTTCACAGGTCATAACTCTGGCAGCCGCGGTTCTGATGGTCTTAGGCTTCACAGGTCATAACTCTGGCAGCCGCGGTTCTGATGGTCTTAGGCTTCACAGGTCATAACTCTGACAGCCGCGGTTCTGATGGTCTTAGGCTTCACAGGTCATAACTCTGGCAGCCGCGGTTCTGATGGTCTTAGGCTTCACAGGTCATAACTCTGACAGCCGCGGTTCTGATGGTCTTAGGCTTCACAGGTCATAACTCTGGCAGCCGCGGTTCTGATGGTCTTAGGCTTCACAGGTCATAACTCTGGCAGCCGCGGTTCTGATGGTCTTAGGCTTCACAGGTCATAACTCTGGCAGCCGCGGTTCTGATGGTCTTAGGCTTCACAGGTCATAACTCTGGCAGCCGCGGTTCTGATGGTCTTAGGCTTCACAGGTCATAACTCTGACAGCCGCGGTTCTGATGGTCTTAGGCTTCACAGGTCATAACTCTGGCAGCCGCGGTTCTGATGGTCTTCGGCTTCACAGGTCATAACTCTGGCAGCCTCGGTTCTGATGGTCTTAGGCTTTACAGGTCATAACTCTGGCAGCCGCGGTTCTGATGGTCTTAGGCTTCACAAGTCATAACTCTGACAGCCGCGGTTCTGATGGTCTTAGGCTTCACAGGTCATAACTCTGGCAGCCGCGGTTCTGATGGTCTTCGGCTTCACAGGTCATAACTCTGGCAGCCGCGGTTCTGATGGTCTTCGGCTTCACAGGTCATAACTCTGGCAGCCGCGGTTCTGATGGTCTTCGGCTTCACAGGTCATAACTCTGGCAGCTGCGGTTCTGATGGTCTTCGGCTTCACAGGTCATAACTCTGGCAGCCGCGGTTCTGATGGTCTTCGGCTTCACAGGTCATAACTCTGGCAGCCGCGGTTCTGATGGTCTTCGGCTTCACAGGTCATAACTCTGGCAGCCGCGGTTCTGATGGTCTTCGGCTTCACAGGTCATAACTCTGGCAGCCGCGGTTCTGATGGTCTTAGGCTTCACAGGTCATAACTCTGGCAGCCGCGGTTCTGATGGTCTTAGGCTTCACAGGTCATAACTCTGGCAGCCGCGGTTCTAATGGTCTTCGGCTTCACAGGTCATAACTCTGGCAGCTGCGGTTCTGATGGTCTTCGGCTTCACAGGTCATAACTCTGGCAGCTGCGGTTCTGATGGTCTTCGGCTTCACAGGTCATAACTCTGGCAGCCGCGGTTCTGATGGTCTTCGGCTTCACAGGTCATAACTCTGGCAGCCGCGGTTCTGATGGTCTTAGGCTTCACAGGTCATAACTCTGACAGCCGCGGTTCTGATGGTCTTCGGCTTCACAGGTCATAACTCTGGCAGCCGCGGTTCTGATGGTCTTCGGCTTCACAGGTCATAACTCTGGCAGCCGCGGTTCTGATGGTCTTCGGCTTCACAGGTCATAACTCTGGCAGCCGCGGTTCTGATGGTCTTAGGCTTCACAGGTCATAACTCTGGCAGCCGCGGTTCTGATGGTCTTCGGCTTCACAGGTCATAACTCTGGCAGCCGCGGTTCTGATGGTCTTAGGCTTCACAGGTCATAACTCTGGCAGCCGCGGTTCTGATGGTCTTAGGCTTCACAGGTCATAACTCTGGCAGCCGCGGTTCTGATGGTCTTAGGCTTCACAGGTCATAACTCTGGCAGCCGCGGTTCTGATGGTCTTAGGCTTCACAGGTCATAACTCTGGCAGCCGCGGTTCTGATGGTCTTAGGCTTCACAGGTCATAACTCTGGCAGCCGCGGTTCTGATGGTCTTAGGCTTCACAGGTCATAACTCTGGCAGCCGCGGTTCTGATGGTCTTAGGCTTCACAGGTCATAACTCTGGCAGCCGCGGTTCTGATGGTCTTAGGCTTCACAGGTCATAACTCTGGCAGCCGCGGTTCTGATGGTCTTCGGCTTCACAGGTCATAACTCTGGCAGCCGCGGTTCTGATGGTCTTAGGCTTCACAGGTCATAACTCTGGCAGCCGCGGTTCTGATGGTCTTAGGCTTCACAGGTCATAACTCTGGCAGCCGCGGTTCTGATGGTCTTAGGCTTCACAGGTCATAACTCTGGCAGCCGCGGTTCTGATGGTCTTAGGCTTCACAGGTCATAACTCTGGCAGCCGCGGTTCTGATGGTCTTAGGCTTCACAGGTCATAACTCTGGCAGCCGCGGTTCTGATGGACTTAGGCTTCACAGGTCATAACTCTGGCAGCCGCGGTTCTGATGGACTTAGGCTTCACAGGTCATAACTCTGGCAGCCGCGGTTCTGATGGTCTTAGGCTTCACAGGTCATAACTCTGGCAGCCGCGGTTCTGATGGACTTAGGCTTCACAGGTCATAACTCTGGCAGCCGCGGTTCTGATGGTCTTAGGCTTCACAGGTCATAACTCTGGCAGCCGCGGTTCTGATGGTCTTCGGCTTCACAGGTCATAACTCTGGCAGCCGCGGTTCTGATGGTCTTAGGCTTCACAGGTCATAACTCTGGCAGCCGCGGTTCTGATGGACTTAGGCTTCACAGGTCATAACTCTGGCAGCCGCGGTTCTGATGGACTTAGGCTTCACAGGTCATAACTCTGGCAGCCGCGGTTCTGATGGTCTTAGGCTTCACAGGTCATAACTCTGGCAGCCGCGGTTCTGATGGTCTTAGGCTTCACAGGTCATAACTCTGGCAGCCGCGGTTCTGATGGTCTTAGGCTTCACAGGTCATAACTCTGGCAGCCGCGGTTCTGATGGTCTTAGGCTTCACAGGTCATAACTCTGGCAGCCGCGGTTCTGATGGTCTTAGGCTTCACAGGTCATAACTCTGGCAGCCGCGGTTCTGATGGTCTTAGGCTTCACAGGTCATAACTCTGGCAGCCGCGGTTCTGATGGTCTTAGGCTTCACAGGTCATAACTCTGGCAGCCGCGGTTCTGATGGTCTTAGGCTTCACAGGTCATAACTCTGGCAGCCGCGGTTCTGATGGTCTTCGGCTTCACAGGTCATAACTCTGGCAGCCGCGGTTCTGATGGTCTTAGGCTTCACAGGTCATAACTCTGACAGCCGCGGTTCTGATGGTCTTCGGCTTCACAGGTCATAACTCTGGCAGCCGCGGTTCTGATGGTCTTCGGCTTCACAGGTCATAACTCTGGCAGCCGCGGTTCTGATGGTCTTCGGCTTCACAGGTCATAACTCTGGCAGCCGCGGTTCTGATGGTCTTAGGCTTCACAGGTCATAACTCTGGCAGCCGCGGTTCTGATGGTCTTCGGCTTCACAGGTCATAACTCTGGCAGCCGCGGTTCTGATGGTCTTAGGCTTCACAGGTCATAACTCTGGCAGCCGCGGTTCTGATGGTCTTAGGCTTCACAGGTCATAACTCTGGCAGCCGCGGTTCTGATGGTCTTAGGCTTCACAGGTCATAACTCTGGCAGCCGCGGTTCTGATGGTCTTAGGCTTCACAGGTCATAACTCTGGCAGCCGCGGTTCTGATGGTCTTAGGCTTCACAGGTCATAACTCTGGCAGCCGCGGTTCTGATGGTCTTAGGCTTCACAGGTCATAACTCTGGCAGCCGCGGTTCTGATGGTCTTAGGCTTCACAGGTCATAACTCTGGCAGCCGCGGTTCTGATGGTCTTAGGCTTCACAGGTCATAACTCTGGCAGCCGCGGTTCTGATGGTCTTCGGCTTCACAGGTCATAACTCTGGCAGCCGCGGTTCTGATGGTCTTAGGCTTCACAGGTCATAACTCTGGCAGCCGCGGTTCTGATGGTCTTAGGCTTCACAGGTCATAACTCTGGCAGCCGCGGTTCTGATGGTCTTAGGCTTCACAGGTCATAACTCTGGCAGCCGCGGTTCTGATGGTCTTAGGCTTCACAGGTCATAACTCTGGCAGCCGCGGTTCTGATGGTCTTAGGCTTCACAGGTCATAACTCTGGCAGCCGCGGTTCTGATGGACTTAGGCTTCACAGGTCATAACTCTGGCAGCCGCGGTTCTGATGGACTTAGGCTTCACAGGTCATAACTCTGGCAGCCGCGGTTCTGATGGTCTTAGGCTTCACAGGTCATAACTCTGGCAGCCGCGGTTCTGATGGACTTAGGCTTCACAGGTCATAACTCTGGCAGCCGCGGTTCTGATGGTCTTAGGCTTCACAGGTCATAACTCTGGCAGCCGCGGTTCTGATGGTCTTCGGCTTCACAGGTCATAACTCTGGCAGCCGCGGTTCTGATGGTCTTAGGCTTCACAGGTCATAACTCTGGCAGCCGCGGTTCTGATGGACTTAGGCTTCACAGGTCATAAC
>NC_091344.1:24313412-24325912 GCF_038502225.1 Cherax quadricarinatus
TGGAAGGTTAGTAATTGAAGCTCTGCTGGAAGGATAGTATCTGAAGCTCTGCTGGAAGGTTAGTAATTGAAGCTCTGCTGGAAGGATAGTATCTGAAGCTCTGCTGGAAGGATAGTATCTGAAGCTCTGCTGGAGTAATTGAAGCTCTGCTGGAAGGATAGTATCTGAAGCTCTGCTGGAAGGTTAGTAATTGAAGCTCTGCTGGAAGGATAGTATCTGAAGCTCTGCTGGAAGGATAGTATCTGAAGCTCTGCTGGAAGGTTAGTAATTGAAGCTCTGCTGGAAGGATAGTATCTGAAGCTCTGCTGGAAGGATAGTATCTGAAGCTCTGCTGGAAGGATAGTATCTGAAGCTCTGCTGGAAGGTTAGTAATTGAAGCTCTGCTGGAAGGATAGTATCTGAAGCTCTGCTGGAAGGATAGTATCTGAAGCTCTGCTGGAAGGATAGTATCTGAAGCTCTGCTGGAAGGTAATCTTTGAAGCTCTCGTAGTTGATGAACCTTTAATGGAATACCTGACTATGTCCTCATTGCCTCACTGTAGTCTACCAGCTCAGGCTGACACTACTGAAGTCTACCAGCTCAGGCTGACACTACTGAAGTCTACCAGCTCAGGCTGACACTACTGAAGTCTACCAGCTTAGGCTGACACTACTGAAGTCTATCAGCTTAGGCTGACACTACTGAAGTCTATCAGCTCAGGCTGACACTACTGAAGTCTATCAGCTCAGGCTGACACTACTGAAGTCTATCAGCTCAGGCTGACACTACTGAACACAATGAATGAAACCTTGCCTGCGTGATGGAATATGACAGTGAAACACCATCCCGTGTGAAGGAATGTGACAGTGAAACACCATCCCGTGTGAAGGAATGTGACAGTGAAACACCATCCCGTGTGAAGGAATGTGACAGTGAAACACCATCCCGTGTGAAGGAATGTGACAGTGAAACACCATCCCGTGTGATGGAATGTGACAGTGAAACACCATCCCGTGTGAAGGAATGTGACAGTGAAACACCATCCCGTGTGATGGAATGTGACAGTGAAACACCATCCCGTGTGAAGGAATGTGACAGTGAAACACCATCCCGTGTGAAGGAATGTGACAGTGAAACACCATCCCGTGTGAAGGAATGTGACAGTGAAACACCATCCCGTGTGATGGAATGTGACAGTGAAACACCATCCCGTGTGATGGAATGTGACAGTGAAACACCATCCCGTGTGAAGGAATGTGACAGTGAAACACCATCCCGTGTGAAGGAATGTGACAGTGAAACACCATCCCGTGTGAAGGAATGTGACAGTGAAACACCATCCCGTGTGAAGGAATGTGACAGTGAAACACCATCCCGTGTGATGGAATGTGACAGTGAAACACCATCCCGTGTGATGGAATGTGACAGTGAAACACCATCCCGTGTGAAGGAATGTGACAGTGAAACACACCATCCCCATCCCGTGTGAAGGAATGTGACAGTGAAACACCATCCCGTGTGAAGGAATGTGACAGTGAAACACCATCCCGTGTGAAGGAATGTGACAGTGAAACACCATCCCGTGTGAAGGAATGTGACAGTTAAACACACCATCCCGTGTGAAGGAATGTGACAGTGAAACACCATCCCGTGTGAAGGAATGTGACACCCATCCCGTGTGAAGGAATGTGACAGTGAAACACCATCCCGTGTGAAGGAATGTGACAGTGAAACACCATCCCGTGTGAAGGAATGTGACAGTGAAACACCATCCCGTGTGAAGGAATGTGACAGTGAAACACCATCCCGTGTGAAGGAATGTGACAGTGAAACACCATCCCGTGTGAAGGAATGTGACAGTGAAACACCATCCCGTGTGATGGAATGTGACAGTGAAACACCATCCCGTGTGATGGAATGTGACAGTGAAACACCATCCCGTGTGATGGAATGTGACAGTGAAACACCATCCCGTGTGATGGAATGTGACAGGACAACACAGTCAGCTTTTGTTCCCACTGTGTAACATGATAAACAACAGTGTAACAGCTCACTGATGATATATCCAGGTGTTGCACAGAAATAACAAAAAGGCACAATACCGTGACTGGAACGATATACAAATAACCAGCATATAGAAGAGAGGAGCTTACGACGACGTTTCGGTCCGACTTGGACCATTTACAAAGTCACACTAACGAGAAGGAGAGCAGGAAGGGTATATATAGGCAGGAAGTGGTAGTAGTAGTAGTAGTAGTAGTAGTAGTAGTAGTAGTAGTAGTAGTAGTAGTAGTAGTAGTAGTAGTAGTAGTAGTAGTAGTAGTAGTAGTAGTAGTAGTAGTAATAGTAATAGTAGTTGTAGTAGTGGAGGAGGAGCCAGTTAAATACTAAGAGGAGCACTGCGAGGGAGCTAGGTGCCCACAAGGGAGCTAGGTGCCCACAAGGGAGCTAGGTGCCCACAAGGGAGCTAGGTGCCCACAAGGGAGCTAGGTGCCCACAAGGGAGCTAGGTACCCACAAGGTAGCTAGGTGCCCACAAGGGAGCTAGGTACCCACAAGGGAGCTAGGTGTCCTCAAGGGAGCTAGGTGCCCACAAGGGAGTTAAGTGCCCACAGGGGAGCTAGGTACCCACAAGGGAGCTAGGTGCCCACAAGGGAGCTGGGTGCCCACAAGGGAGCTAGGTGCCCACAAGGGAGCTAGGTGCCCACAAGGGAACTAGGTGCCCACAAGGGAGCTAGGTGCCCACAAGGGAGCTAGGTGCCCACAAGTGAGCTAGGTGCCCACAAGGGAGCTAGGTACCCACAAGGGAGCTAGGTGCCCATAGGGAGCTAGGCACCCACAAGGGAGCTAGGTGCCCACAAGGGAGCTAGGTGCCCACAAGGGAGCTAGGTGCCCACAAGGAAGCTAGGTGCCCACAAGGGAGCTAGGTGCCCACAAGGGAGCTAGGTGCCCACAAGGGTGCTAGGTGCCCACAAGGGAGCTAGGTGCCCACAAGGGAGCTAGGTGCCCACAAGGGAGCTAGGTACCCACAAGGGAGCTAGGTGCCCACAAGGGAGCTAGGTACCCACAAGGTAGCTAGGTGCCCACAAGGGAGCTAGGTGCCCACAAGGGAGCTAGGTACCCACAAGGGAGCTAGGTGCCCTCAAGGGAGCTAGGTGCCCACAAGGGAGTTAAGTGCCCACAGGGGAGTTAGGTACCCACAAGGGAGCTAGGTGCCCACAAGGGAACTAGGTACCCACAAGGGAGCTAGGTGCCCTCAAGGGAGCTAGGTGCCCACAAGGGAGCTAGGTGCCCACAAGGGAGCTAGGTACCCACAAGGGAGCTAGGTGCCCACAAGGGAGCTAGGTACCCACAAGGTAGCTAGCTACCCACAAGGGAGCTAGGTGCCCACAAGGGAGCTAGGTGCCCACAAGGAAGCTAGGTGCCCACAAGGGAGCTAGGTACCCACAAGGGAGCTAGGTGCCCACAAGGGAGCTAGGTACCCACAAGGGAGCTAGCTACCCACAAGGGAGCTAGGTACCCACAAGGGAGCTGGGTGCCCACAAGGGAGCTAGGTACCCACAAGGGAGCTAGGTACCCACAAGGGAGCTAGGTGCCCACAAGGGAGTTAGGTACCCACAAGGGAGCTAGCTACCCACAAGGGAGCTAGGTGCCCACAAGGGAACTAGATACCCACAAGGGAGCTAGGTGCCCTCAAGGGAGCTAGGTGCCCACAAGGAAGCTAGGTTCCCACAAGGGAGCTAGGTACCCACAAGGGAGCTAGGTGCCCACAAGGGAGCTAGGTACCCACAAGGGAGCTAGCTACCCACAAGGGAGCTAGGTACCCACAAGGGAGCTGGGTGCCCACAAGGGAGCTAGGTACCCACAAGGGAGCTAGGTACCCACAAGGGAGCTAGGTGCCCACAAGGGAGTTAGGTACCCACAAGGGAGCTAGCTACCCACAAGGGAGCTAGGTGCCCACAAGGGAACTAGGTACCCACAAGGGAGCTAGGTGCCCTCAAGGGAGCTAGGTGCCCACAAGGGAGCTAGGTGCCCACAAGGGAGCTAGGTACCCACAAGGGAGCTAGGTGCCCACAAGGGAGCTAGGTACTCACAAGGTAGCTAGCTACCCACAAGGGAGCTAGGTGCCCACAAGGGAGCTAGGTGCCCACAAGGAAGCTAGGTGCCCACAAGGGAGCTAGGTACCCACAAGGGAGCTAGGTGCCCACAAGGGAGCTAGGTACCCACAAGGGAGCTAGGTACCCACAAGGGAGCTAGGTACCCACAAGGGAGCTAGGTGCCCACAAGGGAGCTAGGTACCCACAAGGGAGCTAGGTACCCACAAGGGAGCTAGGTGCCCACAAGGGAGCTAGGTACCCACAAGGGAGCTAGCTACCCACAAGGGAGCTAGGTGCCCACAAGGGAGCTAGGTACCCACAAGGGAGCTAGGTGCCCACAAGGGAGCTAGGTACCCACAAGGGAGCTAGCTACCCACAAGGGAGCTAGGTGCCCACAAGGAAGCTAGGTGCCCACAGATTGCCAGAGCAAGAAAACGAAAGGGAAGGGAAATAATAAAATAATGAAGAAACAAAAACACAAGGCAGAAGAAAGACTACCCAGAGGAGAAAAAGGAAAGAGGAAAGGGGAAGAGGGAGAAGAAGAAAAAATGAGGAAACAGGTTAGGTCACTAGTGTTGTGAAGTTTGTAGCGTTTTATTATGTAGTGGGAGAGGAAGGCATCTACGGAGACGAAGCCACGACTAAGATTCATACAAGGAAAGTTGTGTATTAGGGAGGATTCAACCAGATGGCGACTGTTAAAGTGGGAAGCAGGGAAGACAGTTTTAGCAGAAGACCAGTCAATAGGATGACTGTGATCTTTGATGTGACAGAAAAGAACATTGTTAGTGTCGGCAAGCCTAACATTATTTTTGTGATCGATAAGTCTGTCAGGAAGAGTTCGAACAGTTTCTCCAAAGTATTGAAGAGGACAGGAGGCGCAAGAAATAGAGTAGACACCAGGAACATCTGTAGAGGGAGAAGTATGCACGAGATTAGTGCGAAGAGTGTTAGTCTGGCGGAAAGTAAGCTTACTATAACTACTACTACTACTACTACTACTACTACTACTACTACTACTACTACTACTACTACTACTACTACTACTACTACTACTACTACGACTACTACTACCACTTCCTGCCTATGTATACCCTTCCTGCTCTCCTTCTCGTTAGTGTGACTTTGTAAATGGTCCAAGTCGAACCGAAACGTCGTCGTAAGCTCCTCTCTTCTATGTGCGAGTTATTTGTGTTGTATATAAACATCCACTATATCCAGGTGTTGTATATAAACATCCACTATATCCAGGTGTTGTATATAAACATCCACTATACCCAGGTGTTGTATATAAACATCCACTATACCCAGGTGTTGTATATAAACATCCACTATATCCAGGTGTTGTATATAAACATCCACTATACCCAGGTGTTGTATATAAACATCCACTATACCCAGGTGTTGTATATAAACATCCACTATACCCAGGTGTTGTATATAAACATCCACTATACCCAGGTGTTGTGTATATAAACATCCACTATACCCAGGTGTTGTATATAAACATCCACTATACCCAGGTGTTGTATATAAACATCCACTATATCCAGGTGTTGTATATAAACATCCACTATACCCAGGTGTTGTATATAAACATCCACTATACCCAGGTGTTGTATATAAACATCCACTATACCCAGGTGTTGTATATAAACATCCACTATACCCAGGTGTTGTATATAAACATCCACTATACCCAGGTGTTGTATATAAACATCCACTATACCCAGGTGTTGTATATAAACATCCACTATACCCAGGTGTTGTATATAAACATCCACTATATCCAGGTGTTGTATATAAACATCCACTATACCCAGGTGTTGTATATAAACATCCACTATACCCAGGTGTTGTATATAAACATCCACTATACCCAGGTGTTGTATATAAACATCCACTATACCCAGGTGTTGTATATAAACATCCACTATACCCAGGTGTTGTATATAAACATCCACTATACCCAGGTGTTGTATATAAACATCCACTATACCCAGGTGTTGTATATAAACATCCACTATACCCAGGTGTTGTATATAAGCATCCACTATACCCAGGTGTTTTATATAAACATCCACTATACCCAGGTGTTGTATATAAACATCCACTATACCCAGGTGTTGTATATAAACATCCACTATACCCAGGTGTTGTATATAAACATCCACTATACCCAGGTGTTGTATATAAACATCCACTATACCCAGGTGTTGTATATAAACATCCACTATACCCAGGTGTTGTATATAAACATCCACTATACCCAGGTGTTGTATATAAACATCCACTATACCCAGGTGTTGTATATAAACATCCACTATACCCAGGTGTTGTATATAAACATCCACTATACCCAGGTGTTGTATATAAACATCCACTATACCCAGGTGTTGTATATAAACATCCACTATACCCAGGTGTTGTATATAAACATCCACTATACCCAGGTGTTGTATATAAACATCCACTATACCCAGGTGTTGTATATAAACATCCACTATACCCAGGTGTTGTATATAAACATCCACTATATCCAGGTGTTGTATATAAACATCCACTATACCCAGGTGTTGTATATAAACATCCACTATACCCAGGTGTTGTATATAAACATCCACTATATCCAGGTGTTGTATATAAACATCCACTATACCCAGGTGTTGTATATAAACATCCACTATACCCAGGTGTTGTATATAAACATCCACTATACCCAGGTGTTGTATATAAACATCCACTATATCCAGGTGTTGTATATAAACATCCACTATACCCAGGTGTTGTATATAAACATCCACTATACCCAGGTGTTGTATATAAACATCCACTATACCCAGGTGTTGTACATAAACATCCACTATACCCAGGTGTTGTATATAAACATCCACTATACCCAGGTGTTGTATATAAACATCCACTATACCCAGGTGTTGTACATAAACATCCACTATACCCAGGTGTTGTATATAAACATCCACTATACCCAGGTGTTTTATATAAACATCCACTACTCTGAACACTCACTAAACCTCTCATCTCTAATATTTTTACCAGAGCAACAAACACTGAAAACAAAATGAAAAAAAAATCGCATTTGGCACCGCTGCCAGAACACATTCAGAAACTTCAGAGGTTCCTCAGAACGCTATTGGAACTTCTTCCTTGAGCTTATAAGCGAGTCGGAAGCCGGTCCCTTCGGCACCGCTGGAACATAAAGGCTCTTAGCCTTTATTGGTGCTGCTTTGAGCCTTTATTGGCGCTACTCTACGCCTTTATTATTGCTGAGCCTTCAAAGGAAATCTTATTTATCGGCTACATATATAAGGATGGACTGAGATATGTTGAGTTTTTTTTGCACTGTAGCATCGGCGCGCCTCTGGCAAGACAGTGATGGAGTGAGTGATGGTGAGAGTGTTTCTTCTTTCCGGAGTCATTCTGCCGGTGTCCTAACACACACACACACACAGATATATATATATATATATATATATATATATATATGTATATATGTGTATTTATATATATATATATATATGTATATATATATATGTACATATATATATATATATATATATATATATATATATATATATATATATATATATATTTATATATAGTTGTATGTGTATATGTATATATATATATATATATATATATATATATATATATATATATATATATATATATATATATATATATATATATATATATATATATATATATAGAGAGAGAGAGAGAGAGAGAGAGAGAGAGAGAGAGAGAGAGAGAGAGAGAGAGAGAGAGAGACAGACAGACAGAGAGAGACAGAGAGAGACAGAGAGAGAGAGAGAGAGAGAGAGATACAGAGAGAGACAGAGAGAGAGAGAGAGAGAGAGAGAGAGAGAGAGAGAGAGAGAGAGAGAGAGAGAGAGAGAGAGAGAGAGAGAGAGACTATCGAGGAATATATCACCTGATAAATTAATTTCTTTTCTCTCATACGTGGTATTCCTTGTATATTTCTTCCTTATATACCTAAGTTGACAGGTATAACCTGTTTCCACGGGTCAGGTCACACGGATTCTTCTTTAGAAGCTCAAGTGTCGTTTTGGATCTCTGGTTGCATAGTTAATGGGGTTTAAAGTCTTCTATACGAGGGTCATTAAGACTGGGTGGTTGGTTAATGGGGTTTAAAGTCTACTACACTTGGGTCATTAAGGCTGATTGTTTGCTTAATGGGGTTTTAAGTCTACTGCACGAGGGTCATTAAGGCTGGGTGGTTGGTTAATGGGGTTTAAAGTCTGCTACACGAGGGTCATTAACGCTGGGTGGTTGGTTAATGTGGTTTAAAGCCTGCTACTCGAGGGTCATTAAGGCTGGTTGGTTGGTTAATGGGGTTTAAAGTCTGCTACACGAGGGTCATTAACGCTGGTTGGTTGGTTAATGGGGTTTAAAGTCTACTGCACGAGGGTCATTAAGACTGGTTGGTTGGTGAATGGGGTTTAAAGTCTACTGCACGAGGGTCATTAAGGCTGGGTGGTTGGTTAATGGGGTTTAAAGTCTACTGCACGAGGGTCATTAAGGCTGGGTGGTTGGTTAATGGGGTTTAAAGTCTACTGCACGAGGGTCATTAAGGCTGGGTGGTTGGTTAATGGGGTTTAAAGTCTGCTACACGAGGGTCATTAACGCTGGGTGGTTGGTTAATGGGATTTAAAGTCTGCTACACGAGGGTCATTAACGCTGGTTGGTTGGTTAATGGGGTTTAAAGTCTACTGCACGAGGGTCATTAAGGCTGGATGGTTCGATAATGGGGTTTAAAGTCTGCTACACGAGGGTCATTAAGGCTGGATGGTTGGTTAATGGGGTTTAAAGTCTGCTACACGAGGGTCATTAAGGCTGGATGGCTGGTTAATGGGGTTTAAAGTCTGCTACACGAGGGTCATTAAGGCTGGATGGTTGGTTAATGGGGTTTAAAGTCTGCTACACGAGGGTCATTAAGGCTGGATGGTTGGTTAATGGGGTTTAAAGTCTGCTACACGAGGGTCATTAAGGCTGGATGCTTAATGGGGTTTAAAGTCTGCTACACGAGGGTCAGTAAGGCTGGATGGTTGGTTAATGGGGTTTAAAGTCTGCTACACGAGGGTCATTAAGGCTGGGTGGTTGGTTAATGGGGTTTAAAGTCTGCTACACGAGGGTCATTAAGGCTGGATGGTTAATGGGGTTTAAAGTCTGCTACACGAGGGTCAGTAAGGCTGGATGGTTGGTTAATGGGGTTTAAAGTCTGCTACACGAGGGTCATTAAGGCTGGATGGTTAATGGGGTTTAAAGTCTGCTACACGAGGGTCAGTAAGGCTGGATGGTTGGTTAATGGGGTTTAAAGTCTGCTACACGAGGGTCATTAAGGCTGGGTGGTTGGTTAATGGGGTTTAAAGTCTGCTACACGAGGGTCATTAAGGCTGGATGGTTAATGGGGTTTAAAGTCTGCTACACGAGGGTCAGTAAGGCTGGATGGTTGGTTAATGGGGTTTAAAGTCTGCTACACGAGGGTCATTAAGGCTGGATGGTTAATGGGGTTTAAAGTCTGCTACACGAGGGTCAGTAAGGCTGGATGGTTGGTTAATGGGGTTTAAAGTCTGCTACACGAGGGTCATTAAGGCTGTGTCATTAGTAAAATCCTTCACTTCTGCAGTATTATATACTTTCAACAATTGCTGCTTTTATTTATGGTAAAATAATATAATAATATAAACTGAATGTAAATTGTAAATGGGAAAAAAAAATTGTTTACGTAAATCACCAGTCCACAGCCTGACGCCTCACTCATACAGAATTCTGCAAGAAGATTAAAATATACAAGATACCTATACTGAGAGTTGCATACAACTCTCAGTGTATATATTCTAAGAGTTGTATATCCCTCAGTGTGTATATAAACTGGTGGGTTACAATAATCACTATTTTATCTATTAAAGTATTCTTGACTGGAGGTATACAGGTGATATGTAGCCTTTATGACCCTCATTTAGTAGGTAGATATTAAACCCCATTAACCAACCAACCAGGGGTTAAAATCACATTGTAATATCCTAACAACACACAGTAGGCCATGACAGATGCCAAGCATAGAAAGTTTAGGCCTGCAATAAACACAAAATAAGCTAATAAGTTAAAAGCAAATGCACTGACCGCAACTCTGTTTTTCTTCTTCTCTCCTGAAGATGGCAGTCAGTGCGTCTCGAAAGGATCTCTTCAGGAGCGAAGCCAATCTCATTATCTCCTGGGAAAACGAGAGAGAGAGAGAGGGAGAGAAGAGATCTTCCTTCCGCCTCTGAGAGAAAGTGATATTCTCTTTCATCTCCAAGTACGTTCCCTGGTATTTTCCTCCTGGGATGGTGCTAAGTGTGCCTTTGTTCCCGGGAGAAACGTGCCTCTGAACGTTTCTCTGAAGACCTTTTTTTCATTAGTGGCCCCGAGACCGACTGCGAAGCTTTTAAGAAAACTGGAAAAATAATGGAGAGAGGGAAGACACGGATATAATGTTGTCTGGAGTGAGAGTTAACTGCTGTGTTGTGTTCCAGTCAGCTGGTGGCCAGAAGTGCATCACAACTGATAGACGTGAGGGAAGTGATAGACGTGAGAGAATTGATAGAAGAATGAGAATTGATAGATTGCGAAAGAAATGATAGATGTAAGAAATTTGACAGTCGTGGGTCAAATTTGACAGAGGTGAGTCGGAGTTGATGAGAGTGTGACTGGTGTGACAGGTGTTTGTTCCACGCTTAGGGAAGAGAGATAGCAGTAGAGGCAAGACCCATCCCTTCTCCTCTACCTGTCGAATCAAGCTGTAAATATGTCACTTATTGGGAAAAAAATAATTATCTGTTGGTTAAGTCTACGGATTCGACTCGCCACGTTTCACTTACTTCAGTTTTCTCCATTAACATTAAAAAACAACTGTTAAACCAATGACCCACCTAGTCAGGTCAGGTCACATCCACTTAAGTAAGGAGCACAGCATCATACCTACTAGCACAAGCTAGTCAGGTCTAACTCACACCCACCCACACCCACTCATGAATTTATTCCACCTATATTTAAAACTACACAACGTCTTAGCTTCTATAACGGTACTCAGGAGTTTGTTCCACTCATCCACAATTCTATTACCAAACCAGTGCTTTCCTATATCCTTCCTGAATCTGAATTTTTCCATCTTAAAAGCATTGCTGAGAGTCCTGTCTAGGTTAGATGCTTTTAGCACGCTATTTACATTCCTTTATTAATTCCTGTCTTCCATTTATACACCTCAATCATATCCCCCCCTAATTCTACGCCTTTCTAGAGAGTGCAGATTCAGTCTATCCTAATAGGGAAAATTTCTGACACATGGGGATCAACTTTGTCATCCTCCTCTGTAAGTTTTCCAGAGCATTTATATCCATTCTGTAATACGGTGACCAAAACTGTGCATCATAATCTAAATGAGGCCTAACCAAGGATATATAGAGTTGAAGAACAACCTGAGGACTTCTATTATTTATACTTCTAGATATGAAGCCAAGGATTCTGTTAGCTTTATTGCGAACACTAATGCACTGTTGTCTTGGCTTTAGATTACTGCTAACCAGGTGTAAAAACTGCCATCTCTAGCGTCCAGTAAGATCATACGACAGGATGTATACACAGAGAGGTGTGTATATATCTCAGTATATATACACAGAGAGTCTAACTACAATCTTTAGTTTGAGTATTAAAGTATTCTTAATTAGTGGTGCATAGGTGACATGCAGCCTTAATGACCCTCGTGTACTAGACTATGAAGTTAACTGAACAACCACGATCATAGCGTTGAAGAGATTTATGGAAGGGTATTTACTGGGTGCTTATGGTAATGTCTGCTGGTTGTATGGTAATGTTGCGGTGGTATGGTAGTGTCTGCTGATTGTATGGTAATGTTACAGTGGTATGGTAGTGTCTGCTGGTTGTATGGTAATGTTACAGTGGTATGGTAGTGTCTGCTGGTTGTATGGTAATGTTACAGTGGTATGGTAGTGTCTGCTGGTTGTATGGTAATGTTACAGTGGTATGGTAGTGTCTGCTGGTTGTATGGTAATGTTACAATGGTATGGTAGTGTCTGCTGGTTGTATGGTAATGTTACAGTGGTATGGCAGTGTTACAGTGGTGTATATCTTTAATTAAATTTGCATACTTGTATCGTTATAGGTAACTCTTGCTGTCTCTCAGCTTCAAAGGAATTTCTAAAACTTCCGTTTTTCTGAGAAGTTTCCGGAATGGAATGAGAAGGAATGTGAGGTAAGAAAGAAAAGACTGGATGCTGGCCTCTGAGATGGTCATTCCAGTACTGTCTTCCAGAACCTGGATAATCCATGACACACTACGTCCAGTACCACCCTGATGAACCGGTACTATAAATACGTACA
>NC_091344.1:24330912-24340912 GCF_038502225.1 Cherax quadricarinatus
CTGGAGAGGGTACAGTGAAGTGCTACCATGTTGGTACCATCACTGGAGAGGGTACAGTGAAGTGTTACCATGTTGGTACCATCACTGAAGAGGGTACAGTGAAGTGTTACCATGTTGGTACCATAACTGGAGAGGGTACAGTGAAGTGCTACCATGTTGGTACCATCACTGGAGAGGGTACAGTGAAGTGTTACCATGTTGGTACCATCACTGGAGAGGGTACAGTGAAGTGTTACCATGTTGGTACCATAACTGGAGAGGGTACAGTGAAGTGCTACCATGTTGGTACCATCACTGGAGAGGGTACAGTGAAGTGTTACCATGTTGGTACCATCACTGGAGAGGGTACAGTGAAGTGCTACCATGTTGGTACCATTACTGGAGAGGGTACAGTGAAGGTCTACCATGCTGGTACCATCACTGGAGAGGGTACAGTGAAGGTCTACCATGCTGGTACCATCACTGGAGAGGGTACAGTGAAGAGCTACCATGCTGGTACCATCACTGGAGGGTACAGTGAAGAGCTACCATGCTGGTACCATCACTGGAGAGGGTACAGTGAAGAGCTACCATGTTGGTACCATCACTGGAGAGGGTACAGTGAAGGTCTACCATGGTTGTACCATCACTGGAGAGGGAACAGTGAAGTGCTACCATGTTGGTACCATTACTGGAGAGGGTACAGTGAAGGTCTACCATGCTTGTACCATCACTGGAGAGGGTACAGTGAAGGTCTACCATGCTGGTACCATCACTGGAGAGGGTACAGTGAAGGGCTACCATGTTGGTACCATCACTGGAGAGGGTACAGTGAAGTGCTACCATGCTGGTACCATCACTGAAGAGGGTACAGTGAAGTGCTACCATGTTGGTACCATCACTGGAGAGGGTACAGTGAAGGTCTACCATGGTTGTACCATCACTGGAGAGGGTACAGTGAAGTGCTACCATGTTGGTACCATCACTGGAGAGGGTACAGTGAAGGTCTACCATGCTTGTACCATCACTGGAGAGGGTACAGTGAAGGTCTACCATGCTGGTACCATCACTGCAGAGGGTACAGTGAAGGGTTACCATGTTGGTACCATCACTGGAGAGGGTACAGTGAAGGTCTACCATGCTTGTACCATCACTGGAGAGGGTACAGTGAAGGTCTACCATGCTTGTACCATCACTGGAGAGGGTACAGTGAAGGTCTACCATGCTGGTACCATCACTGCAGAGGGTACAGTGAAGGGCTACCATGTTGGTACCATCACTGGAGAGGGTACAGTGAAGGTCTACCATGCTTGTACCATCACTGGAGAGGGTACAGTGAAGGTCTACCATGCTTGTACCATCACTGGAGAGGGTACAGTGAAGGGCTACCATGCTGGTACCATCACTGCAGAGGGTACAGTGAAGGGCTACCATGTTGGTACCATCACTGGAGAGGGTACAGTGAAGGTCTACCATGCTTGTACCATCACTGGAGAGGGTACAGTGAAGGTCTACCATGCTGGTACCATCACTGCAGAGGGTACAGTGAAGGGCTACCATGTTGGTACCATCACTGGAGAGGGTACAGTGAAGGTCTACCATGCTTGTACCATCACTGGAGAGGGTACAGTGAAGGTCTACCATGCTTGTACCATCACTGGAGAGGGTACAGTGAAGGTCTACCATGCTGGTACCATCACTGGAGAGGGTACAGTGAAGGTCTACCATGCTGATACCATCACTGGAGAGGGTACAGTGAAGGTCTACCATGCTTGTACCATCACTGGAGAGGGTACACTGAAGGTCTACCATGCTGGTACCATCACTGGAGAGGGTACAGTGAAGGTCTACCATGCTGGTACCATCACTGGAGAGGGTACAGTGAAGGGCTACCATGCTGGTACCATCATTCAGAAACCATTCAAATCTCTCTCTCTCTCTCTCTCTCTCCCTCTCTCTCTCTCTCTCTCTCTCTCTCTCTCTCTCTCTCTCTCTCTCTCTCTCTCTCTCTCTCTCTCTCTCTCTCTCTCTCCAGACCTTCAGGGTGCTACATCAAACACACTCAAACATTAAAAACTACTTGAAGTGCTGAGTCCATAACTTGAAAACAATGGAACAAAACTTCGAGACAAGAGGCGCAACATACACGTAGATACTTTTATTTGTAGATTTACAGAATAATGGAAAGAACATTGAACTGATGAAACGAGTGCAGATAAATATAACTCTATGTAAACACAGGAGTCTACCAGGTACTATCTGTAGGTACTATCTGTAGGTACTATCTGTAGGTACTATCTGTAGGTACTATCTGTAGGTACTATCTGTAGGTACTATCTGTAGGTACTATCGTCATTACCAGCATCACATTAATACTAATAGATGAAAAATCATTTCTTGGTGTATTAAGATTATGAAAATGAATTAATGCAGTAGTTAAGTGAGAGAGAGAGAGAGAGAGAGAGAGAGAGAGAGAGAGAGAGAGAGAGAGAGAGAGAGAGAGAGAGAGAGAGAGAGAGAGAGAGAGAGAGAGAGAGAGAGAGAGAGAGAGACAGACAGACAGACAGACAGAGACAGAGAGACAGAGAGACAGAGAGAGAGACAGAGAGAGACAGAGAAAGAGAGAGAGAGAGAGAGAGAGAGAGAGAGAGAGAGAGAGAGAGAGAGAGAGAGAGAGAGAGAGAGAGAGAGAGAGAGAGAGAGAGAGAGAGAGACAGAGAGAGAGAGAGACAGAGAGAGAGACAGAGAGAGAGAGACAGAGAGAGAGAGACAGAGAGAGAGACAGAGAGAGACAGAGAGAGAGACAGAATCACAAACACACACACACACACACACACACACACACAGTTTATTCCCAAGGGCAACAGTAACAACGGGAAGACCAGAACGAGCCCCTGGTTTACCCGACGGTGTAAGGAGGCAAAAACAAAGTGCAATAGAGAATGGAAAAAGTACAGAAGGCAGAGAACACACGAAAATAGGGAGATCAGTCGCAGAGCCAGGAATGAGTACGCACAGGTAAGGAGGGAGGCCCAGCGACAGTATGAAAATGACATAGCATCGAGAATCAAGACTGACCCGAAACTGATGTATAGCCACATCAGGAGGAAGACAACAGTCAAAGACCAGGTGATCAGATTAAGGACAGAAGGTGGAGAACTCAAAAGAAATGATCAGGAGGTATGTGAGGAGCTTAACAAGAGATTTAAGGAAGTTTTTACAGTAGAGACAGGAAGGGCTGTGGGAAGACAGCACAGAAGGGAACATCAAGAGGGAATATACCAACAAGTGTTGGATGACATACGAACAACTGAGGAGGAGGTGAAGAAGCTCTTAAGTGACCTTGACACCTCAAAGGCGATGGGACCGGACAACATCTCCCCATGGGTCCTTAGAGAAGGAGCAGAGATGCTGTGTGTGCCTCTAACCACAATCTTCAACACATCCCTTGAAACTGGGCAACTACCTGAGAAATGGAAGACAGCTAATGTAGTCCCCCATATTTAAGAAAGGAAACAGAAACGAGGCACTAAACTACAGACCTGTGTCTCTGACATGTATTGTGTGCAAAGTCATGGAGAAGATTATCAGGAGGAGAGTGGTCGAACACCTGGAAAGGAACAAGATTATAAATGAAAACCAGCATGGGTTCATGGAAGGCAAATCTTGTATCACAAACCTCCTGGAGTTTTATGACAAGGTAACAGAAGTAAGACACGAGAGAGAGGGGTGGGTAGATTGCGTTTTCCTAGACTGCAGGAAGGCCTTTGACACAGTTCCCCACAAGAGATTAGTGCAGAAGCTGGAGGATCAGGCGCACGTAAAAGGGAGGGCACTGCAATGGATAAGGGAATACCTGACAGGGGGGCAGCAACGAGTCATGGTACGTGAAGAGGTATCACAGTGGGCGCCTGTTACGAGCGGGGTCCCACAGGGGTCAGTTCTAGGACCAGTGCTATTTTTGATATATGTGAATGACATGATGGAAGGAATAGACTCTGAAGTGTCCCTGTTCGCAGATGACGTGAAGTTGATGAGAATAATTAAATCGGACGAGGATGAGGCAGGACTGCAAAGAGACCTGGACAGGCTGGACATGTGGTCCAGCAACTAGCTTCTC
This sequence comes from Cherax quadricarinatus, assembly GCF_038502225.1. NCBI lineage: Eukaryota > Metazoa > Arthropoda > Malacostraca > Decapoda > Parastacidae > Cherax > Cherax quadricarinatus. The sequence continues at coordinate 24,335,012 of NC_091344.1, forward strand.
GAATTCAATCCAGCCAAATGCAAAGTCATGAAGATTGGGGAGGGGCAAAGAAGACCGCAGACAGAGTATAGGCTAGGTGGACAAAGACTAGAGACCTCACTCAGGGAGAAAGACCTTGGGGTGACCATAACACCGAGCACATCACCGGAGGCACACATCAACCAAATAACCGCTGCAGCATACGGGCGCCTGGCAAACCTGAGAATAGCGTTCCGATACCTTAATAAGGAATCGTTCAAGACACTGTACACTGTGTATGTTAGGCCCTTACTGGAGTATGCAGCACCAGTCTGGAACCCACACCTGGTCAAGCACGTCAAGAAGTTAGAGAAAGTACAAAGGTTTGCAACAAGGCTAGTCCTAGAGCTCAAGGGAATGTCGTACGAGGAAAGGTTAAGGGAAATCGGACTGACGACACTGGAGGACAGAAGGGTCAGGGGAGACATGATAACGACATACAAGATAATGCGGGGAATAGACAAGGTGGACAGAGATAGGATGTTCCAGAGAGGGGACACAGGGACAAGGAGTCACAACTGGAAGCTGAAGACTCAGACGAGTCACAGGGACGTTAGGAAGTATTTCTTCAGTCATAGAGTTGTCAGCAAGTGGAATAGCCTAGCAAGTGAAGTGGTGGAGGCAGGAACCATACATAGTTTTAAGAAGAGGTATGACAAAGCTCAGGAAGCAGAGAGAGAGGATCCAGTAGCGATCAGTGAAGAGGCGGGGCCAGGAGCTGAGTCTCGACCCCTGCAACCACAATTAGGTGAGTACAGTTAGGTGAGTACTCACACACACACACACACATACACACACACACACACACGCACACACGCACTCACACACACATACACACACACACAGACACACACACACACACACAGACACACACACACACACACACACACACACACACACACACACACACACACACACACACACAAGCTGCGACGTCTAAAACACTATGATTTACAAACTGTTACCTCCAACACTGATAAACACAGAGCAGAGTACAGCAGACTGGTAATTACAGAGCAGAGTCTGAGGCAGACGTAGAGCAGAACATGTGTAACTGTGTAATAGTCTGGAAGGTAAGATAGCTTTAATTAAAGTGAGATTATTTAATAAGAGAGTCAAGCACTGTCTAATATTCTTTGTTATTGACATTATTCTTATCTTTTGCTTTCATGACGCAATTATTGTGTGATTATGTGTAACGTACACACACACACACACACAGACACCCACACACACACACACACACACACACACACACACACACACACACACACACACACACACACGTAACACAAGGTTGAGGGACTGACCATCTACTATCAAGACTGAGGGACTGACCACCACCTACTGATGATGTCATGTGTCATCATGCAGGTCATGACCTGTGGTGATCCTCTTGTTAAAGGCATCCTGACTTTTACAATCTCAGAGATTCTCTCTCTCTCTTTCACACACACACACACACACACACACACACACACACACACACACAAACTCATACACATACACACAGACACACACACAGACACACACACACACAGACACACACACACATACATATATATATATATGTATATATATATATATATATATATATATATATATATATATATACATATATATATATATACATATATATATATACATATATGTATATATATATATATATATATATATATATATATATATATATATATATATATATATATATATATATATATATATATATATATATATAACTGAAAGTTGAAGGTGAGAAGAGATATAATCAGTACATAGAAAGTACTTGGGTACTTGGAGGCAATGACAAGGTAGATCAGAGGCACTCAGGTAAGTGGCACTCAGATAAGTGGCACTCAAATAAGTGGTACTAAGCGACAGAAAAGTAATGAGAATAAGTTGAGTAAGCAGGCACCATACACGGTTTCAGGAGAAGGTACGACGCAGGCTGGGGTTAAGAGGTCGGGGCCAGGAGCTACCGTTCAACCCCGCAGAAGATCAGAAGACACAGACAGGTGTGTGTGTGTGTGTGTGTGTGTGTGTGTGTGTGTGTGTGTGTGTGTGTTTGTGTGTGTGTGTGTGTGTGTGTATGTGTGTGTGTGTGTGTGTATGTGTGTGTTTGTGTGTGTGTGTGTGTGTGTGTATGTGTGTGTGTGTGTATGTGTGTGTGTGTGTGTGTGTGTGTGTGTGTGTATGTGTGTGTGTGTGTGTGTGTGTGTGTGTGTGTGTGTATGTGTGTGTGTGGGTGTGTGTGTGTGTGTGTATGTGTGTGTGTGTGTATGTGTGTGTGTGTGTGTGTGTATGTGTGTGTGTGTGTGTGTGTGTGTGTGTACTCACCTAGTTGTACTCACCTAGTTGAGGTTGCGGGGGTCGAGTCCGAGCTCCTGGCCCCGCCTCTTCACTGATCGCTACTAGGTCACTCTCCCTGAGCCGTGAGCTTTATCGTACCTCTGCTTAAAGCTATGTATGGATCCTGCCTCCACTACATCGCTTCCCAAACTATTCCACTTACTGACTACTCTGTGGCTGAAGAAATACTTCCTAACATCCCTGTGATTCATCTGTGTCTTTAGCTTCCAACTGTGTCCCCTTGTTACTGTGTCCAATCTCTGGAACATCCTGTTTTTGTCCACCTTGTCAATTCCTCTCAGTATTTTGTATGTCGTTATCATGTCCCCCCTATCTCTCCTGTCCTCCAGTGTCGTCAGGTTGATTTCCCTTAACCTCTCCTCGTAGGACATACCTCTTAGCTCTGGGACTAGTCTTGTTGCAAACCTTTGCACTTTCTCTAGTTTCTTTACGTGCTTGGCTAGGTGTGGGTTCCAAACTGGTGCCGCATACTCCAATATGGGCCTAACGTATACGGTGTACAGGGTCCTGAACGATTCCTTATTAAGATGTCGGAATGCTGTTCTGAGGTTTGCTAGGCGCCCATATGCTGCAGCAGTTATTTGGTTGATGTGCGCTTCAGGAGATGTGCCTGGTGTTATACTCACCCCAAGATCTTTTTCCTTGAGTGAGGTTTGTAGTCTCTGACCCCCTAGACTGTACTCCGTTTGCGGCCTTCTTTGCCCTTCCCCAATCTTCATGACTTTGCACTTGGTGGGATTGAACTCCAGGAGCCAATTGCTGGACCAGTTCTGCAGCCTGTCCAGATCCCTTTGTAGTTCTGCCTGGTCTTCGATCGAGTGTATTCTTCTCATCAACTTCACGTCATCTGCAAACAGGGACACCTCAGAGTCTATTCCTTCCGTCATGTCGTTCACAAATACCAGAAACAGCACTGGTCCTAGGACTGACCCCTGCGGGACCCCGCTGGTCACAGGTGCCCACTCTGACACCTCGCCACGTACCATGACTCGCTGCTGTCTTCCTGACAAGTATTCCCTGATCCATTGTAGTGCCTTCCCTGTTATCCCTGCTTGGTCCTCCAGTTTTTGCACCAATCTCTTGTGTGGAACTGTGTCAAACGCCTTCTTGCAGTCCAAGAAAATGCAATCCACCCACCCCTCTCTCTCTTGTCTTACTGCTGTCACCATGTCATAGAACTCCAGTAGGTTTGTGACACAGGATTTCCCGTCCCTGAAACCATGCTGGCTGCTGTTGATGAGATCATTCCTTTCTAGGTGTTCCACCACTCTTCTCCTGATAATCTTCTCCATGATTTTGCATACTATACATGTCAGTGACACTGGTCTGTAGTTTAATGCTTCATGTCTGTCTCCTTTTTTAAAGATTGGGACTACATTTGCTGTCTTCCATGCCTCAGGCAATCTCCCTGTTTCGATAGATGTATTGAATATTGTTGTTAGGGGTACACATAGCGCCTCTGCTCCCTCTCTCAATACCCATGGGGAGATGTTATCTGGCCCCATTGCCTTTGAGGTATCTAGCTCACTCAGAAGCCTCTTCCCTTCTTCCTCGGTTGTGTGCACTGTGTCCAGCACTTGGTGGTGTGCCCCACCTCTCCGTCTTTCTGGAGTCCCTTCTGTCTCCTCTGTGAACACTTCTTTGAATCTCTTGTTGAGTTCTTCACATACTTCCCGGTCATTTCCTGTTGTCTCTCCTCCTTCCTTCCTTAGCCTGATTACCTGGTCCTTGACTGTTGTTTTCCTCCTGATGTGGCTGTACAACAGTTTCGGGTCAGATTTGGCTTTCGCTGCTATGTCATTTTCATATTGTCTTTGGGCCTCCCTTCTTATCTGTGCATATTCATTTCTGGCTCTACGACTGTTCTCCTTATTCTCCTGGGTCCTTTGCCTTCTATATTTCTTCCATTCCCTAGCACACTTGGTTTTTGCCTCCCTGCACCTTTGGGTAAACCATGGGCTCATCCTGGCTTTTTCATTACTCCTGTTACCCTTGGGTACAAACCTCTCCTCAGCCTCCTTGCATTTTATTGCTACATATTCCATCATCTCATTAACTGGTTTCCCTGCCAGTTCTCTGTCCCACTGAACCCCGTTCAGGTAGTTCCTCATTCCTGTGTAGTCCCCTTTCTTGTAGTTTGGCTTCATTCGTCCTGGCCTTCCTGCTTCTCCCTCCACTTGTAGCTCTACTGTGTATTCGAAGCTTACAACCACATGGTCACTGGCCCCAAGGGGTCTTTCATATGTGATGTCCTCGATATCTGCACTACTGAAGGTGAATACTAAGTCCAGCCTTGCTGGTTCATCCTCTCCTCTCTCTCTTGTAGTGTCCCTTACGTGTTGGTACATGAAGTTCTCCAGTACCACCTCCATCATCTTAGCCCTCCAAGTATCTTGGCCCCCATGTGGGTCCAAGTTCTCCCAATCTATCTCCTTGTGGTTAAAGTCACCCATGATCAGGAGCTTTGCCCTGCATGCATGAGCTCTTCTGGCCACTCTAGCTAGTGTGTCAACCATCGCTCTATTGCTCTCGTCGTACTCTTGCCTTGGCCTCCTGCTGTTCTGTGGTGGGTTATACATCACTGCTATTACCACCTTGGGACCTCCAGAGTGAAGTGTTCCCACTATGTAATCACTTTCTTCTCCGCTATCTTCTCTCTCCAGCTCATCAAAATTCCAGCGATTTTTGATCAGCAACGCCACTCCTCCACCCCCCCTGTTCCCTCTGTCTTTCCTCAGGATTTGGTATCCCGTTGGAAAGATGGCATCTGTTATCATACCTGTAAGCTTGGTTTCTGTGAGAGCTATGATGTCCGGTGATGCTTCTTTGACTCTTTCTTGCCACTCCTCCCACTTATTTGTTATTCCATCAGCGTTTGTGTACCATACCTTCAGTTTCCTTTCCAACACTGTGGTTTGGGGGGCCTGTGAGGGTGGGAGACCTGGTGGCATACTGTGGGGTTCTATAGCTTGGTGTTGGGTGGAGGCTGTGGGTATGGATTGTAGGGTGTGTTGGGATGGTGTGATAGGTTGTATGGTTCTGAGAGTAGTTGTGTGTGTGCTTGCCCTTGCTGTTCTGTCCTGCTCTGACAGACCTCTGCTGGTTCCCTCCTTGTCTCTTTTCCTAGCTCCTTTCGCTTTTTTGTCCTCTCCCTCAGCTGCTGTCGTTCTGATTTTGTTCTGTCTCTGTCTAGGAACACCCTCTTGTACTCTTCCGAGTATTTCAATCGTGGTTTCTCTTGGAGGATCCTGTTCCGCACTGTTTCCGTCCTGAGAATCAGCTTGATTGGTCGGTTTCTCACCTTCGAGTACCCCCCTATTCTCTGAAAATTTACAATCTCGTCCCTCTCTTCACCTATTTCTGTTATGATTTTCTCAATCTCCTTCCTTTCTTCCTGCTTCCTTTCAGTGTGTGTCCTTTCCTCTCTCTCCTGAAGCCCATGGATAAACACTGATTTTGCCCTTTCTTCCTCGCATTGCCTCACCCTCTGTGGCTCTGGATCCTGCCTGTATG
>NC_091344.1:24362204-24379704 GCF_038502225.1 Cherax quadricarinatus
CAGCAACACACTGAGAGTGACACAGTGCTCCAGCAACACACTGAGAGTGACACAGTGCTCCAGCAACACACTGAGAGTGACACAGTGCTCCAGCAACACACTGAGAGTGACACAGTGTTCCAGCAACTTGCGCTCCCTTCCTCACTTTCCCTCCACTTATCTCTTCACACCTCTTTCTATTCACTCTCCTCTCTCCCCTTGTTCCTATCTTCTCCTGTCTCTCTTCACTCTCCTCCTATCTCCCTCTGTCTCCTCTCGTCTCTTGCTTCCTCCATCAGCCTCTTCCATCGCTGGATGGGCAATTAAAAGTGCAGAAGGAGAAGCAGGAAGTGAGAAGAGCGATAGAAACAGAGAATAATAGTGATAAAGGTAGAATGCCGAAAGAATGTGAAGTGTCGGCAAATGTCCTTGAGAGCGAAACGTTGTCACGGTAAAATGTACATTACATGCGACTGTGTCCAGTGACCTCAATGGCTGGAAATGGTGTGTGTTCCAGAGGCGGTGTCTGCTCTACCACAGCTTCCTAGCGAACCGTATTTAGACTTGGAAGGAAGGCTGGTAGACACCAAGCTAGCAGCTCAGAGCTAGAGGTACACAGCTAGTAGCTCAGAGCTAGAGATAGAAAGCTAGCAGGTCAGAGCTAGAGGCACACAGCTAGCAGCTCAGAGCTACAGGTACACAACTAGCAGCTCAGATGTAGAAGTACACAACTAGCAGCTCAGAGCTAGAGATAGAAGGCCAGCAGCTCAGAGCTAGATGTACACAGCTAGCAGCTCAGAGCTAGGGATACACAGCTAGCAGCTCAGAGCTACAGGTACACAACTAGCAGCTCAGATGTAGAGGTACACAGCTAGCAGCTCAGAGCTAGAGATAGAAAGCTAGCAGCTTAGAGCTAACGGCATACAGCTAGCAACTCAGAGCTACAGGTACACAACTAGCAGCTCAGAGCTTGTATTGTAGGCCTGTATTGTGGTAATGCCAGCCTGGTGTGGTGCCAGGCACTGCCCTGCCCTCATGTAGGCTTGTATTGTGGTAATGCCAGCCTGGTGTAGTGCCAGGCACTGCCCTGCCCTCATGTAGGCTTGTATTGTGGTAATGCCAGCCTGGTGTAGTGCCAGGCACTGCCCTGCCCTCATGTAGGCTTGTATTGTGGTAATGCCAGCCTGGTGTAATGCCAGCCTGGTGTAGTGCCAGCCTGGTGTAGTGCCAGCCTGGTGTAGTACCAGGCACTGCCTTGCCCTCATGTATATCTCCCTGAACACTGTCGTACTTACTCTTGAAGTCACGTATGGGATGTCCACTCTATTATCCCAATATTCAGTGGTTCCCACTCGTAATTCTTCCCCCCACTCGTAATCCCTCCCACTCATTCCCACTCTCCTTCAACAATTTACCATCATTCTTTCCATCAAAAACTTTAAGCTATTACTGCCCCCTCCCCCATTTTATAACCCCCTCTTTTACCCCCAGTAGCCCCCTCCCCTCGATATATATATATATATATATATATATATATATATATATATATATATATATATATATATATATATATATATATATATATATATATATATATATATATATATATATATATATATATATATATATATATATATATATATATATATATATATATATATATATATATATATATATATATATATATATATATATATGTATATATAAATGCTGCTCCAAATCAATGCATTCCTAGCTTGAGTTGACTCCCTGCTAAGTCCAGCGTGAGTTGACCCCCTGCTGAGTCCAGCGTGAGTTGACTTCCTGCTGAGTCCAGCGTGAGTTGACTCCCTGCTGAGTCCAGCGAGAGTTGACTCCCTGCTGAGTCCAACGTGAGTTGACTCCCTGCTGAGTCCAGCGAGAGTTGACTCCCTGTTGAGTCCAACGTGAGTTGACTCCCTGCTGAGTCCAGCGTGAGTTGACTCCCTGCTGAGTCCAACGTGAGTTGACTCCCTGCTGAGTCCAGCGTGAGTTGACTCCCTGCTGAGTCCAACGTGAGTTGACCCCCTGCTGAGTCCAGCGTGAGTTGACTCCCTGCTGAGTCCAGCGAGAGTTGACTCCCTGCTGAGTCCAACGTGAGTTGACTCCCTGCTGAGTCCAGCGAGAGTTGACTCCCTGCTGAGTCCAGCGTGAGTTGACTCCCTGCTGAGTCAAACGTGAGTTGACTCCCTGCTGAGTCCAGCGTGAGTTGACTCCCTGCTGAGTCCAACGTGAGTTGACTCCCTGCTGAGTCCAGCGTGAGTTGACTCCCTGCTGAGTCCAGCGTGAGTTGACTTTCTGCTGAGTCCAGCGTGAGTTGACTCCCTGCTGAGTCCAACGTGAGTTGACTCCCTGCTGAGTCCAGCGTGAGTTGACTCCCTGCTGAGTCCAACGTGAGTTGACTCCCTGCTGAGTCCAGCGAGAGTTGACTCCCTGCTGAGTCCAGCGTGAGTTGACTTCCTGCTGAGTCCAGCGTGAGTTGACTCCCTGCTGAGTCCAGCGTGAGTTGACTCCCTGCTGAGTCAAACGTGAGTTGACTCCCTGCTGAGTCCAGCGTGAGTTGACTCCCTGCTGAGTCCAACGTGAGTTGACTCCCTGCTGAGTCCAGCGAGAGTTGACTCCCTGCTGAGTCCAGCGTGAGTTGACTTCCTGCTGAGTCCAGCGTGAGTTGACTCCCTGCTGAGTCCAACGTGAGTTGACTCCCTGCTGAGTCCAGCGTGAGTTGACTCCCTGCTGAGTCCAGCGTGAGTTGACTCCCTGCTGAGTCCAGCGTGAGTTGACTCCCTGCTGAGTCCAGCGTGAGTTGACTCCCTGCTGAGTCCAGCGTGAGTTGACTCCCTGCTGAGTCCAGCGTGAGTTGACTCCCTGCTGAGTCCAGCGTGAGTTGACTCCCTGCTGAGTCCAGCGTGAGTTGACTCCCTACTGAGTCCAGCGTGAGTTGACTCCCTGCTGAGTCCAGCGTGAGTTGACTTCCTGCTGAGTCCAGCGTGAGTTGACTCCCTGCTGAGTCCAGCGTGAGTTGACTCCCTGCTGAGTCCAGCGTGAGTTGACTCCCTGCTGAGTCCAGCGTGAGTTGACTCCCTGCTGAGTCGGGCGTGAGTTGACTCCCTGCTGAGTCCAGCGTGAGTTGACTCCCTACTGAGTCCAGCGTGAGTTGACTCCCTGCTGAGTCCAGCGTGAGTTGACTCCCTGCTGAGTCCAGCGTGAGTTGACTCCCTGCTGAGTCCAGCGTGAGTTGACTCCCTGCTGAGTCCAGCTTGAGTTGACTCCCTGCTGAGTCCAGCGTGAGTTGACTCCCTGCTGAGTCCAGCGTGAGTTGACTTCCTGCTGAGTCCAGCGTGAGATGACTCAATGCTGAGTCCAGCTTGAGTTGACTCCCTGCTGAGTCCAGCGTGAGTTGACTCCCTGCTGAGTCCAGCTTGAGTTGACTCCCTGCTGAGGCCAGCGTGAGTTGACTCCCTGCTGAGTCCAGCGTGAGTTGACTTCCTGCTGAGTCCAGCTTGAGATGACTCCCTGCTGAGTCCAGCTTGAGTTGACTCCCTGCTGAGTCCAGCTTGAGTTGACTCCCTGCTGAGTCCAGCGTGAGTTGACTCCCTGCTGAGGCCAGCGTGAGTTGACTCCCTGCTGAGTCCAGCGTGAGTTGACTCCCTGCTGAGTCCAGCGTGAGTTGACTCCCTGCTGAGTCCAGCGTGAGTTGACTCCCTGCTGAGTCCAGCGTGAGTTGACTCCCTACTGAGTCCAGCGTGAGTTGACTCCCTGCTGAGTCCAGCGTGAGTTGACTCCCTGCTGAGTCCAGCGTGAGTTGACTCCCTGCTGAGTCCAGCGTGAGTTGACTCCCTGCTGAGTCCAGCTTGAGTTGACTCCCTACTGAGGCCAGCGTGAGTTGACTCCCTGCTGAGTCCAGCGTGAGTTGACTTCCTGCTGAGTCCAGCGTGAGATGACTCAATGCTGAGTCCAGCTTGAGTTGACTCCCTGCTGAGTCCAGCGTGAGTTGACTCCCTGCTGAGTCCAGCTTGAGTTGACTCCCTACTGAGGCCAGCGTGAGTTGACTCCCTGCTGAGTCCAGCGTGAGTTGACTTCCTGCTGAGTCCAGCGTGAGATGACTCCCTGCTGAGTCCAGCTTGAGTTGACTCCCTGCTGAGTCCAGCTTGAGTTGACTCCCTGCTGAGTCCAGCGTGAGTTGACTCCCTGCTGAGGCCAGCGTGAGTTGACTCCCTGCTGAGTCCAAGACTTAAATTTTATATCTACGATTAATATCGAAAAGCGAGAAAGAAAGAACCGAGAGAAGAGATATAAACAAAGAGAAGAAACAGGGACAACGAGGATAAGCAGAGGAGAAGGAGAAGAACGTGATGAAAGAGAGGAGCTGGAAAAAGCGGGGAAGAAACGGGTTAGGGAGACGTATATGAAGAGATAAAAATGGGGTGAGAAATGGGAGGGATAATGAGAATGGGGTGAAGGGAAGAGGGAATAGACAGAGAAAAGAAAGGAGGGGGAAAGAGAGGGGAGGGAATGAAGGAAGAGAGACGGAGGGAGAGGGGAATGAGTGGATATGAATGGGAGAAAGGACGGAATGAGGGGAGAGAGGACAGATGATAGAGGAACGACAACGAGGGATGATGAAGATAGGAATACACGCAGAATGATAAATGAGGAAGAGCGAGGAAATATAGGAGAATGAGAGAGAGAGAGAGAGAGAGAGAGAGAGAGAGAGAGAGAGAGAGAGAGAGAGAGAGAGAGAGAGAGAGAGAGAGAGAATAATAATAATAATAGTAAATACAAAGTTTTGTGTATGTGTGTGAGAGAGAAAGATAGAGAAAGTAAGTTATCTCACAAAGTGAGAGAGGGACTCCACTGCTCCTCTACAACAAACTCAATATTTCTCTTCGTTAGCCTGAGAGGAGCCGACCGAAGATATAACGAAGTCGGCTTTATCACGCACCTCTATCCGGAGCAACCCAGGATACCAGCCTGAACCTCCTTCGTTGAACCTCATTGACTGGTTGAACCTCGTTGACTGGTTGAACCTCATTGACTGGTTGAACCTCGTTGACTGGTTGAACCTCGTTGACTAGTTGAACCTCGTTGACTAGTTGAACCTCGTTGACTGGTTGAACCTCGTTGACTGGTTGAACCTCATTGACTGGTTGAACCTCGTTGACTGGTTGAACCTCGTTGACTGGTTGAACCTCGTTGACTGGTTGAACCTCGTTGACTGATTGAACCTCATTGACTGATTGAACCTCGCTGACTGGTTGAACCTCATTGACTGGTTGAACCTCATTGACTAGTTGAACCTCATTGACTGGTTGAACCTCGCTGACTGGTTGAACCTCATTGACTGGTTGAACCTCATTGACTGGTTGAACCTCATTGACTGGTTGAACCTCATTGACTGGTCGAACCTCGCTGACTGGTTGAACCTCATTGACTGGTTGAACCTCATTGACTAGTTGAACCTCATTGACTGGTCGAACCTCGCTGACTGGTTGAACCTCATTGACTGGTTGAACCTCATTGACTAGTTGAACCTCATTGACTAGTTGAACCTCATTGACTAGTTGAACCTCATTGACTGGTCGAACCTCGCTGACTGGTTGAACCTCATTGACTGGTTGAACCTCGTTGACTGGTTGAACCTCGTTGACTGGTTGAACCTCGTTGACTGGTTGAACCTCATTGACAGGTTGAACCTCATTGGCTGGTTGAACCTCGTTGACTGGTTGAACCTCGTTGACTGGCTGAACCTCATTGACTGGTTGAACCTCGTTGACTGGTTGAACCTCATTGACTGGTTGAACCTCGTTGACTGGTTGAACCTCGTTGACAGATTGAACCTCATTGACTGGTTGAACCTCGTTGACTGGTTGAACCTCATTGACTGGTTGAACCTCGTTGACTGGTTGAACCTCGTTGACTGGTTGAACCTCGTTGACTGGTTGAACCTCGTTGACTGGTTGAACCTCGTTGACTGGTTGAACCTCATTGACTGATTGAACCTCATTGACTGATTGAACCTCGTTGACTGGTTGAACCTCGTTGACTGATTGAACCTCATTGACTGATTGAACCTCGTTGACTGGTTGAACCTCATTGACTGATTGAACCTCGTTGACTGGTTGAACCTCGTTGACTGGTTGAACCTCGTTGACTGGTTGAACCTCGTTGACTGGTTGAACCTCGTTGACTGGTTGAACCTCATTGACTGATTGAACCTCATTGACTGATTGAACCTCGTTGACTGGTTGAACCTCGTTGACTGGTTGAACCTCATTGACTGGTTGAACCTCGTTGACTGATTGAACCTCGTTGACTGGTTGAACCTCATTGACTGATTGAACCTCGTTGACTGGTTGAACCTCATTGATTGATTGAACCTCGTTGACTGGTTGAACCTCATTGACTGACTGAACCTCATTGACTGATTGAACCTCGTTGATTGGTTGAACCTCGTTGACTGATTGAACCTCGTTGACTGGTTGAACCTCGTTGACTGGTTGAACCACGTTGATTGATTGAACCTCATTACTGGTTGAACCTCGTTGACTGGTTGAACCTCGTTGACTGGTTGAACCTCGTTGACTGGTTGAACCTCGTTGACTGGTTGAACCTCGTTGACTGGTTGAACCTCATTGACTGATTGAACCTCATTGACTGATTGAACCTCGTTGACTGGTTGAACCTCGTTGACTGATTGAACCTCGATGACTGGTTGAACCTCGTTGACTGGTTGAACCTCGTTGACTGGTTGAACCTCGTTGACTGGTTGAACCTCGTTGACTGGTTGAACCTCGTTGACTGGTTGAACCTCGTTGACTGATTGAACCTCATTGGCTGGTTGAACCTCGTTGACTGGTTGATCCTCGTTGACTGGTTGAACCTCGTTGACTGGTTGAACCTCGTTGACTAGTTGAACCTCGTTGACTGGTTGATCCTCATTGACTGATTGAACCTCATTGACTGATTGAACCTCATTGACTGGTTGAACCTCGTTGACTGGTTGAACCTCGTTGACTTGTTGAACCTCGTTGACTGGTTGAACCTCGTTGACTGGTTGAACCTCATTGACTGATTGAACCTCATTGACTGATTGAACCTCGTTGACTGGTTGAACCTCGTTGACTGATTGAACCTCGATGACTGGTTGAACCTCGTTGACTGGCTGAACCTCATTGACTGGTTGAACCTCGTTGACTAGTTGAACCTCATTGACTGGTTGAACCTCATTGACTGGTTGAACCTCATTGACTGGTTGAACCTCATTGACTGGTTGAACCTCATTGACTGGTTGAACCTCATTGACTGGTTGAACCTCATTGACTGGTTGAACCTCGTTGACTGGTTGAACCTCGTTGACTGGTTGAACCTCGTTGACTGGTTGAACCTCGTTGACTGGTTGAACCTCGTTGACTGGTAATGGCTAAAACTTCACTAAATTTATCTCTAAGTTGAACTCTATCTGGCTCACAATTTATATATTAATCGATTTACATGGTAATGTTAATTATCCAAACTGTATTTATATAGCTGGGGGGAGGGGGCAGTGACCCCCTTTAATAAATCCGGTGATGGAGGGGAAATAAAGTTGCTGTTAAAGTCTGATCACCTGGTAACAAAATCTTGTAAACTGGGAGGAATTTTTATGGTTAATGGCAGGTATAATTTTTTAGGGGTGGGTATGACCCATGATTGTGCCCATCAACAATGTGTGGGTGGGTATGATCCATGATTGTGCCCATCAGGGATGTGTGGGTGGGTATGATCCATGATTGTGCCCATCAGGGATGTGTGGGTGGGTATGACCCATGATTGTGCCCATCAGGGATGTGTGGGTGGGTATGATCCATGATTGTGCCCATCAGGGATGTGTGGGGGTATGATCCATTATTGTGAACATCAGGGATGTGTGGGTGGGTATGATCCATGATTGTGCCCATCAGGGATGGGTGGGTGGGTATGATCCATGATTGTGCCCATCAGGGATGTGTGGGTGGGTATGATCCATGATTGTGCCCATCAGGGATGTGTGGGTGGGTATGATCCATGATTGTGCCCATCAGGGATGTGTGGGTGGGTATGATCCATGATTGTGCCCATCAGGGATGTGTGGGTGGGTATGACCCATGATTGTGCCCATCAGGGATGTGTGGGTGGGTATGACCCCTGATTGTGCCCATCAACATTGTGTGGGTGGGTATGATCCATGATTTAGCCCATCAGGGATGTGTGGGTGGGTATGGCCCAAGATTGTGCCCATCAGGGATGTGTGGGTGGGTATGACCCATCATTGTGCCCATCAGGGATGTGTGGGTGGGTATGACCCATGATTGTGCCCATCAGGGATGTGTGGGTGGGTATGATCCATGATTGTGCCCATCAGGGATGTGTGGGTGGGTATGATCCATGATTGTGCCCATCAGGGATGTGTGGGTGGGTATGACCCCTGATTGTGCCCATCAACAATGTGTGGGTGGGTATGATCCATGATTTTGCCCATCAGGGATGTGTGGGTGGGTATGGCCCATGATTGTGCCCATCAGGGATGTGTGGGTGGGTATGATCCATAATTGTGCCCATCAGGGATGTGTGGGTGTGTATGGCCCATGATTGTCCCCATCAGAGATGTGTGGGTTTGTATGACCCATGATTTTGCCCATCAGGGATGTGTGGGTGGGTATGGCCCATGATTGTGCCCATCAGGGACATGTGGATGGGTGTGATCCATGATTGTGCCCATCAGGGATGTGTGGATGGGTATGATCCATGATTGTACCCATGAGGGATGTGTGAGTGGGTATGACCCATGGTTGTGCCCATCAGAGATGTGTGGGTGGGTATGACCCATCATTGTGCCCATCAGGGATGTGTGGGTGGGTATCACCCATAATTGTGCCCATCAGGGATGTGTGGGTGGGTATGACCCATGATTGTACCCATCAGAGGACGTGTTGGTGGGTATGACCCATAATTGTGCCCATCAGAGGACGTGTTGGTGGGTATGACCCATAATTGTGCCCATCAGAGGACGTGTTGGTGGGTATGACCCATAATTGTGCCCATCAGAGGACGTGTTGGTGGGTATGACCCATAATTGTGCCCATCAGAGGAGGTTGACGTGAACATCTTCTCGCCGTTCAATTCTTGGCTGTATTAGTCTCATCAGAGTGACTTCTCTCATCTGATCGGCGATGTCAGCAAGAGTCTGGCAAGACAGTGATTGACTGAATGATGGTGAAAGTGTTACATCTCTCTCTCTCTCTCTCTCTCTCTCTCTCTCTCTCTCTCTCTCTCTCTCTCTCTCTCTCTCTCTCTCTCTCTCTCTCTCTCTCTCTCTCTCTCTCTCTCTCTCTCTCTCTCAGGGTGGGAGACGATCTGTGTTAAAAAGATTTGGTTTATTTTTTTGTCCTTTTTCTCAACTGTGGAGACTCTTGGTGTATTTTTAGCGTTTTCGTTGTTGGTTTTTCCCTTGTCTGTCACACCCTTCACCCCTTGTGTGTCACACCCTTCACCCCTTGTGTGTCACACCCTTCACCCCTTGTGTGTCACACCCTTCACCCCTTGTCTGTCACACCCTTCACCCCTTGTCTGTCACACCCTTCACCCCTTGTCTGTCACACCCCTCACCCCTTGTCTGTCACACCCCTCACCCCTTGTCTGTCACACCCCTCACCCCTTGTCTGTCACACCCCTCACCCCTTGGCTGTCACACCCCTCACCCCTTGTCTGTCACACCCCTCACCCCTTGTAAGGGGTAAGGGATTTTTTTTAAGGGGGGACGGCTGTTGTTGCTGGTAGAAGACTGTCAATGAGAGGCGCTAGTGTTGGGTTTTGTTCTGACGGAATACTGTTGCAGTGTTGTGGTGATGGACCGTGGCACAGACGTGGCACGGACGTGGCATGAACGTGGCACGGACTTGGTATGGACGTGACACGGACGTGGCACGGACAGGGCAAGAACAGGGCAAAGACGTGGCAAGGACGGGCACGGCTTTTAGTGTGGAAAAGGATACTTACGTATAGTTTAGGACATTCAAATGAAACGTTTTGCCACGATTGACGTTTTCTAGCCACTGAGATTAAAGAAACCGTCCGTGGTAAAGTTGTTTCATTTAGTCGATGTCTCGAACTGTACGTACAGCAAGTGTCTTTCAGGCACATTTTATCGGCATCAACGTACACTTTCACGTGTCCACGTGGGACGTCACCGGCTGTGTCTTCCCCCGTCACGGTGTTTGAAGGAAGCCAGACTGGTGACTCCTTCCTCTCCTTGAGAAGCACTCACCTTCAAAGTGAAGATGTGATCATGATAGCATATTCGCCAGGAAGGAATTCTTGACAGGAATCTTTGCCAAATGTTGACCGTAACTGTCTGACGGAGGGCCGGAGCTCGTACAAGTGAGATTGTGTCCACAGTTCTATGTGGAGGGCCCTGCCGGGTTTGCTTGGGTTTAAGCGAGGGTTTGTTTATAGATCTATGGCAGGGACATAGTTATAGAAGTAGGTCTGTAGAAGTTCTGTGGTGGGGGTGGACCACTTAGAATAAGGAACTAGAGTTGTCGTCAGTATGGGGTGTAGGGGTCGTCTCAAAATTCAATAGACGTGTCTGCTGCTCCTTGCTTACTCACACGGAGATTGTAGGGAGTACACACACACACACATACACACACACACACACACACACACACACACACACACACACACAGCACACAACACACACACACACACACACACACACACACACACAGGTTGAGGGAAATCGGCCTGACGACACTGGAGGCCAGGAGGGTCAGGGGAGACATGATAACGACATATAAAATACTGCGCGGAATAGACGAGGTGGACAAAGACGGGATGTTCCAGAGATGGGACACAGACACAAGAGGTCACAATTGGAAGTTGAAGAGTCAGATGAATCAAAGGGATGTTAGGAAGTATTTCTTCAGTCATAGTAGTCAGGCCATGGAATAGCCTAGAAAGTGATGTGGTGGAGGCAGGAACCATACATAGTTTTAAGGCGAGGTATGATAGAGCTCATGGGGCAGGGAGAGAGAGGACCTAGTAGCAATCAGCGAAGAGGCGGGGCCAGGAGCTGTGACTCGACCCCTGCAACCACAAATAGGTGAGTACAAATAGGTGAGTACACAACACACACACACACATAACACACACAACACACACAACACACACACACACAACACACACACACACACACACACACACAACACACACACACAACACACACACACACATCTGTTGACAAGGGGACACAACTGGAAGTTAACAACTCAGATGAGTCACAGGGATGTTCGGAAGTATTTCTTCAGCCATAGAGTTGTCAGGAAGTGGAAGAATCTGGAGAGAGATGTAGTGGAGACAGGATCTCATCCTGCTCATGGAGCAGGAAGAGAGTAGACCTAGTAGCTGCCAGCGAATAGGCGGGACCAGGAGCTGTAAATCGACCCCTGCAACCACAAATAGGTTAGAAAGTGCACACACAGACCAGTTTCTGATGTTCCTCAAAGCAATATTAATAATCAGTTGAGCAGTGTAGATGATGCTAATCTCTAGCCCCCTCCGACCCTCCACTGCTGCTACACGTCAAGAGCAATATTAATGATTCTGTGAGCACATACTGAGGGATCTGAGACTCCTGAGAGATGCGAGACTTTGCTGGCAAGTCTTGAGAGAGGTTCGTGTAAAGTGTTACAAGAGAGGCGCCAGTAACCAGACACATGTAATTTATCTTCCAAAACTTTGTGAAACTATTAGTGAGGCGTAAGTTGGCTCACACCTTGCCGGTCCTCACAGTCTGATAGCTCACCTGAGTGTACACAAGAGTACATGGGGGTACATAGGAGTACTTGGAAGTCCACACCGAGACTATCTGCTGAGAGATATCTATTTCTACTTGGCTTAAGGACTATCGTATATTATCTAGGTGGGTGAATCAGGGCTGGTAAAGCGGAAGGCTCTCTACTTCCTCCAGCCACTACCATCATGAAGACAGGAGGAGAAATCCACCATTCCGTAACGGGAAAATGGTATGGGATTTATAGATATGGAAGTGGATAGTAAACGTAGGCTACAACTACCTCAACTATGCTAGTATATTGTTACTATCTTCAACTACTGGCGCTATTCCACTGTCGCTCACCAAGCTGTGTGTATTAGTAGTTCTACCACCTCCACCACCACTACCACCACTACCACCACTACCACCACTACCACCACTACCACCACTACCACCACTACCACCACTACCACCTCCACCACCACTACCACCACTACCACCACTACCACCACTACCGCCACTACCACCACTACCAACACTACCACCACTACCACCACTACCACCACTACCACCACTACCACCACCATTACCACCACTACAACTACTACCACTAACCTGGCTGCCTCACTGTCAGCTGATGGTCCTGGTACAGTTGCTAAACAAACATCACGAATCTGTTGACTTCAGATTGCTTCAGGTTACTATCTAGTTAAATCCTGACCTTGGAAAGTGCTTGTCTACCTGCTTCTTGAATGACTGTATTGTCTTCCCTGCCTGCAACATTTACTGGGGCTGCCTTCCATCCTGCTGCAATTCTGTTTAGAGAGAGAGAGAGAGAGAGAGAGAGAGAGAGCATTTGGACAGGCTGACAAAGGTCAGTTGTCATATACACAACACATACACTGTTTTGTGTATGTGTGTGTGTGTACTCACCTAATTGTGGCTGCAGGGGTCGAGACTCAGCTCCTGGCCCCACCTCTTCACTGATCGCTGCTAGAGCCTCTCTCTCTCTCTCTCTCTCTCTCTCTCTCTCTCTCTCTCTCTCTCTCTCTCTCTCTCTCTCTCTCTCCCTCTCTCTCTCTCTCTCTCTCTCTCTCTCTCTCTCTCTCTCTCTCTCTCTCTCTCTCTCTCTCTCTCTCTCTCTCTCTCTCTCTCTCTCTCTCTCTCTCTCTCTCTCTCTCTCTCTCTCTCTCTCTCTCTCTCTCTCTCTCTCTCTCTCTCTCTCTCTCTCTCTCTCTCTCTCTCTCGCTCTTTCTCTCTCTCTCTCTCCGCTCCCTGAGCTTTCTCATACCTCGTCTTAAAACTATGTATGGTTCCTGCCTCCACTACATCACTTGCCAGACTATTCCACTTCCTGACAACTCTATGACTGAAGAAGTACTTCCTAACATCCCTTTGATTCATCTGAGTCTTCAGCTTCCAGTTGTGACCCCTTGTTTCTGTGTCCCATCTCTGGAACATCCTGTCTCTGTCCACCTTATCTAACCCACGCAGAATTTTGTATATCGTTATCATGTCTCCCTTAACCCTCCTGTCCTCCAGTGTCGTCAGGCCGATTTCCCTTAACCTTTCTTCGGAGGACATTTCCCTGAGCTCCGGAACTAACCTTGTTGCAAACCTTTGTACTTTCTCTAGTTTCTTGACGTGTTTGACCAGTGTGTGTGTGTGTGTGTGTGTGTGTGTGTGTGTGTGTGTGTTGTGTGTGTGTGTGTGTGTGTGTGTGTGTGTTATCAGTAGCCATCAATATAATTATCAATCATCATCAGTCATTATCATCATCATCATCATCAATCATCATCATCATGGCCATCAATCATCTCACCCTTGATGCAGGTTTCATTTCAGCGCATAATAATAACTTACATCTTCTCCTCCCCTTCATTCCTCTCCTCCTCCTCCTTTTCCCCCTCCCTCTCCCCCCTCCCCCTCCCCCTCCCCTCCCCCTCCCCTCTCCCCCCTCCCCTCTCCCCCCTCCCCTCTCCCCCCTCCCCTCTCCCCTCTCCACTAAGTCTTCATCTTCAAGAAAATGTCCTCAGCCATTAATGGGTAAAAAAGATATATCTTCGTTATCCTGTGAAAACCTCTCTCTCTCTCTCTCTCTCTCTCTCTCTCTCTCTCTCTCTCTCTCTCTCTCTCTCTCTCTCGCAAATTTCCCTTTTACACAATATACTGAAAGACAGGAATATTGGCGAGGCTGGAGGGAAGGAGACCGGGTGGAAACCTTACAACGTATATTTGTTAACGTATAACTTCCTGATATCTTCCAAAATGTTGATGGACTGATTATATCGTCTTCATTTCACTACTACACCTGTTGCCTCTGTATGTGACTGAAGAAGCCTGCTGTGTAGGCGAAGTGTTTCAGCAATAAAGATACCTAACTGTTGTTCCACAGTCTGGAACATTGTTGCAGACTATGAGGCAAAACTTTTCTCCAGACTGAGGGACTGACCATCTCAAAACTACGTCATCAAAGGTGATGAACTGATGACATCGGCTTCACATCTCTACTGCTTCTGCTAACTTTTCTGTAGTCGACTGAAGACGCCTACTGTGCAGGCGAAACGCTTCGGAATAAAGATATCTTACCGTTGTACATGTATCTCACTCATGAGGACCTTGTGTTAGTTTCAACACTGTTTTTGAACAACCTTAAACAAAGCAAAAACTGTCAGTAGTCCACAAAAAGAACACTGGACAAAATTATGGAGACGTGAGCATCCGGCAATCCTGCCGCCCAAGAACACGAAGACTTGATCGTCGAAGTTTCTCTCAGTTTTCATGGCCCTGGCCAACTGCCATCGCAAAGCAAATTGTCCAACTCCAGGTCCGAGTCCCGCGAGGTTAGGTCAGCATTCTCGCCAGAATATCTTTTGGATATGGTCCGTGTGTTGTGGCCATAATTGGAACTAGTGTAGGTGTTGAGCTATCAATGACCAGTACTGACTCAGGGAAGAGAGGACGTTGTTACCAGTGGATAATTCGTCTTTCATAGCGATTTTCCTGACACACCAACAACATTTTGAATATGGCATCAGTGCATATACTACGAGTATGTAAAGTCGTAAGTTACTATTACAACCATAAGCTTCGAGTGATACATTCTGGTTGAGAGAGATGTTTCTTGTAACGAGAAGAACAGTCTCTCTACAGAGAGCAATACGCAGCAGAGTTCAGTAACAATCAAAGGCCAATGTGATTCTTTCAACAATCTTTCTCTGGCTATGAAGTGGATATTCCTGTGTCTCATCCCGAGACACAGGAATATCCACTGCAGAGAAAATGTAGTTCATATGTTTTCAAATTCGTAAACTTTACCCCCATATGTTTTGGTAGCTCATAACAGTTAAAAATAAGACGTAGCTGTAGAAAGTAAATGAATTTCAGAGGTTCTAATGTCATACCTTAAATATTACTTACCAGTGACTTTGTAAAGACGTTGATATTAATCACCCACAATGTTGCTACTGGAATCTCTTTAAAAATATATTATGATACAGTGTGTTTCGAACAAGTATCCCTAGACTGTGCCGGGATAAACTTTGTTAATCTGAAGGGAAGAGAAGCAGATTGTGTGTGTGTCTTGTCTGGTCTGCTGCTGCCTCTCACCACGCAAGACGTGCCACCAGGCAAACAAGGAGAGAGTGTGGACTATCATCAGTCCCAGATGAACTAGACACACCAGTGTGAGATACAGCAGTCAGTCCACAGGGCCACACATCCGTTCCTTCACAACGATGTTTAGCACCAACAGTAGGAACAGTGCGTTAACCACGCTACAGCGAAATGATGCACAACTCGCAGTGTACAATGATGTCAACACGAGCCTGACCACGCTGATGTCATTACTCACACACCAAACAGAATTAAACAGAGTAAACAGAAACAACAGTATGAGATAGATACAACCTCATATCAAACTCCCTCACTAATTTAACATATTATTGGCATTAACTGTTGTCACCTTTAACTTCCTGTCGTTCATGACAGTGACAGTCTCTCTGTAACACATGACAGTGACACTCTCCCTGTCATACATGACAGTGACATTCCCTGTCATGCATGACAGTGACGTTCTCCCTGTCATGCATGACAGTGACGATCTCCCTGTCATCCATAACAGTGACGATCTCCCTATAATGCATAACAGTGACATTCTCCCTATCATACATGACAGTGACACTTCCTGTCATGCATGACAGTCATACTGTTCATCCTCAACATTCACTCAACATCCACACTGTTACAAAAAACGCGATTCTAAAAGCTTAGAGATCTCCAGGTAATACTAGAAAGGACTGCCCTTCTAGCATCCAGCCTGTTACTGGGTTTTCGTAACAAGTAGTCAGTATCCTTGTCCAATTATCCATTAAAATTCAGTATGGTTCAATAGCTTTTTAGGATTACAACTGGTAGGCTACTAACTAGAGAAATTAAAATTTAATAAATTTATTAAGTCTGTAAGTTGTCTAGAGGTATATTATCAAAGTAAATTAATTACAGCAATCAAAATAAAATCAATCTCTCGAGTTCAATATTATTGTGCTGAAAGCACATATCACATTTATAATTCTTAAGTACCGTCAGGTACATTAACATTTAATAAGATATTACAAATATGTACAAGTAAGTGTGTATGCGTGTAAGTGCTCTTAAGTACTTAGCTATGTCTCAAGACTCGAATAAGACTTAAACAAGTGACCGACAAAGTCCTCAAATAAACAAACTTCTTGACCGACTGGCAACCCGAACAGTCTGCTTGAACAACAAAGAATGTTAAGCCCAATAGCAATGCAATATCAAGCGACTGCGACACAGAATCAGGAACAAGGAGATAATATAACGACACTAAGTAGGGACCATCTGCAGATCCTCCACAAAAGTTACAAAACTCCCACACTACTGAATCTATGTTCAGCATAGGAAAAACTCGACTGTGACAATACACAGAAACCAGTACAAAATTAGGTCAGAAGCTATAGCTAAGGACCTGAGATGTTCAGAGTGTCTATGTGACACACAACCTCAGTACAACGTCGAAAATCACTAAGTCTTTACAATGTTCTGTGAACAAAGTTCTACAGAACTAACAAGAATAATGAGACAGACAATCTGTCCAACCAGCAATCGAGTCTAGAGCAGACTGAATACTTCACGAGAGGTGAGGACACCCCCCCTCGATCACGTGATAGCTACGTGGACAACTGCAGCTCAGAAGCCGGCAGTATAACGAGCGACAAGCGATAATTACAGTAGTTTGACAATCAAGACTAACTGAGCACATTTTATGTACATCCTAACAACATAAGCTACGTCAAATAACAATATAAGGCAATACATTTGCGATTTAGCTATTATCGCAAATATAAGCAATATAAAATTAAATGAAAAGGTAATATACATTACATATATACATAATAATCATTGTAACCCATTCAGGGGTTGCAACACACACACATTCAACATTCCAGTTCTCACTTCTCGACTCAAAGAAGAGTTCAGCAAAGCCAGGACAGGTCAGTGAGACAGGTCAGTGAGACAGGTCAGTGAGACAGGTCAGTGAGACAGGTCAGTGAGACAGGTCAGTGAGACAAGTCAGTAAGACAGGTCAGTAAGACAGGTCAGTGAGATAGGTCAGTGAGACAGGTCAGTGAGACAGGTCAGTGAGACAGGTCAGTGAGACAGGTCAGTGAGACAAGTCAGCAAGACAAG
>NC_091344.1:24389704-24414704 GCF_038502225.1 Cherax quadricarinatus
GTTTCCAGGCGATAGATGAGACGTCTTGCTCTGTTCTCTACTATGTCAAGAAGTCCGTAGATGAGACGGAGGGCAAGTAATCCAAGAAAGTGGCAATATAAACACAAATGCAGTATAATGTGATCCTTTATTGACTACGTTTCGCCCACACAGTGGGCTTTTTCAAGTCACAAACAGAACTACCTGGGGTGGAAGGAAAGCGAGTATTTATAGTCCGGCTGAGGTCAGGTGAAGAATGCTGCATCTGATGATGTACCCAGGTAGTTCTGTTTGTGACTTGAAAAAGCCCACTGTGTGGGCGAAACGTAGTCAATAAAGGATCACATTATACTGCATTTGTGTTTATATTGCCATTGTGTCGGTATTTTATACCATTTATTTTCAATCCAAGAAAGTGGAGCATACTCAAGGTGTTAGCGTACTTGTGCCTCGTACAGTATCTTACAGTCTCTACTGTCAAGCAGATGCGAGATACGTCGAAGTGCTGTAAGCTTCCTGGCTGCCTTGTTTGCGTGATTTACAACGTGGTTCTTAATGGTCAGTTTGGAGTCAAATTTCACCCCAAGGATATCAATTTCGTCCCTAGGTACCAACACTGTCCAATTCGTTCTTACCACTGCTCCAGCCTTGCTATTATGGTGCCTAGAGACTATCACTTGTGTTTTCTCAGGAGCAATTGTGACCTGCCATCATTTACCCCAGGCTGATATAGCTGTAAACTGGTAAGCTGGCATTTCCTCTCTTGGATAAGTAAATGTCAGAGTACAGTCGTCTGCATATGCAAGGGATTCTGAGATAAGATGAGGGTCACTGAAATAGCGACATTCCATAACAATGGCCCAAGGACACCAATAGGATGTCCTGCAACTCTATCTCGTTGAGAACTACCTTTTGGGAACTACCTTTAAGATAATCACTGAGAAGACAGTGTAGAGCCTGCAATTCCCAGTGCTTGCAATTCTGCCCAGAGTGCCTGGTGCCATACTCGGTGGAAAGTACCAACAATGTCCAGTGCTACCACACAGCTGACCTTGGATTCATCCAGTGACTGGTGCCACCTAGTGGAGAGGTTTAACGAAAGATCAGCAGCAGATTAACCTTTTCTGAAGCCATATTGACAGTCACAAAGTAGTGAGTGGTAGTCGAAAACTCTGCCATCTGCCGTGAGATTATTGTCTCAGGAGTGACATTGGTGTATGGTTGCTGATTTCTGCTCTGCTCTTCTTTTTGCGAACAGGGACTACATTTGCCTTTTTCTACAGTGAAGGTCATTTACACTGAGCTAGGCAGTGATAATAGATGCGAGTTAGAGGTGCTGGTAGCTGGTCTGTACATCTACTCAGCAATCCTGGGCTCAGCTTGTCTGGGCCCACAGCCTTTTCTTGGTCCAGCGATTTAAGGAGAAGATAAACCTCAGCCCGCCTTATTGTCACCACTGACAATTTTGACACAGTTCTTGCAGCTAGCCAAGGAGGGTCCCTTGCTGGATCAGGAACTTGCATTTTGACAGCAAAGTGTTCAGCAAAGAAGCCAGCTTTCTCTTGACTACTAGTAGAGGTGGTCCCATCCTGACGATTTTGAGGTGGAATAAATTCGTCAGGCAGATAACCTTGTCTGTCCTTGACCAGGGACCACCAGGTTTTGGAGCCCACTCTACCTGGTGCTAGCTTTCTTGTTGTCTGCCTCCCATTTAGCGATGGTCCACTTTTGAACTTCACCCACATGCCTACAAGCTTGCCTGTGCAAGTTCCTGTTATAGGTGGTAGGTCTCTTATACCTTCGCCATGCCTTGTACTTAGCAGTAGCAGCCTCTCTACAACGAAAGCCGAACCAAAGCTGATCTGTAGGCTTCATAACATACTGCCGGTGAGGGATGTGTCAAGTAAAGGCTTTCACTTGCTTGTCAACATTTCTCTCTCTCTCTCTCTCTCTCTCTCTCTCTCTCTCTCTCTCTCTCTCTCTCTCTCTCTCTCTCTCTCTCTCTCTCTCTCTCTCTGTTTCTTCTCACACTGCCACTACTACCACTACTACCACCACTACCACCACCACCACCACAACCAACATCACCACTACCACAACCACCATCACCAACACCACCACTACCACCACCACAACTACCACCATCATGGCAAAGTAACCCGCGCAGTGTATTTCGGATCATGGTAATCACCATTGATCCTCAGTGATCCTCTGCCTGTTGCTTCTCTTGCAACCACTTATGTGGCCCCTTTTGGCCCCTTACTCAGGGACCCCGGCCACCATTCGAGGGCCCAGAACAGTGCGTAAACAGGACCACGGGCCTTAGGAAGCACCAAATCCGTAGGAGCTACTGACCCCTTACGAATGGAAAGTAAACAGGTTTGATCCAATGATGGTGAGGTTAGTTTTAATTATACACACACACACACACACACACACACACACACACACACACACACACACACACACACACACACATACACACAAAGATGGATGAACATTTATGGAACAGTGACGAAGATTTTTGGGAAGAGTGGTACTGGTATATCCCCAGGAGGAACCAATAAGCACTCCATGTGTCGTTTCCTGGTCGTAGTGACGACACACTATACCAGGATGGTCGTAGTGACAACACACTATACCAGGATGGTCGTAGTGACAACACACTATACCAGGATGGTCGTAGTGATAAACACACTATACCAGGATGGTCGTAGTGACGACACACTATACCAGGATGGTCATAGTGACAACACACTATACCAGGATGGTCGTAGTGACAACACACTATACCAGGATGGTCGTAGTGACAACACACTATACCAGGATGGTCATAGTGACAACACACTATACCAGGATGGTCGTAGTGATAAACACACTATACCAGGATGGTCGTAGTGACGACACACTATACCAGGATGGTCGTAGTGACAACACACTATACCAGGATGGTCGTAGTGACAACACACTATACCAGGATGGTCGTAGTGACAACACACTATACCAGGATGGTCGTAGTGACAACACACTATTCCAGGATGGTCGTAGTGACAAAACACTATACCAGGATGGTCATAGTGACAGCACACTATACCAGGGTGGTCATAGTGACGACGCACTATACCAGGATGGTCATAGTGACAACACACACTGTACCAGGATGGTCGTACTGACGAAACACTATACCATGGAGGTCGTAGTGACGACACACTGTACCAGGGTGGTCGTAGTGACAAAACGCTATACCAGGGTGGTCGTAGTGACGACACACTGTACCAGGGTGGTCGTACTGACAGCGCACTATACCAGGATTGTCATAGTGACAACACACTATACCAGGATGGTCGTACTGACAAAACACTATACCAGGATGGTCGTACTGACAAAATACTATACCAGGATGGTCGTAGTGACGACACACACTGTACCAGGGTGGTCGTAGTGACGACACACACTGTACCAGGGTGGTCGTAGTGACGACACACACTGTACCAGGGTGGTCGTAGTGACGACACACACTTTACCAGGGTGGTCGTAGTGACGACACACTGTACCAGGATGGTAGTAATGACGACACACAGTGTACCAGGGTGGTCGTAGTGACGATACACTCTACCAGGATGGTCGTACTGACAAAACACTATACCAGGATGGTCGTAGTGACGACACACACTGCACCAGGGTGGTCGTAGTGACGACACACTGTACCAGGATGGTCATAGTGACGACACACACTGTACCAGGGTGGTCGTACTGACAGCACACTATACCAGGATTGTCATAGTGACAACACACTATACCAGGATGGTCGTAGTGACAACACACTATACCAGGATGGTCGTAGTGACAACACACTATACCAGGATGGTCGTAGTGATAAACACACTATACCAGGATGGTCGTAGTGACGACACACTATACCAGGATGGTCATAGTGACAACACACTATACCAGGATGGGCGTAGTGACAACACACTATACCAGGATGGTCGTAGTGACAACACACTATACCAGGATGGTCGTAGTGACAACACACTATACCAGGATGGTCGTAGTGACAACACACTATTCCAGGATGGTCGTAGTGACAAAACACTATACCAGGATGGTCATAGTGACAGCACACTATACCAGGGTGGTCATAGTGACGACGCACTATACCAGGATGGTGATAGTGACGACACACACTGTACCAGGGTGGTCGTACTGACAAAACACTATACCAGGATGGTCATAGTGACAACACACACTGTACCAGGATGGTCGTACTGACAAAACACTATACCATGGAGGTCGTAGTGACGACACACTGTACCAGGGTGGTCGTAGTGACAAAACACTATACCAGGGTGGTCGTAGTGACGACACACTGTACCAGGGTGGTCGTACTGGCAGCACACTATACCAGGATTGTCATAGTGACAACACACTATACCAGGATGGTCGTACTGACAAAACACTATACCAGGATGGTCGTACTGACAAAATACTATACCAGGATGGTCGTAGTGACGACACACACTGTACCAGGGTGGTCGTAGTGACGACACACAGGGTGGTCGTAGTGACGACACACACTGTACCAGGGTGGTCGTAGTGACGACACACACTGTACCAGGGTGGTCGTAGTGACGACACACTGTACCAGGATGGTCGTAATGACGACACACACTACCAGGGTGGTCGTAGTGACGACACACACTGTACCAGGATGGTCGTACTGAGAAAACACTATACCAGGATGGTCGTAGTGACGACACACACTGTATCAGGGTGGTCGTAGTGACGACACACTGTACCAGGATGGTCATAGTGACGACACACACTGTACCAGGGTGGTCGTACTGACAGCACACTATACCAGGATTGTCATAGTGACAACACACTATACCAGGATGGTCGTACTGACAAAACACTATACCAGGATGGTCGTACTGACAAAATACTATACCAGGATGGTCGTAGTGACGACACACACTGTACCAGGATGGTCGTAGTGACGATACACACTGCACAAGGGTGGTCGTAGTGACGACACACTGTACCAGGATGGTCGTAGTGACGACACACACTATACCAGGGTGGTCGTAGTGACGACACACACTGTACCAGGATGGTCGTAGTGACGACGCACACTATACCAGGATGGTCGTAGTGACGGCACACTGTACCAGGGTGGTCGAAGTGACGACACACACTGTACCAGGATGGCCGTAGTGACGACACACTGTGCCAGGGTGGTCGTAGTGACAATACACTATACCAGGATGGTCGTACTGACGAAACAATATACCAGGATGGTCGTGGTGACAACACACTATACCAGGATGGTCGTACTGACAAAACACTATACCATGATAGTCATAGTGACGACACACACTGTACCAGGGTGGTCGTAGTGACGACACACTGTACCAGGATGGTCGTAGTGACGACGCACACTATACCAGGATGGTCGTAGTGACGGCACACTGTACCAGGGTGGTCGAAGTGACGACACACACTGTACCAGGATGGCCGTAGTGACGACACACTGTGCCAGGGTGGTCGTAGTGACAATACACTATACCAGGATGGTCGTACTGACGAAACAATATACCAGGATGGTCGTGGTGACAACACACTATACCAGGATGGTCGTACTGACAAAACACTATACCATGATAGTCATAGTGACGACACACACTGTACCAGGGTGGTCGTAGTGACGACACACTGTACCAGGATGGTCGTAGTGACGCCACACACTGTACCAGGGTGCTCGTAGTGACGACACACACTGTACCAGGGTGGTCGTAGTGACGACACACTGTACCAGGATGGTCGTAATGACGACACACACTGTACCAGGATGGTCGTACTGACAAAACACTATACCAGGATGGTCGTAGTGACGACACACACTATACCAGGATGGTCGTAGTGACGACACACACTGTACCAGGGTGGTCGTAGTGACGACACACTGTACCAGGATGGTCGTAGTGACGACACACACTGTACCAGGGTGATCGTAGTGACGACACACTGTACCAGGATGGTCGTAGTGACGACACACACTATACCAGGGTGGTCGTAGTGACGACACACACTGTACCAGGATGGTCGTAGTGACGACACACACTGTACCTGGGTGATCGTAGTGACGACACACACTGTACCAGAATGGTCGTAGTGACGACACACACTATACCAGGGTGGTCGTAGTGACTACACACACTGTACCAGGGTGGTCGTAGTGACGACACATACTGTACCAGGGTGGTCGTAGTGACGACACACACTGTACCAGGATGGTCGTAGTGACGACACACACTGTACCAGGATGGTCGTAGTGACGACACACTGTACCAGGGTGGTCGTAGTGACGACACACTGTACCAGGGTGGTCGTAGTGACGACACACTGTACCAAGATGGTCGTAGTGACGACACACACTGTACCAGGGTGGTCGTAGTGACGACACACACTGTACCAGGGTGGTCGTAGTGACGACACACACTGTACCAGTGTGGTCGTAGTGACGACACACACTGTACCATGGTGATCGTAGTGACGACACACACTGTACCAGGGTGGTCGTAGTGACGACACACTGTGCCAGGGTGGTCGTAGTGACGACACACTGTTCCAGGATGGTCGTAGTGACGACACACTGCACCAGGGTGGTCTTGTACTAACGACTGCATGAGAGTAATCCTACCTGCCTAGAGTGACCAAGTGTAGAGCCATTAGAGTTAACTCTCAAGAGCTTAGAGAGCAAGCTCTATTGCTGCTCTCTGTGCACGCCCTAGTGTGCGGGTTAACACATTTCATTAACAACAACGTTTCGCCCACCAGACACTTCATCAAGTTTGAATGGAAGCTATAACATGATTGTCAACAGAGTTTCTGGAAATGTCTTTAGGTGAAAATATATAGATGGGTACATAAGTGACTAGGTGATTTTTTAGGTAGGCACCTATTGAGTAAGTGAGGTTTAAGGTGGGCACCTAGTGAGTAGGCGAGGTTTAAGGTGGGCACCTAGTTAAGTAGGAGGGGCTAGGTGATGTCAGACATGATTTAGGGGGTAAAGCCTTGCTGCTAAATCTTCGGAACGGCTGTAAAATATCGCAAACTTGAGAAATGGCATTGGTGGCGGCTATTATTGCTGATTTTGAACATTATCCTCTGCGACGGTCGCTTGCCTGGATGATAAGTCTGGCCTCGGGGAAATTACTGAGAAGGTTCCTGGCGTAGCTCTGTGGAGTGCTTGCGTCTGCAATATTATTCTTTAGCAGGAGTATGTAGTATGTTGTCTGTGATATATACTCCCCCGGAGGCTGTGTTTACAATGTTATCTTTCCCGCAGGGGTATGTAGTATGTTGTCTGTGATATATACTCCCCCGGAGGCTGTGTTAACAATGTTATCTTTCCCGCAGGGGTATGTAGTATGTTGTCTGTGATATATACTCCCCCGGAGGCTGTGTTTACAATGTTATCTTTCCCGCAGGGGTATATAGTATGTTGTCTGTGATATATACTCCCCCGGAGGCTGTGTTTACAATGTTATCTTTCCCGCAGGAGTATGTAGTATGTTGTCTGTGATATATACTCCCCCGGAGGCTGTGTTTACAATGTTATCTTTCCCGCAGGGGTATGTAGTATGTTGTCTGTGATATATACTCCCCCGGAGGCTGTGTTTACAATGTTATCTTTCCCGCAGGAGTATGTAGTATGTTGTCTGTGATATATACTCCCCCGGAGGCTGTGTTTACAATGTTATCTTTCCCGCAGGGGTATGTAGTATGTTGTCTGTGATATATACTCCCCCGGAGGCTGTGTTTACAATGTTATCTTTCCCGCAGGAGTATGTAGTATGTTGTCTGTGATATATACTCCCCCGGAGGCTGTGTTTACAATGTTATCTTTCCCGCAGGGGTATGTAGTATGTTGTCTGTGATATATACTCCCCCGGAGGCTGTGTTTACAATGTTATCTTTCCCGCAGGAGTATGTAGTATGTTGTCTGTGATATATACTCCCCCGGAGGCTGTGTTTACAATGTTATCTTTCCCGCAGGGGTATGTAGTATGTTGTCTGTGATATATACTCCCCCGGAGGCTGTGTTTACAATGTTATCTTTCCCGCAGGAGTATGTAGTATGTTGTCTGTGATATATACTACCCCGGAGGCTGTGTTTACAATGTTATCTTTCCCGCAGGAGTATGTAGTATGTTGTCTGTGACATATACTCCCCCGGAGGCTGTGTTTACAATGTTATCTTTCCCGCAGGGGTATGTAGTATGTTGTCTGTGATATATACTACCCCGGAGGCTGTGTTTACAATGTTATCTTTCCCGCAGGGGTATGTAGTATGTTGTCTGTGATATATACTACCCCGGAGGCTGTGTTTACAATGTTATCTTTCCCGCAGGGGTATATAGTATGTTGTCTGTGATATATACTACCCCGGAGGCTGTGTTTACAATGTTATCTTTCCCGCAGGGGTATGTAGTATGTTGTCTGTGATACATACTCCCCCGGAGGCTGTGTTTACAATGTTATCTTTCCCTCAGGGGTATGTAGTATGTTGTCTGTGATATATACTACCCCGGAGGCTGTGTTTACAATGTTATCTTTCCCGCAGGGGTATGTAGTATGTTGTCTGTGATATATACTACCCCGGAGGCTGTGTTTACAATGTTATCTTTCCCGCAGGGGTATATAGTATGTTGTCTGTGATACATACTCCCCCGGAGGCTGTGTTTACAATGTTATCTTTCCCGCAGGGGTATGTAGTATGTTGTCTGTGATATATACTACCCCGGAGGCTGTGTTTACAATGTTATCTTTCCCGCAGGGGTATATAGTATGTTGTCTGTGATATATACTACCCCGGAGGCTGTGTTTACAATGTTATCTTTCCCGCAGGGGTATATAGTATGTTGTCTGTGATACATACTCCCCCGGAGGCTGTGTTTACAATGTTATCTTTCCCGCAGGGGTATGTAGTATGTTGTCTGTGATATATACTACCCCGGAGGCTGTGTTTACAATGTTATCTTTCCCGCAGGGGTATGTAGTATGTTGTCTGTGATATATACTACCCCGGAGGCTGTGTTTACAATGTTATCTTTCCCGCAGGGGTATATAGTATGTTGTCTGTGATACATACTCCCCCGGAGGCTGTGTTTACAATGTTATCTTTCCCGCAGGGGTATGTAGTATGTTGTCTGTGATATATACTACCCCGGAGGCTGTGTTTACAATGTTATCTTTCCCGCAGGGGTATATAGTATGTTGTCTGTGATATATACTACCCCGGAGGCTGTGTTTACAATGTTATCTTTCCCGCAGGGGTATATAGTATGTTGTCTGTGATACATACTCCCCCGGAGGCTGTGTTTACAATGTTATCTTTCCCGCAGGGGTATGTAGTATGTTGTCTGTGATATATACTACCCCGGAGGCTGTGTTTACAATGTTATCTTTCCCGCAAGGGTATGTAGTATTTTGTCTGTCTCAGGAGGCTGTGTTTATGTAAACTTTGTAAGAAGAATAAGACACATGTGCAACATCTGGGTATCTTTATTTGTAGACGTTTCACTATCCAGTGGCTTCATCAATACAGATTCGAGGACATAATGGGAAGACTGAAGACCTATCTGCGAAAGACGAGGTAATCAGTCCCTTAGTCTTGGAGTTGGTAAAGAGTACCGTAGTCTTAAAGACTTGAAGACTACGGTACTTTTCACCAGCACCGAGGCTGAGGGAGTAATTACCTCGTCTTTTGTATATAGTTCTACGGTCTTCCCATTGTGTCCATGAATTTGTACTGATAAAGCCACTGGATGGCGAAAAGTCTGCAAATAAAGATAGCCAGATGTTGCATATGTAACAGACTCCTCGTGGAGTGGTATAAGCCCTGGAGGTATACCCGGAAATATACCTGGAGGTGTATCTAGAGGTGTACTTGGAGGTATACCTGGAGGTATACCTAGAGGTGTGCCTGGAGGTATACCTGGAGGTGTACCTGGAGGTGTATCTGGAAGTATACCTGGAGATGTACTTGATGGTATACTTGGAAGTATACCTGGACGTATACCTGGAGGCTGTTCCGGAGGTCAACGCCTCTAGGGTTATATAGTGTCATCACGGATTTCTTCAATGACGGAACACTGTGGATGGTGAAGGTCACTACTAAAGATTTTGTTGATGTAATGACGGTGTTTCTGGAGCGACGAGGCGGTGCAAGACATTCTGTGAACGCTTAAAAAAACCACATCGTTGGTTACCCCTGCTCGGCTCTGTCGTCGCGATGGGAATATTGATGCAGAAATATATATTTATTTCTTGGTTTACGGTAGACTCAGCGACAGTCTAGTTTATCGCCAGTTTTTTCGGTCAGAGCGACTGCTGGGGAAGGAACGACCTCCTCGTTCCTCACTCGTAAACTGAAACACTCGTGACTCAAACACAGTTAACGAACTAGGTTAGGTTAGGTAAGGTTTGTCAGTGTGGCATGCAGAGTACGTAACCTTTATTCGGCGCATGTACACACCCTCATTGAAAGGCTGTCTCCCCCAACCAGCGAACCAGGTGCTAAGGGTTGACGATGGAGCCCCATCGTTCAATCAGTACCCAGGTTCCAGCCAATGAGAAGATGGCTTTGGCAATCGCAGAGGTGTTGTGGGTACCACACACCTGTCTGCCCTTGTCATTCCCATTCTAGAGCTGGTTGAAGCACGGTCTGCTCTCTAGTGGCTTCTATTCTGCCTTGCTTACCGTGGAGTGCACTAACACCTATTGTTGTACATAGTATAAACCATACCACGGGCGGGATTGAACCCGCGGTCAGAGAGTCTCAAAACTCCAGACCGTCGCGTTAGCCACTGGACCAGTGGCTAACGCGACGGTCTGGAGTTTTGAGACTCTCTGACCGCGGGTTCAATCCCGCCCGTGGTATGGTTTGTTTGCAATCGTGTCATTACGATTTCGTGAGTTACAGAGTATATATAGTGTACATATTTCTGATCTTACTTGTTGAAGGATAATACAAGTCAAAAGTTTTTCTGCTGTGTTTATTTGTTTATTTTGCTCCCTTTACACCCAGGATAACAGGCCTTTGGGACTCCTGGGTTGTAATAGTCAGGAAACAGGACAAGTGTTTCCTGACGCGGGTTTTAGTTATATGATGAAGCAGAGCTGGAGCTTTTAGTCATCTGACAGAAGCCTAACTAAGCTATCAGTGGATCTTGTCCTCCTGATGTCCTACGCAACGTCAGATGTCACACAAAATTCCAGTATATAATGCAACGTTCCATAAATTCGACTGGAAAACGACATCAGAAATTAATTATCAGGTATTTTGGAGGCTTCTCCACACACTATTAAGTTGAAAATGAACGTTTTAAGCCTCGTTTAAGAGAAAATCGAACCTT
Organism: Cherax quadricarinatus; assembly: GCF_038502225.1. Taxonomy (NCBI): domain Eukaryota; kingdom Metazoa; phylum Arthropoda; class Malacostraca; order Decapoda; family Parastacidae; genus Cherax; species Cherax quadricarinatus. The sequence continues at coordinate 24,401,107 of NC_091344.1, forward strand.
AAGACGACTGACTATATGACATATGTGCAATATTCAGGTATCCTCAGTAGTGGATAAATTAGACACATGTGCAACTCTTGGGTATCTTTATTGAGGAAACGTTTCGCCACACAGTGGCTTCATCAGTCCATACGTAGGAGAAACTTGAAGAACAGGAGGAGAATGAGGTAATCAGTCCCTCAACCTTGAGTCGATGTGTTCAGTCCATCAATCTTGAATAGAATACGGCATATGAGCGGAGAAGCAGCTTATAAACCGTATGGCAGGAGAGGTGCAGCAGTCATAGGTGGTGTCACATTTGTTCAATGTGGAAGTAGGTCGTGCCCAAGAATTAGGCAAGCGAAGAATTCCTAAGTATTAAGATCCCAAGAAGTTGCAGTGTCTGACAGGTTTGTAGATGAATGGTTCAGAGAACCGACATGTTGATAAATTAGACACATGTGCAACTTTTGGGATCTTAATACTTAGGAATTCTTCGCTTGCCTAATTCTTGGGCACGACCTACTTCCACATTGAACAAATGTGACACGACCTATGACTGCTGCACCTCTCCTGCCATACGGTTTATAAGCTGCTTCTCCGCTGATATGCCGTATTCTATTCAAGATTGATGGACTGAACACATCGACTCAAGGTTGAGGGACTGATTACCTCATTCTCCTCCTGTTCTTAAGTTTCTCCTACGTATGGACTGATGAAGCCACTGTGTGGCGAAACGTTTCCTCAATAAAGATACCCAAGAGTTGCACATGTGTCTAATTTATCAACATGTCGGTTCTCTGAACCATTCATCTACAAATCCTCAGTAGTCGACTGAAGAAGTCTACTGTGTAGGCGAAACGTTTCGGAATGAAGATACCTAATTGTTGCACAGGTGTCGTGTTAGTCAAGACTGCCCTCAGGGCGAGCACATGAACCTGCCCTCAGACTTTTTAATACATGGAGTTAGGTTTAAGAAAAGAGGACAAATGTATCACTGGAACTTCCAGTCACATAAGCGAGACCTTCAGCTGGTTTAAAATCACTAGATATCGGTCCATAAAAATCCATAAATCTTCAAGGATAAAAATCGGTGTAATTAACACATTCAACACCGTCGAGGACGTCTTGTGTAAGATTGTGTAAGAGAGACGAAGTCGAGTCCATCAAGCGAAGGATGTCAGTGGGTCGAGTTCTAAGGAGAGACTAACTGGCTATGAAAGTCATGGATACTGGACCCAAGGATATCTGTGGATCCTGCAGTGTAAACATCTAGGGATCCTCGAATTTAAACTGTATGGTTTCTCTTATAAATATGTTACCATCTTAATACACGCAGGAAATGTAACCAGTTAAAGTAGACATGTAACACTTAACTAGGTAAATTAGATAGGTAACGTAACTAGATAAGGTAGACAGGGAACACATAACCAGGTAAATTAGACATGTAATATAAGCAGATAAGGTAGACAGGTAAAGTAACCATATATATTGGACAGGTAACATAACCAGATAAGGTAGACAGGTAACACCCAACCAGGTACATTAGACAAGTAACGAAACTAAGTAACGTATCGGCGTCTAGTAAGGGAAAGAGAGGAGTCATTTTTTTGCATGGTGGACTCACTACGAAAGCAAAAGACTTGGCAGACGATGCACCATCCCCCCCAATGAAAAGCAGGAGTGTCACTAGCACGTTAAGAGACCATACTGCCTCCCAGCACACATAAGGGGGATTACCAACAGACCCCTGGCAGTCTTCAAGCTGGCACTGGACAAGCACCTAAAGTCAGTTCCTGATCAGCCGGGCTGTGGCTCGTACGTTGGTTTGCGTGCAGCCAGCAGTAACAGCCTGGTTGATCAGGCTCTGATCCACCAGGAGGCCTGGTCACAGACCGGGCCGCGGGGGCGTTGACCCCCGGAACTCTCTCCAGGTAAACTCCAGGTAAACAGAACCACACAGCCATTTCCAATGTCTGCGGCTACCCACACAATTTCAAGGTACCCGCACAACACGACGCACTGACGCTACTTTGGTTACCTTGTAACTAGAATTTAGCAGAAGGAGTATTTTTAAAGGAATATTTTCCTCGGGCAAATATTCATTCAAGCATATATATTTTGAGGCAGATATTTCAAAAGTGTTTTTATGGGGATTTAGGAATGGTTACTGTGTGTGTGTGTGTGTGTGTGTGTGTGTGTGTGTGTGTGTGTGTGTGTGTGTGTGTGTGTGTGTGTGTGTGTGTGTGTGTGTGTGTGTGTGTGTGTGTGTGTGTGTGTGTGTGTGTTGTACACAGAAAGCATTCTATTTACATTAATAATATCCAACTGAAAATGACGTAGTGGAGGCAGGAACCATACACAGTTTTAAGACGAGGTTTGATAAAGCTCATGGAGCGGGGAGAGAGAGGGTCTAGTAGCAACCGGTGAAGAGGCGGGGCCAGGAGCTAGGACTCGACCCCTGCAACCACAAATAGGTGAGTACAAATAGGTGAGTACACACACACACACATACACACACACCCGCAACAACCACAGCAACATTTACTCAAAACACATTCTAAGACACACACCAACACACTGAACGTAACGGAGGTTAAAGCCTGCAGGCACTACACTGAAGAACGACCCTCAAACTGAAGAACGACCCTCACACTGAAGAACGACCCTCACAGTGAACACTAACGACCAACATGAGATTAACCTCAACCATGGCTTACTGCAAGAGTGTCAACACTGCAACATCCCAGAGGTAAGCGATATTTCATTTTAATGCCTGTGGTTTACCTGAGACCGGTTTTACAGTGCTCTCTCCCTGCAGCCTGAGACCTGAGATCATGGTTGACTCACTGATCAACCAGGCTGTTGCTGCTGCTGCAAGCACGAAGCTTATCAAGCACGTGTAGAAGATTCCTCACCAGCAGTACAGCAGTGATATATATATATATATATATATATATATATATATATATATATATATATATATATATATATATATATATATATATATATATATATATATATATATACTCTGAGAAGTATATATCTCAGTGTATTTAACAGTGAGATTCTACTTAAATTCTTATGTTAGACATTAAAGTGATCTGTTATCTCTTCCTTCCTCCTAATCCCCTTATCTCTGTTCCTCTTCATTCTTTAAAATTCCCTTCATTCTCCCTCCTCCCTCCCACCCACCCACCCACCCTCCCTCCCTCCCTCCCTCCCTCTCTCTCTCTCTCCCTCCCTCCCTCCCTCCCTCCCTCCTTAAAATTTCCCTGCCCCAGGCCTACCCTGGTGTCTACAGTTACCCTGGAATTACATTCTCCCCCGCCACGCCTCAGTTTCTTTCCCTAGATATTACTTTCAGTACGTGTACTTTCTTACCCTTAGGGGGGAAATCCCCCTGTTCCCCCGTTTGTATTAACCGTTTTGTGTGTGTTTGTGGGGGTGTCGAGTCACCTGGCACGTTGCATCCATCACACACACACACACACACACACACACACACACACACACACACACACACACACACACACACACACACACACATACACACACACACACACACACACACACAGGAAGGGCTGTGGGAAGACAGCACAGAAGGGAACATCAAGAGGGAATATACCAACAAGTGTTGGATGACATACGAACAACTGAGGAGGAGGTGAAGAAGCTCCTAAGTGACCTTGACACCTCAAAGGCGATGGGACCGGACAACATCTCCCCATGGGTCCTTAGAGAAGGAGCAGAGATGCTGTGTGTGCCTCTAACCACAATCTTCAACACATCCCTTGAAACTGGGCAACTACCTGAGAAATGAAAGACAGCTAATGTAGTCCCCATATTTAAGAAAGGAAACAGAAACGAGGCACTAAACTACAGACCTGTGTCTCTGACATGTATTGTGTGCAAAGTCATGGAGAAGATTATCAGGAGGAGAGTGGTCGAACACCTGGAAAGGAACAAGATTATAAATGAAAACCAGCATGGGTTCATGGAAGGCAAATCTTGTATCACAAACCTCCTGGAGTTTTATGACAAGGTAACAGAAGTAAGACACGAGAGAGAGGGGTGGGTAGATTGCGTTTTCCTAGACTGCAGGAAGGCCTTTGACACAGTTCCCCACAAGAGATTAGTGCAGAAGCTGGAGGATCAGGCGCATGTAACAGGGAGGGCACTGCAATGGATAAGGGAATACCTGACAGGGAGGCAGCAACGAGTCATGGTACGTGAAGAGGTATCACAGTGGGCGCCTGTTACGAGCGGGGTCCCACAGGGGTCAGTTCTAGGACCAGTGCTATTTTTGATATATGTGAACGACATGATGGAAGGAATAAACTCTGAAGTGTCCCTGTTCGCAGATGACGTGAAGTTGATGAGAAGAATTAAATCGGACGAGGATGAGGCAGGACTGCAAAGAGACCTGGACAGGCTGGACATGTGGTCCAGCAACTAGCTTCTCGAATTCAATCCAGCCAAATGCAAAGTCATGAAGATTGGGGAGGGGCAAAGAAGACCGCAGACAGAGTATAGGCTAGGTGGACAAAGACTACAGACTTCACTCAGGGAGAAAGACCTTGGGGTGACCATAAAACCGAGCACATCACCGGAGGCACACATCAACCAAATAACCGCTGCAGCATACGGGCGCTGGCAAACCTGAGAATAGCGTTCCGATACCTTAATAAGTAATCGTTCAAGACACTGTACACTGTGTATGTTAGGCCCATACTGGAGTATGCAGCACCAGTCTGGAACCCACACCTGGTCAAGCACGTCAAGAAGTTAGAGAAAGTACAAAGGTTTGCAACAAGGCTAGTCCCAGAGCTCAAGGGAATGTCGTACGAGGAAAGGTTAAGGGAAATCGAACTGACGACACTGGAGGACAGAAGGGTCAGGGGAGACATGATAACGACATACAAGATACTGAGGGGAATAGACAAGGTGGACAGAGATAGGATGTTCCAGAGAGGGGACACAGGGACAAGGGGTCACAACTGGAAGCTGAAGACTCAGACGAGTCACAGGGACGTTAGGAAGTATTTCTTCAGTCATAGAGTTGTCAGGAAGTGGAATAGCCTAGCAAGTGAAGTAGTGGAGGCAGGAACCATACATAGTTTTAAGAAGAGGTATGACAAAGCTCAAGAAGCAGAGAGAGAGATGATCCAGTAGCGATCAGTGAAGAGGCGGGGCCAGAGGCTGAGTCTCGACCCCTGCAACCACAATTAGGTGAGTACATACACACACACACACACACACACACACACACACACACACAACATGCATTTATCAACGATAAATTAAACTAACCATTTGTCTCTTCTTAATTAATCTAAATCCTGCAGTGTTTAATTGCCTTGTGCCAGGTAATTACACACAAATAAGATAATTAAGATAAACGGAACAAGAGACGTGATAAATGAAGGAAAGAAGTTAACGCAGACAAGTGGACCAAGTGGGAATAAGAGAAAGTGGCTGCACAAGTGGACGAAAGTGGAAATAAGAGAAAAAATGAGAAGAGAACACGAGAGGAAGAAAGAGTGTAATGATTCTGTGAGAATGATAGATAATAACTGAGTTATAAGTGTTATATATGATAGATTACTACTGCTACGACTATTGTTACTACTGCAACTACTAGTACTACTACTAGTACTACTAGTACTACTACTAGTACTACTAGTACTACTACTAGTACTACTAGTACTACTACTAGTACTACTAGTACTACTACTAGTACTACTAGTACTACTGCTAATAAAAATACAATGATAACGTCAGAGTTGGGATTACCTGGAGTTTACCTGGAGAGGGTGTGGTGGGTCAACGCCCCCGCGGCTCGGTCTGAGACCAGGCCTCGTGGGGTTGGTCAATATTGGTGACCAGTTAAGACATTAACCGAGAGTCTTCAAGACGATGAAGAAAACTTCAGAGAGAGAGAGACAGACAGACAGAGACAGAGACAGATCACAAGTCTAGGAGTCTTTAGTCTCTCCTGAATAGAGACAGTGGGAGGAAGCCAGTGGTAGCAAGTTAGTGGCAGCATACCAGTGGTAGCAAGCCAGTGGTAGCAACCCAGTGGCAGAGAACCAGTGGTAGCAAGCCAGTGGCAGCAAGCCAGTGGCAGAGAGCCAGTGGCAGCAAGCCAGAGGCAGAGTGCCAGTAGCAGCAAGCCAGTGGCAGAGAGCCAATGGCAGTAAGCAAGTGGCAGAGAGCCAGTAGCAGCAAGCCAGTGGCAAAGAGCCAGTAGCAGCAAGCCATTGGCAGAGAGCCAGTGGCAGCAAGCCAGTGGCAAAGAGCCAGTAGCAGCAAGCCAGTGGCAGAGAGCCAGTGACAGCAAGTCAGTGGCAGAGAGCCAGTGGTAGCAAGTCAGTGGCAGAGAGACAGTGGCAGCAAGCCAGTGGCAGCAAGCCAGTGGCAGAGAGCCAGTGGCAGCAATCCAGTGGTAGAGAGCCAGTGGTAGCAAGCCAGTGGCAGAGAGACAGTGACAGCAAGCCAGTGGCAGCAAGCCAGAAGTAGCAAACCAGTGGCAGCAAGCCAGTGGCAGCAAGCCAGTGGCAGCAAGCCAGAAGTAGCAAACCAGTGGCAGCAAGCCAGTGGCAGCAAGCCAGTGGCAGCAAGCCAGAAGTAGCAAACCAGTGGCAGCAAGCCAGTGACAGCAAGCCAGTGGCAGCAAGCCAGTGGCAGCAAGCCAGTGACAGCAAGCCAGTGGCAGCAAGCCAGAAGTACCAAACCAGTGGCAGCAAGCCAGTGACAGCAAGCCAGTGGCAGCAAGCCAGAAGTAGCAAACCAGTGGCAGCAAGCCAGAGGTAGCAAACCAGTGGCAGCAAGCCAGTGGCAGCAAGCCAGTGACAGCAAGCCAGTGGCAGCAAGCCAGTGACAGCAAGCCAGTGGCAGCAAGCCAGTGGCAGCAAGCCAGAAGTAGCAAACCAGTGGCAGCAAGCCAGAGGTAGCAAACCAGTGGCCGGAAGCCAGTGGCAACAAGCCAGTGGTAGTAACCCAACACAAGCCACAAACCCAGCTATCCACATTCGAAAGATTTCATCCTGGCTTTTCCCCCCAAAATTCATGTTCTCCTCCAAGACATTATTCCACAACGTTCATATTTTACGTGTAACTCAGACATTCTGTCAGAGGCTGAGAGCGGAGCAGTCAGCGAGGCTGTTTGACGAACATCTCCGGCTGAGGGCGAAGCTGTCGGCGAGGCTGTCTATCAAACATCTCCGGCAGCCTCTCTTGCGCGTTGAGTTTGACCTGCAGGGAAGGCCAGTAGGTCATGCAGGTGTGTTCTCTGGTGGCAGGACAAGCAAATCATTATATATATATATATATATATATATATATATATATATATATATATATATATATATATATATATATATATATATATTTTATATATATATATATATATATATATATATATATATATATATATATATATATATATATATATATATATATATATATATATATATATATAAAATAAACGCGTGGAATAGTTGATGAAAGAGGCGATACATGGCGTCAAAGAGGCATAAACAGAGTAAGCCTATTACTTAACAAGGATTCACCTGCCGTGGAGCTTCGTCAAGATCTACAAAGCTCCTGAGACACATATATATTACTCTGGTAAAGCCTTTTTTTAAAAAATCCGATTTTTTTTCAGTTTTAGCGAAAGCCTTGATCAGGCTTGGTCACGTCTCTCATTACTGAGAAAAAAATATTCTCATTATGCTAGATAGGGAAAGACTAAGTGGTCTTAGGAGATATATCGTAGTTTATATTGATGTTTCGAGGTAGAGCTCTTACCATCATCAGGAATCTTGTGGGATTGTTGATGTTGGCTACAGAGTATAGGTAAAGTGCAACACAACACCAGTCACACTGAATGCAACACAACACCAGTCACACTGAATGCAACACAACACCAGTCACACTGAATGCAACACAACACCAGTCACACTGAATGCAACACAACACCAGTCACACTGAATGCAACACAACACCAGTCACACTGAATGCAACAGCCGGAAAGTGCCGGCACCTCCAATGACATTTCCTTAATTCCTCTCCTTCCTTCCTTCCTTCCTTCCTTCCTTCCTCTCCTTCCTTCCTTCCTCTCCTTCCTTCCTTCCTCTCCTTCCTTCCTTCCTTCCTTCTTTCCTTCCATCCTTCCTTCTTTCCTTCCTTTCTTCCTTCCTCTCCTTTCTTCCTTCCTTCCTTCCTTCCGTCCTCTCCTTCCTTCCTTCTTTCCTTCCTTCCTTCCTCTCCTTTCTTTCTTCCTTCCTTCCTTCCTCTCCTTCCTTCCTTCCTTCTTTCCTTCCTTCCGTCCTCTCCTTCCTTCCTTAATTCCTTCCTTCCTTCCTTCTTTCCTTCCTTCCTCTCCTTCCTTCCTTTCTTCCTTCCTCTCCTTCCTTCCTTCCTTCCTTCTTTCCTTCGTTCCTTCCTTCCTCTCCTTCCTTCCTTCCTTCCTCTCCTTCCTTTCTTAATTCCTTTTTTCCTTCCTTCCTTCCTTCTTTCCTTCCTTTCTTCCTTCCTCTCCTTTCTTCCTTCTTTCCTTCTTTCCTTCCATCCTTCCTTCCTCTCCTTCCTTCATTCCTTCCTTCCTTCCTTCCTTCTTTCCTTCCTTCCTTCCTCTCCTTTCTTTCTTCCTTCCTTCCTTCCTCTCCTTCCTTCCTTCCTTCCTTCCTTCTTTCCTTCCTTCCGTCCTCTCCTTCCTTCCTTAATTGCTTCCTTCCTTCCTTCTTTCCTTCCTCCCTTCCTCTCCTTCCTTTCTTTCTTCCTTCCTCTCCTTCCTTCCTTCCTTCCTTCCTTCCTCTCCTTCCTTCCTTCCTTCCTTAATTCCTTCTTTCCTTCCTTCCTTCCTTCCTTCCTTCCTTCCTTCCTCTCCTTCCTTCCTTCATCTCCTTCCTTCCTTCCTTCCTTCCTTCCTCTCCTTCCATCCTTCTTTCCTTCTTTCCTTCCTTCCTCTCCTTCCTTCCTCTCCTTCCTTCCTCTCTTCCTTCCTCTCCTTCCTTCCTCTCCTTCCTTCCTTCCTTCCTTCTTTACTTCATTCCTTCCTTCTTTCCTTTCTTCCTTCCTCTTCTTCCTTCCTTCCTTCCTTTCTTCATTCCTCTCCTTCCTTCCTTCCTTCCTTCCTCTCCTTCCTTCCTTCCTTCCTTACTTCTTTCCTTCCTTCCTTCCTTCCTCTCCTTCCTTCCTCCCTTCCTTCCTTCCTTCCTTCCTTCCTTCCTCTCCTTCCTTCCTTCCTCCCTTCCTTCCTTCTTTCCTTCTTTCCTTCCTTCCTCGCCTTCCTTCATTCCTTTCTTCCTCTCCTTTTTTCCTTCCTTCTTTCCTTCCTTCCTTCCTCTCCTTCCTTCCTTCCTTCCTTCCTTCCTTCCTTCCTTCCTTCCTTCCTTCCTTCCTTCCTTCCTTCCTTCCTTTCTCTCATTCCTTCCATCCTTCCTTCCTTCCTTCTTTCCTTCCTTCCTTTCTTCCTCTCCTTCCTTCCTTCCTTCTTTCCTTTCTCTCATTCCTTCCATCCTTCCTTTCTTCCTTTCTTCCTTCCTTCCTTCCTTCCTTCCTTCCTTTCTCTCATTCCTTCCATCCTTCCTTTCTTCCTTTCTTCCTTCCTTCCTTTCTTCCTCTTCTTCCTTCCTTCCTTCTTTCCTTCCTTCCTTCCTTCCTCTCCTTCCTTCCTTCCTTCCTTCCTTCCTTCCTTCCTTCCTTTCTCTCATTCCTTCCATCCTTCCTTTCTTCCTTTCTTCCTTCCTTCCTTCCTTCCTTCCTTGATTTCTCTCATTCCTTCCATCCTTCTTTTCTTCCTTCCTTCCTTCCTTCCTTCCTTCCTTCCTTCCTTCCTTCCTTCCTTCCTTCCTTCCCTCTCTCCCTCATTCTTTCCTTCCCTCACAGTAAACAATATAAATCATCACAGTAAACAATATAAATCGCCCACAATAACCATACAGAATACACCATGTATATATATATATGCATCACAAAATATTAAATATACAATTCAGAATACACAATATTTTCCACAATATAATAATACACACAAATCATCTACATTAAAAAAATCAGCTGTTATCTGGTACGTGATGTTTCATACTGTGGAATTTTTCTTATGGAACGAGAATTTGTGTGTGTACTCACCTAACTGTTGTTGCAGGGGTCGAGGCACCGCTCCTGGTGTAGCTGAGTGAGTCGGAACTTGTGTAAGGCAGTGTTACCATGGTGATGCTCTGAGAGCAGTGTTACCATGGTGATGCTCTGAGAGCAGTGTTACCATGGTGATGCTCTGAGAGCAGTGTTACCATGGTGATGCTCTGAGAGCAGTGTTACCATGGTGATGCTCTGAGAGCAGTGTTACCATGGTGATGCTCTGAGAGCAGTGTTACCATGGTGATGCTCTGAGAGCAGTGTTACCATGGTGATGCTCTGAGAGCGGTGTTATGGTGATGCTCATGGTGATGCTCTGAGAGCAGTGTTACCATGGTGATGCTCTGAGAGCAGTGTTACCATGGTGATGCTCTGAGAGCAGTGTTACCATGGTGATGCTCTGAGAGCAGTGTTACCATGGTGATGCTCTGAGAGCAGTGTTACCATGGTGATGCTCTGAGAGCAGTGTTACCATGGTGATGCTCTGAGAGCAGTGTTACCATGGTGATGCTCTGAGAGCAGTGTTACCATGGTGATGCTCTGAGAGCAGTGTTACCATGGTGATGCTCTGAGAGCAGTGTTACCATGGTGATGCTCTGAGAGCAGTGTTACCATGGTGATGCTCTGAGAGCAGTGTTATGGTGATGCTCTGAGAGCAGTGGTGATGCTCTGAGAGCAGTGTTGTCATGGTGATGCTCTGAGAGCAGTGTTACCATGGTGATGCTCTGAGAGCAGTGTTATGGTGATGCCTGATGTGATGCTCTGAGAGCAGTGTTACCATGGTGATGCTCTGAGAGCAGTGTTGTCATGGTGATGCAGAGCAGTGGTCATGATGCTCTGAGAGCAGTGTTACCATGGTGATGCTCTGAGAGCAGTGTTGTCATGGTGATGCTCTGAGAGCAGTGTTGTCATGGTGATGCTCTGAGAGCAGTGTTACCATGGTGATGCTCTGAGAGCAGTGTTGTCATGGTGATGCTCTGAGAGCAGTGTTACCATGGTGATGCTCTGAGAGCAGTGTTACCATGGTGATGCTCTGAGAGCAGTGTTGTCATGGTGATGCTCTGAGAGCAGTGTTGTCATGGTGATGCTCTGAGAGCAGTGTTACCATGGTGATGCTCTGAGAGCAGTGTTACCATGGTGATGCTCTGAGAGCAGTGTTGTCATGGTGATGCTCTGAGAGCAGTGTTACCATGGTGATGCTCTGAGAGCAGTGTTACCATGGTGATGCTCTGAGAGCAGTGTTACCATGGTGATGCTCTGAGAGCAGTGTTACCATGGTGATGCTCTGAGAGCAGTGTTACCATGGTGATGCTCTGAGAGCAGTGTTACCATGGTGATGCTCTGAGAGCAGTGTTACCATGGTGATGCTCTGAGAGCAGTGTTACCATGGTGATGCTCTGAGAGCAGTGTTGTCATGGTGATGCTCTGAGAGCAGTGTTACCATGGTGATGCTCTGAGAGCAGTGTTACCATGGTGATGCTCTGAGAGCAGTGTTAGAGCAGTGTTACCATGGTGATGCTCTGAGAGCAGTGTTACCATGGTGATGCTCTGAGAGCAGTGTTGTCATGGTGATGCTCTGAGAGCAGTGTTGTCATGGTGATGCTCTGAGAGCAGTGTTACCATGGTGATGCTCTGAGAGCAGTGTTGTCATGGTGATGCTCTGAGAGCAGTGTTACCATGGTGATGCTCTGAGAGCAGTGTTGTCATGGTGATGCTCTGAGAGCAGTGTTACCATGGTGATGCTCTGAGAGCAGTGTTGTCATGGTGATGCTCTGAGAGCAGTGTTGTCATGGTGATGCTCTGAGAGCAGTGTTACCATGGTGATGCTCTGAGAGCAGTGTTGTCATGGTGATGCTCTGAGAGCAGTGTTGCCATGGTGATGCTCTGAGAGCAGTGTTACCATGGTGATGCTCTGAGAGCAGTGTTACCATGGTGATGCTCTGAGAGCAGTGTTGTCATGGTGATGCTCTGAGAGCAGTGTTGTCATGGTGATGCTCTGAGAGCAGTGTTACCATGGTGATGCTCTGAGAGCAGTGTTACCATGGTGATGCTCTGAGAGCAGTGTTACCATGGTGATGCTCTGAGAGCAGTGTTACCATGGTGATGCTCTGAGAGCAGTGTTGTCATGGTGATGCTCTGAGAGCAGTGTTGCCATGGTGATGCTCTGAGAGCAGTGTTACCATGGTGATGCTCTGAGAGCAGTGTTACCATGGTGATGCTCTGAGAGCAGTGTTGTCATGGTGATGCTCTGAGAGCAGTGTTGTCATGGTGATGCTCTGAGAGCAGTGTTACAATGGTGATGCTCTGAGAGCAGTGTTGTCATGGTGATGCTCTGAGAGCAGTGTTGCCATGGTGATGCTCTGAGAGCAGTGTTACCATGGTGATGCTCTGAGAGCAGTGTTACCATGGTGATGCTCTGAGAGCAGTGTTACCATGGTGATGCTCTGAGAGCAGTGTTGTCATGGTGATACTCTGAGAGCAGTGTTACCATGGTGATGCTCTGAGAGCAGTGTTACCATGGTGATGCTCTGAGAGCAGTGTTGCCATGGTGATGCTCTGAGAGCAGTGTTGCCATGGTGACACTCCGAGAACAGCGTTGCCACAACAATGCTCCGAGAACAGTGTTGCCATATCAATGCTCCGAAGACAGTGTTGCCACTTCAATGCTCCGAGGACAGTGTTGCCAAATCAATGCTCCAAAGACAGTGTTTCCACATCAATGCTCCGAGGACAGTGTTGCCACATCAATGCTCCGAGGACAGTGTTGCCACATCAGTGCTCCGAGAATAGTGTTGCCACAACAATGCTCCGAGTACAGTGTTGCCACATCAATGCTCCGAGAACAGTGTTGCCACATCAATGCTCCGAGAACAGTGTTGTCACATCAATGCTCCGGGAACAGTGTTGTCACATCAGTGCTCCTGGAACAGTGTTGCCACATCAATGCTCCGAGAACAGTGTTGCCACATCAATGCTCCTGAAACAGTGTTGACACATCAAAGCTCCGGGAACAGTGCTGCCACATCAATACTCCGGGAACAGTGTTGCCACATCAATGCTCCGGGAACAGTGTTGCCACATCAATGCTCCGGGAACAGTGTTGCCACTTCAATGCTCCGGGAACAGTGTTGCCACATCAATGCTCCGAGAACAGTGTTGCCATAACAATGCTCCGAGAACAGTGTTGCCACATAAATGCTCCGGGAACAGTGTTGCCACATCAATGCTCCGGGAACAGTGTTGCCACATCAATGCTCCGGGAATAGTGTTGCCACATCAATGCTCCGAGAACAGTGTTGCCACATCAGTGCTCCGAGAATAGTGTTGCCACAACAATGCTCCGAGTACAGTGTTGCCACATCAATGCTCCGGGAACAGTGTTGCCACATCAATGCTCCGAGAACAGTATTGCCACATCAATGCTCCGAGAACAGTGTTGCCACATCAATGCTCCGAGAACAGTGTTGCCACATCAA
>NC_091344.1:24417204-24452204 GCF_038502225.1 Cherax quadricarinatus
CAGGACCCAGTACACCGTGTATGTTAGGCCCATATTGGAGTATGCGGCACCAGTTTGGAACCCACACCTAGCCAAGCACGTGAAGAAACTAGAGAAAGTGCAAAGGTTTGCAACAAGACTAGTCCCAGAGCTAAGAGGTATGTCCTACGAGGAGAGGTTAAGGGAAATCAACCTGACGACACTGGAGGACAGGAGAGATAGGGGGGATATGATAACGACATACAAAATACTGAGAGGAATTGACAAGGTGGACAAAGACAGGATGTTCCAGAGATTGGACAAAGTAACAAGGGGACACAGTTGGAAGCTGAAGACACAGATGAATCACAGGGATGTTAGGAAGTATTTCTTCAGCCACAGAGTAGTCAGTAAGTGGAATAGTTTGGGAAGCGATGTAGTGGAGGCAGGATCCATACATAGCTTTAAGCAGAGGTATGATAAAGCTCACGGCTCAGGGAGAGTGACCTAGTAGCGATCAGTGAAGAGGCGGGGCCAGGAGTTCGGACTCGACCCCCGCAACCTCAACTAGGTGAGTACAACTAGGTGAGTACACACACACACACACACACACACACACACACACACACACACACACACACACACACACACACACACACACACTATCTCACGGTGTTTGTCTCTCTCTCATTAATATTAAAATCGCTTAGAATTTTCTCGCTTTTTTTTTGTCTGGCACCGTACAGTGGATCCCGGAAGAGATATACAACGAGTGTCTCTTGTTTTAGTGGTTCATGTTGGTCATACATATGCAGTATGTGAGTGGGGTGTATGCGGGGGGGAGGTGTATGCGGGGGGGAGGTGTATTAAGGCTCTGCTGGTCAGTATGATGGAGCAACGGTGTATAATATCGTGGAAAATGTGTATATTAATACGTAAATCATGCATGTATAAATGCGTAAAGTAATTTTGTATGAATACATAGAGAAGCTATGTGTATACCTGGAGGATATATGTAGGAACATGGAGAAGCTATGTGTATACGTGGAGGATATATGTATGAACATGGAGAAGCTATGTGTATACGTGGAGGATATATGTATGAACATGGAGAAGCTATGTGTATACCTGGAGGATATATGTATGAACATGGAGAAGCTATGTGTATACGTGGAGGATATATGTATGAACATGGAGAAGCTATGTGTATACCTGGAGGATATATGTATGAACATGGAGAAGCTATGTGTATACCTGGAGGATATATGTATGAACATGGAGAAGCTATGTGTATACCTGGAGGATATATGTATGAACATGGAGAAGCTATGTGTATACGTGGAGGATATATGTATGAACATGGAGAAGCTATGTGTATACGTGGAGGATATATGTATGAACATGGAGAAGCTATGTGTATACCTGGAGGATATATGTATGAACATGGAGAAGCTATGTGTATACCTGGAGGATATATGTATGAACATGGAGAAGCTATGTGTATACCTGGAGGATATATGTATGAACATGGAGAAGCTATGTGTATACCTGGAGGATATATGTATGAACATGGAGAAGCTATGTGTATACCTGGAGGATATATGTATGAACATGGAGAAGCTATGTGTATACCTGGAGGATATATGTATGAACATGGAGAAGCTATGTGTATACCTGGAGGATATATGTATGAACACCTTGATACAAACATGTGTATACATGTATAACACACGCAAGTATACACGGAGAACATCTGTACGAATAACTGGAGATCGTGTGCATGAATACACGAGGAATCTATGTATAATACTCGTATTAATGTGTTATGGACATTAATACGTAATCATCAACATCAATCACTTGAAATTGATGCTGCAATAAGTGAATTATTTTTTCAGGTTCCTGTCTTCCTCCTGTCTATGTTACTTTTCAAATGATAGAATCTACAAAAAGCCGCTAAAAAATGTCATCTATAAACAAAATATTTTGGGCGAGCACATTTAAATTTTTAGAGAGCAGACACAGGTGTTTATCGTCGCAAAAACACGTGTGGCAGCCTCGGGAATTCGCATTTGTATTGAGCCTTTCGCCGCAAGTTCGAAAACGAAACACAGGCACAGAAATATTTCCAGAATTTCTTGAAAGCAACAGATGACAAGGAGTCAAGCTTAGGTTTCTGTTTTTTGTGGGTAGATTTCTGTGCTTTCTTTTTTCTCGGGTGAAAACTCACTGTGAAAGCTAAGGGACTGAGCACCTCCCATCAGGGGAGGTGTTGGTTTCCCCTGTATTCAACTGAAGAAGCCTGTAACTTTAGTGACGTTACGTCACTAAAGATAGCCAGGCTCTGCACATGTGTCTGATCCATCAGCTTATTGGTATTCTACACCATCAGTAATATAACACCTGCTGAACCTGCAGCAACACTCACTCAAGGAACAATCTCATTACACAAAGAATTAAGCACACGTGCAACATCTGGGAATCTTCATTTGTCGAGACTCTACAAATAAACATACCCAGATGTAGCAAGTATTCTTTATCTTGTTGGTACTCTCTTCCATTTATATACATTCTCATTACATCCTAAACTACAAGTAATCTGTGACGAGAGATGGTGACACCAGCTTCCTTCCAACTGTGTGTCCACGAGACACCAACTTAACTTCTCAGTGTACTGCAGGAAAGAAGGTTTCCATGTACTGTAACTTTAGCCTAAGTTATCCTGCAGACAATATCTTCATCTTCTTCACTAGTCACAGATGTCACCATCTGTCAGTTGTCACCAGCAGGATGGAATTGTGGGTTAGTTGTTAACTGCTCCAGCCATGAGATTGAAAAGTTTAAGTCATCACTTATAAGTATGTAGTGACATCTTGCAGCCACAGGGACACAGAGCAGAGGTTCTAAACCTCGAACAACTTAAGGTTCTCTTAGGTTCCTGTTTTCCCTGACGAGAGTAACACAGAGAGTGAAATATACCACAAAGGTTCTTGCTTTGTAGTCTAATGAAATCATTTTTTTTTCAGTTTAGGAAGAGGATGCTGTTACAACACGGAGGCAGCCATCCATTCCCGTACCCAGGGCTGCTGAAACCTGTGTGTGTGTGTGTGTGTGTGTGTGTGTGTGGGTGTATGTGTACTCACCTCTTTGTGGCTGCAGGGGTCAAGTCATAGCTCCTGGCCCCGCCTCTTCACTGATTGCTACGAAGTCCTCCCTCTCCCTGCTCCATGAGCTTCAAACCTCGTCTTAAAACTATGTATGGTTCCCGCAGGACAATCCCTTTAGCTCTGGGATTGGTCTTGTTGCAAATCTTTGCACTTTCTCTAATTTCTTGACATGCTTGACCAGGTGTGGATTCCAAACTGGTGCTGCGTACTCTAGTATGGGCCTGACGTACGCTGCAGCAGTTATCTGATTGATGTGCGCCTCAGGAGATGTGCTCGGTATTATACTCACCTCAAGATCTTTTTCCTTGTGAGTGTGTGTGTGTGTGAGGTAATCATATCCCCAATCTTTCAGAATTATACACAGAAGACAGTGGAAGATAAGGTGGTCAATCCCTCAGCCATGTAGAACTGTACACAGGGAACAGCGGAAGACGAGGCAACCAGTCTCTCAGTGTGCAGCATCTTGTCTACAATGTATCTCAACACTGCAGTCTCTTTCATTAGCAAAGTGACTGAACCGGTCAGTCAAGTCTTAAGTGAGAAGTTAGACAGTCACATCACATCCTGGTCAACAGACAGACTAGGGAAGTATATTTCCTCTAAATGACTCTGTCTGCCATGGTTACAGCTGGCAGAGATGACTCTGTCTGCCATGGTTACAACTGGCAAAGATGACTCTGTCTGCCATGGTTACAACTGGCAGAGATGACTCTGTCTGCCATGGTTACAGCTGGCAGAGATGACTCTGTCATGGTTACAGCTGGCAGATACAACTTACAGCATATATACATATATATATGTATATATATATATATATATATATATATATATATATATATATATATATATATATATATATATATATATATATATATATATATATATATATATATATATATATATATATATATATATATATATATATATATAATATATATATATATATATATATATATATATATATATATATATATATATATATATATATATATATATATATATATATATATATATATATATATATATATATATATATATATATATATATATATATATATATATATATATATATATATATATATATTTTATTATCACTTTGGCCGATTCCCACCAAGGCAGGGTGGCCCGAAAAAGAAAAACTTTCACCATCATTCGCTCCATCACTGTCTTGCCAGAAGGGTGCTTTACACTACAGTTTTTAAACTGCAACATTAACACCCCTCCTTCAGAGGGCAGGCACTGTACTTCACATCTCCAGGACTCAAGTCCGGCCTGCCGGTTTCCCTGAACCCCTTCATAAATGTTACTTTGCTCACACTCCAACAGCACGTCAAGTATTAAAAACCATTCGTCTCCATTCACTCCTATCAAGCACGCTCACGCACGCCTGCTGAAAGTCCAAGCCCCTCGCACACAAAACCTCCTTTACCCCCTCCCTCCAACCTTTCCTAGGCCGACCTCTACCCCTCCTTCCTTCCACTACAGACTGATACACTCTTGAAGTTATTCTGTTTCGCTCCATTCTCTCTACATGTCCGAACCACCTCAACAACCCTTCCTCAGCCCTCTGGACAACAGTTTTGGTAATCCCGCACCTCCTCCTAACTTCCAAACTACGAATTCTCTGCATTATATTCACACCACACATTGCCCTCAGACATGACATCTCCACTGCCTCCAGCCTTCTCCTCGCTGCAACATTCATCACCCATGCTTCACACCCATATAAGAGTGTTGGTAAAACTATACTCTCATACATTCCCCTCTTTGCCTCCAAGGACAAAGTTCTTTGTCTCCACAGACTCCTAAGTGCACCACTCACCCTTTTCCCCTCATCAATTCTATGATTCACCTCATCCTTCATAGACCTATCCGCTGACACGTCCACTCCCAAATATCTGAATACATTCACCTCCTCCATACTCTCTCCCTCCATATATATCTATATATATATATATATATATATATATATATATATATATATATATATATATATATATATATATTACAGCTGGCAGAGACGACTTACAGCATGGTGGTCGTTTTTACAGCTGGCAGAGATGACTTACAGCATGGTGGTCGTACTTTACAGCTGGCAGAGACGACTTACATCATGGTGGTCGTACTTTACAGCTGGCAGAGACGACTTACAGCACGGTGGTAGTACTTTACAGCTGGCAGAGACGACTTACAGCATGGTGGTCGTACTTTACAGCTGGCAGAGACGACTTACAGCATGGTGGTCGTTTTTACAGCTGGCAGAGACGACTTACAGCATGGTGGTAGTACTTTACAGCTGGCAGAGACGACTTACAGCATGGTGGTCGTACTTTACAGCTGGCAGAGACGACTTACAGCATGGTGGTCGTTTTTACAGCTGGCAGAGACGACTTACAGCATGGTGGTAGTACTTTACAGCTGGCAGAGACGACTTACAGCATGGTGGTCGTACTTTACAGCTGGCAGAGACGACTTACAGCATGGTGGTCGTACTTTGCTTGAGCCTAACACATAGGAAAATAAACCATTGCAAGAAGCCCAGGTAAGAGTGCAAGGTGCACCCTGCTAGTGCACAAGGTGCATGCACGCAGAGGGAGTAAAGGAGCGTATGAGGGAGGACCTCATACACACCCAGGGGGAGGGAGAAAGGGAGTATCTGTTAGGGCGGATTATACCTAGGGAAGGGAGTGAGAAAGTGTTTGTGAGGGAGGATATGAGGGGTGGAAGTAAGGGAGTGTGTGCCTGAAGCAGGGAGTGAGGGAGTGTGTGCCTGAAGCAGGGAGTGAGGGAGTGTGTGTGTGTGTGTGTGTGTGTGTGTGAGGGAGGACCAGACCAGCCAGCCAGCCACAGCCATCCAGCCAGCCAGTTGCCTCAGTGCTGGCTGGACGGTGGCGTAGTGAGCTACACAACTTCATCGTCGCGTTCAGAGACTCTTGTCCCAACTGCGACGCGTTGCTCCCACACTAACACTCTTGCCTCACACTTGCTTCACACTACCTTTCCCGATATTGACACTAGTACACTTACCGCACATTAACACCCTCTAATCCACACATCCATAACACCAAAATCTAACTTTCTATTCATTTGTGGTCAGGGTTTTGTCCTGCTGGCGATATTATTGTGCTATTTTGACATATTTATCAACATCTAACTGACCTCTTGTGGCCAAAAACGAATTCTAAACCGCTCACAACAAATCTATAATATATTTTATATATCTGAATTTGAAGTTAACTCTAAAGTGTCTCCTAAATTACAATGGAAATAAATGATATCTGTGACAGCTGAGGATATCTGGTATTGCTTGTGTTATATATCGATATATTTTCGCCTTATCTACGTGCCATCGTCAGAGACCTCAATGTTAATTGTACACAAGAATTCGTGTAACAAAAACGTGATAAAATGTATTAAAATAATCTGACGGCGGATTGAAATTGAAAAGAACTGAGAATGATGAGAAACTGACGTCCATAAATAACAACAGTGAATGTCGCTTTCATGAAAATAAAAAATATTGAAGAGAAACTCAAAATCACAAGAAGAGGGGAAAAAATATTGAAAATCTTGAACTGATGGAACGATTGAAAAAGAGAGAGAGAGAGAGAGAGAGAGAGAGAGAGAGAGAGAGAGAGGTGAGGGGACAAATGTGTAATGAGAGAATGTGTGAGGGATGAGGCACGGGGACAGGAGAGGAAGGTGTAGGGGAGGGAAGGGGAGGGAAGGGGAGGGAAGGGGAGGGAAGGGGAGTTAGGTGAAGACCCAAGTGAGGGTCATCGCTTTAAGTCTTTAAAGACTGTTAGATAAGTCTGGAAATTAAGAGTGATAGTGACATGACTAAATTTCAGGTGTGTGTGACTAGACTAGTGAGAGACAGGTACACCTGATTAGTGGGAGACAGGTACACCTGACTAGTGAGAGACAGGTACACCTGACTAGTGAGAGACAAGTACACCTGACTAGTGAGAGACAGGTACACCTGACTAGTGAGAGACAGGTACACCTGACTAGTGAGAGACAAGTACACCTGACTAGTGAGAGACAAGTACACCTGACTAGTGAGAGACAGGTACACCTGACTAGTGAGAGACAGGTACACCTGACTAGTGAGAGACAGGTACACCTGACTAGTGAGAGACAGGTACACCTGACTAGTGAGAGACAGGTACACCTGACTAGTGAGAGACAGGTACACCTGACTAGTGAGAGACAGGTACACCTGACTAGTGAGAGACAGGTACACCTGACTAGTGAGAGACAGGTACACCTGACTAGTGAGAGACAGGTACACCTGACTAGTGAGAGACAGGTACACCTGACTAGTGAGAGACAGGTACACCTGACTAGTGAGAGACAGGTACACCTGACTAGTGAGAGACAAGTACACCTGACTAGTGAGAGACAGGTACACCTGACTAGTGAGAGACAAGTACACCTGACTAGCTTCCAGAGATCAATAAATCTTCCAGCCCTTGTAGGTTACCTGTAGATTATTCCGGGGGTCAGCGCCCCCGCGGCCCGGGTTCCAGGTTACCTGTAGATTATTCCGGGGGTCAGCGCCCCCGCGGCCTGGATTCCAGGTTACCTATAGACTGTTCCGCGGGTCAGCGCCCCCTCAGCCCGGGTTCCAGATTACAAATAGACTGTTCCGGGGGTCAGCCAACAACAAAAGGTAAGCAAGTCTCAGGAGCACAAAAGTGTACCAAAATAGCTACCGAAATTTTGCTTGACTCAAAAAAGAGACATACACAGGTTAAAAAATATTTAATTCATATAACCGAATCAAAATATTTGAATGTATATTAGAAATGTCGATTTGGCGAGTGAAATAAGCAGGTGTGACTATATGGAGAGTATTTCGCCGGATAGAATGCACTTGGCCGGTTAGAAGGTGCCACGGCACACCAGATGCTAAAGACAAGTGTCAGGAAGTGCCAAGAATTGAACACTAGTTACACTAACTGAGAGAACAATACAGGAGGATACAACTCTTGTTTTGTGTCAGGCGTAAGTCTAGCACTCACAGTAACTAGAACCAGAGTGGTGACTACCTATCCCCCAGCTAGTAGGGAGGAGAGGCATTCCAGTGCTAGCTGGCACTAACCTAGTGTCAGGTGCCTCAACATCAAGTGGATGTCACATGTAGGTCGTTCATGAGTACCAGGATGACCTCCGTACTGTGTTGGCATCATTACAGCTGCTGGATCCTGCTTTTGGCACTGCACCAGCCCCCTCCAGGTCAGTTCATATATATATATATATATATATATATATATATATATATATATATATATATATATATATATATATATATATATATATATATATATATATATATATATATATATATATATATATATATATATATATATATATATATATATATATATATATATATATATATATATATATATATATATACATATGTGTGTGTGTGTGTGTGTGTGTACCTAAGCTCTTAATTTAAATTTGTTGTAAAGGAAATAATTGAGAATCATAATTAACAGTCAGTGTTTTTGTCTAAACTGTTTATCACAGGAGAGAAACTAACAAAAATGCTGATATTTTATGTGAAATAAAGAATTTGAGAGTCCCCAATATTTTTACGAGTTTTTACTTATATCAGTAAAAACTTTCCATAACTTGTAGATGGTTTTGTGGTCAGGTGGATCATTGTCAGCCAGCAGGTCAGGTGGATCATTGTCAGCCAGCAGGTCAGGTGGATCATTGTCAGCCAGCAGGTCAGGTGGATCATTGTCAGCCAGCAGGTCAGGTGGATCATTGTCAGTCAGCAGGTGAGGTGGATCATTGTCAGCCAGCAGGTCAGGTGGATCATTGTCAGTCAGCAGGTGAGGTGGATCATTGTCAGCCAGCAGGTCAGGTGGATCATTGTCAGCCAGCAGGTCAGGTGGATCATTGTCAGCCAGCAGGTCAGGTGGATCATTGTCAGCCAGCAGGTCAGGTGGATCATTGTCAGCCAGCAGGTCAGGTGGATCATTGTCAGCCAGCAGGTCAGGTGGATCATTGTCAGCCAGCAGGTCAGGTGGATCATTGTCAGTCAGCAGGTCAGGTGGGTCATTGTCAGCCAGCAGGTCAGGTGGGTCATTGTCAGCCAGCAGGTCAGGTGGATCATTGTCAGCCAGCAGGTCAGATGGATCATTGTCAGCCAGCAGGTCAGGTGGATCATTGTCACCCAGCAGGTCAGGTGGATCATTGTCAGCCAGCAGGTCAGGTGGATCATTGTCAGCCAGCAGGTCAGGTGGATCATTGTCAGTCAGCAGGTCAGGTGGATCATTGTCAGTCAGCAGGTGAGGTGGATCATTGTCAGCCAGCAGGTCAGGTGGATCATTGTCAGTCAGCAGGTCAGGTGGATCATTGTCAGCCAGCAGGTCAGGTGGATCATTGTCAGCCAGCAGGTCAGGTGGATCATTGTCAGCCAGCAGGTCAGGTGGATCACTGTCAGCCAGCAGGTCAGGTGGATCATTGTCAGCCAGCAGGTCAGGTGGATCATTGTCAGCCAGCAGGTCAGGTGGATCATTGTCAGCCAGCAGGTCACGTGGATCATTGTCAGCCAGCAGGTCAGGTGGATCATTGTCAGCCAGCAGGTCAGGTGGATCATTGTCAGCCAGCAGGTCAGGTGGATCATTGTCAGCCAGCAGGTCAGGTGGATCATTGTCAGCCAGCAGGTCAGGTGGATCATTGTCAGTCAGCAGGTCAGGTGGGTCATTGTCAGCCAGCAGGTCAGGTGGGTCATTGTCAGCCAGCAGGTCAGGTGGATCATTGTCAGCCAGCAGGTCAGATGGATCATTGTCAGCCAGCAGGTCAGGTGGATCATTGTCAGCCAGCAGGTCAGGTGGATCATTGTCAGCCAGCAGGTCAGGTGGATCATTGTCAGCCAGCAGGTCAGGTGGATCATTGTCAGCCAGCAGGTCAGGTGGATCATTGTCACCCAGCAGGTCAGGTGGATCATTGTCACCCAGCAGGTCAGGTGGATCATTGTCAGCCAGCAGGTGAGGTGGATCATTGTCAGCCAGCAGGTGAGGTGGATCATTGTCAGCCAGCAGGTCAGGTGGATCATTGTCAGCCAGCAGGTGAGGTGGATCATTGTCAGCCAGCAGGTGAGGTGGATCATTGTCAGCCAGCAGGTCAGGTGGATCATTGTCAGCCAGCAGGTCAGGTGGATCATTGTCAGCCAGCAGGTCAAGTGGATCATTGTCATTAAGCAGGTCAGGTGGATCATTTTCAGCCAGCAGGTCAGGTGGATCATTGTCAGCCAGCAGGTCAGGTGAATCATTGTCAGCCAGCAGGTCAGGTGGATCATTGTCAGCCTGCAGGTCAGGTGGATCATTGTCAGCCAGCAGGTCAGGTGGATCATTGTCAGCCAGCAAGTCAGGTGGATCATTGTCAGCCAGCAGGTCAGGTGGATCATTGTCAGCCAGCAAGTCAGGTGGATCATTGTCAGCCAGCAGGTCAGGTGAATCATTGTCAGCCAGCAGGTCAGGTGGATCATTGTCAGCCAGCAGGTCAGGTGGATCATTGTCAGCCAGTAGGTGAGGTGGATCATTGTTAGCCAGCAGGTGAGGTGGATCACTGTCAGCCAGCAGGTGAGGTGGATCATTGTCAGCCAGCAGGTCAGATGGATCATTGTCACCCAGCAGGTCAGGTGGATCATTGTCAGCCAGCAGGTGAGGTGGATCATTGTCATCCAGCAGGCCAGGTGGATCATTGTCAGCCAGCAGGTCAGGTGGATCATTGTCAGCCAGCAGGTCAGGTGGATCATTGTCAGCCAGCAGGTCAGATGGATCATTGTCAGCCAGCAGGTGAGGTGGATCATTGTCAGCCAGCAGGTCAGGTGGATCATTGTCAGCCAGCAGATCAGGTGGATCATTATCAGCCAGCAGGTCAGGTGGATCATTGTCAGCCAGCAGGTCAGGTGGATCATTGTCAGCCAGCAGGTCAGATGGATCATTGTCAGCCAGCAGGTCAGGTGGATCATTGTCAGCCAGCAGGTCAGGTGGATCATTGTCAGCCAGCAGGTCAGGTGGATCATTGTCAGCCAGCAGGTGAGATGGATCATTGTCAGCCAGCAGGTCAGGTGGATCATTGTCAGCCAGCAGATCAGGTGGATCATTGTCAGCCAGCAGGTCAGGTGGATCATTGTCAGCCAGCAGGTCAGGTGGATCATTGTCAGCCAGCAGGTCACGTGGATCATTGTCAGCCAGTAGGTCAGGTGGATCATTGTCAGCCAGCAGGTCAGGTGGATCATTGTCAGCCAGCAGGTCAGGTGGATCATTGTCAGCCAGCAGGTGAGATGGATCATTGTCAGCCAGCAGGTCAGGTGGATCATTGTCAGCCAGCAGGTCAGGTGGATCATTGTCAGCCAGCAGGTCAGGTGGATCATTGTCAGCCAGCAGGTCAGGTGGATCATTGTCAGCCAGCAGGTCAGGTGGATCAAAGTCAGCCAGTAGGTCAGATGGATCATTGTCAGCCAGCAGGTGAGGTGGATCATTGTCAGCCAGCAGGTCAGGTGGATCATTGTCAGCCAGCAGGTGAGATGGATCATTGTCAGCCAGCAGGTCAGGTGGATCATTGTCAGCCAGCAGGTCAAGTGGATCATTGTCAGCCAGCAGGTCAGGTGGATCATTGTCAGCCAGCAGGTGAGATGGATCATTGTCAGCCAGCAGTTCAGGTGGATCATTGTCAGCCAGCAGGTCAGGTGGATCATTGTCAGCCAGCAGGTCAGGTGGATCATTGTCAGCCTGCAGGTCAGGTGGATCATTGTCAGCCAGCAGGTCAGTTGGATCATTGTCAGTCAGCAGGTCAGGTGGATCATTGTCAGCCAGCAGGTCAGGTGGATCATTGTCACCCAGCAGGTCAGGTGGATCATTGTCAGCCAGCAGGTCAGGTGGATCATTGTCAGCCAGCAGGTCAGGTGGATCATTGTCAGCCAGCAGGTCAGGTGGATCATTGTCAGCCAGCAGGTCAGGTGGATCATTGTCAGCCAGCAGGTCAGGTGGATCATTGTCAGCCAGCAGGTCAGGTGGATCATTGTCAGCCAGCAGGTCAGGTGGATCATTGTCAGCCAGCAGGTCAGGTGGATCATTGTCAGCCAGCAGGTCAGGTGGATCATTGTCAGCCAGCAGGTGAGGTGGATCATTGTCAGCCAGCAGGTCAGGTGGATCATTGTCAGCTGTGAGTACTCACATGTAGTCTGTTGTTCTCCGTGTACTCAAAATTGGACTGTTCTCCATGTCCTCTGGTTAGATTATTCTTCATGTTCTTACGTTATTCAGGAAAACTGTTCTTCACATTCTACAGGTAGACTGTACTGCACATTCTACAGGTAGACTGTACTTCACTTTCTACAGGTAGACTGTACTTCACATTCTACAGGTAGACTGCACTTCACATTCTACAGGTAGACTGTACTTCACATTCTACAGGTAGACTGTACTTCACATTCTACAGGTAGACTGCACTTCACATTCTACAGGTAGACTGCACTTCACATTCTACAGGTAGACTGTACTTCACATTCTACAGGTAGACTGCACTTCACATTCTACAGGTAGACTGTACTTCACATTCTACAGGTAGACTGCACTTCACATTCTACAGGTAGACTGTACTTCACATTCTACAGGTAGACTGTACTTCACATTCTACAGGTAGACTGTTCACTTCTACAGGTAGACTGCACTTCACATTCTACAGGTAGACTGCACTTCACATTCTACAGGTAGACTGCACTTCACATTCTACAGGTAGACTGTACTTCACATTCTACAGGTTCTTCACATTCTTTTCTTCACATTCTACAGGTAGACTGTACTTCACATTCTACAGGTAGACTGTACTTCACATTCTACAGGTAGACTGTACTTCACATTCTACAGGTAGACTGTACTTCACATTCTACAGGTAGACTGTACTTCACATTCTACAGGTAGACTGCACTTCACATTCTACAGGTAGACTGCACTTCACATTCTACAGGTAGACTGTACTTCACGTTGACAAGCAAGGTTCACGCTCGTGTTCACTTGAGCTTCAGTGATCCTCAGTGGAAAAATCTACTTATGCAAACATTAATCTGTGACAAGACAGCAACTGCACGAACGATGGTGGCCTTGTTTCTTCTTTCCTGGGAGTCACTCTGCCTTGGTGGCAGAGAAAAAATCTATAAGCTCATCAGGGTGTTGGCAAAATTGGATGAGCTTAGCATTAAGCTCACACCAATGAATATTTAATCTCACAGGCAAATTTCCAATCTTTAATTTGTGTTTTGAATTAGATTTTGAGAGACGGATTAAAAATAAGACAGAGCTGATTAATGTGATATATGGTAATACTGCTTATTATATAATAATTGGATATATACTGTTATTAATGTGTTTATTGAGATTTTATTGCCCCCGAGATTTTTATTTAGGGGTAATTTACCCCTAAATAGGGTAATTTAGGATAATTTACCCCCGGGTAATTTACCCCAGGTTCTCCGAACTCTAAATTACCCGTCAGGGTAAATGAAAAAGACATTAGAAAATTAAAACGACATTTTTCAGCCATTTTTTTCCTCAATGTCAGATCACCAGAGACAAAAAATATATAAATTTGCCATTTATACATTTTTTTTTTCAAAAAAATCGACAAATTTCGGTGGTTCTGGGATGTCAATGAGAAATATTAGACATTATCCTGGTTAATGTCTCTCATCTCTCACATCTAGTCCTTTATTTATTTCTCATCTTTATCTCTCCTCATGTCTCTCGTCCGTCTCTTATTCTCTTATTTTTCTTAAAAACAAAAATTCTTTCACCAACTGACTTTTTTTTTTTTTTTTTGCATATTTTTATTTTTAATTATTATTCTTTATTTTGCTCTATATTTAATGTCGACTTTTTATTTTATATCTGTATTTATTATTATTATTATTATTATTATTATTATTATTATTATTATTATTATTATTATTATTATTATTATTATTGTTACTGCTGTAGTTGTTGGTGTTGTTGTTGTTGTTGTTGTTGTTGTTGTTGTTGTTGTTGTTGTTGTTGTTGTTGTTGTTGTTGTTGTTGTTGTTGTTGTTGTTGTTGTTGCTGATGTTACTGTTGTTGTTGTTGTTGTTGTTGTTGTTGTTGTTGTTGTTGTTGTTGTTGTTGTTGTTGTTGTTGTTGTTGTTGTTGTTGTTGTTGTTGTTGTTGTTGTTGTTGTTGTTGTTGTTGTTGTTGTTGTTGTTACTGTTGTTGTTGTTGTTGTTGTTGTTGTTGTTGTTGTTGTTGTTGTTGTTGTTGTTGTTGTTGTTGTTGTTGTTGTTGTTGTTGTTGTTGTTGTTGCTGTTGTTGTTATTTTGATGGTGAATGAAGGAGGTGAAGAGAAGAAAGAGGGAAGAGAGACTTCGCAGAGTAACTTGGAGAAATAGAACAGAAGAGGAAGGAGTTTAGGAAGAGGTGTGGGAAGAGAGAGAGAGAAGAAGAAAATGATATATATATATATATATATATATTTATATATATATATATATATATATATATATATATATATATATATATATATATATATATATATATATATATATATATATATATATATATAAATATGTGTGTGTGTGTGTATGTGTGCTTAAAACACTGGACAAAGTGTAAGTGTGTAATGTGAGTGTGTGTAGTGTGAATGTAACTGTGTAGTGTGAGTGTAAGTGTGTAGTGTAAGTGTAAGTGTGTAGTGTAAGTGTAAGTGTGTAGTGTAAGTGTAAGTGTGTAGTGTAAGTGTGTAGTGTAAGTGTAAGTGTGTAGTGTAAGTGTAAGTGTGTAGTGTAAGTGTGTAGTGTAAGTGTAAGTGTGTAGTGTAAGTGTAAGTGTGTAGTGTAAGTGTGTAGTGTAAGTGTAAGTGTGTAGTGTAAGTGTAAGTGTGTAGTGTAAGTGTGTAGTGTAAGTGTGTAGTGTAAGTGTGTAGTGTAAGTGTAAGTGTGTAGTGTAAGTGTAAGTGTGTAGTGTAAGTGTGTAGTGTAAGCGTAAGTGTGTAGTGTAAGTGTAAGTGTGTAGTGTAAGTGTGTAGTGTAAGTGTAAGTGTAAGTGTAAGTGTAAGTGTAAGTGTAAGTATAAGTGTAAGTGTAAGTGTAAGTGTAAGTGTAAGTGTAAGTGTAAGTGTAAGTATAAGTGTAAGTGTAATGTAAGTGTAATGTAAGTGTAAGTGTAATGTAAGTGTAATGTAAGTGTAAGTGTAATGTAAGTGTAATGTAAGTGTAAGTGTAATGTAAGTGTAATGTAAGTGTAAGTGTAATGTAAGTGTAATGTAAGTGTAAGTGTAATGTAAGTGTAAGTGTAATGTAAGTGTAAGTGTGCACTGAAAGGTAATAATATGAATGGGTCATTACAGAACTAGTTATGTAAATGATATTAATTACATTTGTCATTGTGAGGCTGAGGTGTGTAAGAGCGCTCACTCAAAGCTCTCACTGAGAGCTCTCACTGAGAGCTCTCACTGAGAGCTCTCACTGAGAGCTCTCACTGAGAGCTCTCGCTTCACGGATTATCGCTGAAATGCAAATTCACTTCAAAATCTGAATATAGCCAAGCCAGTTGAGAATAAAGCCAGCGACCTGGCTTTTTTCCTCTCATCATTTAAGACATAAAAATTGTTATAGCCGAGAGTTTTAAAAAGAGTTTTAAAAAGAGTCTTAAAAAAGAGTCTTAAAAAAGAGTTTTTTTAAGAAGAGTATTCCAAAAAATTGGGAATTTTTTTCATTTCCTGTTTTTACCCCAGTGTGGCTGTGTCCCCTGACAAGGGGGGCTGTGACCCCCTTTAAGTCTCGTATTCTAGTACCTACACAGCTTTAAGAACAGGCATGAAAGTCTGCCAAATATTTTACGAAAAAAAATCGGAAAGGTAATTAAATAAACATAAAATTTGGCATTTATATTCTAAATTTAATTTTTTGAACCCATAAATTATCTAATAATCCTGGTTGGGCTAGAACTGAGTATTCTTGGGTTCTGAGAGCCCTACACAGTTTGAAGAGTAGGTACGACAGGATGGAGATGATGATTACATCCTCTTCACGTCTCAACTCGACTGAAGAAGCCTGCTGTGTGGGCGAAACGTTTCGGAAAATACACAACTAGGAGAGCGAAGAGGAGAGTGAAGGAAGTCAGATGATGTCTCATGGATGCACAAGACCCTGACATCAATGGTCCATTGGACACGGGAAATGAAGGAATTCTTCAAGGGGAAATGCTGGGAGGGTGCAAGACATGTCTGTACGTACATGCTGGGGCAGTGAAGGTACGTACATGCTGGGGCAGTGAAGGTACGTACGTGCTGGGGCAGTGAAGGTACGTGCTTGCTGGGGGAGTGAAGGTACGTACATGCTGGGGCAGTGAAGGTACGTACGTGCTGGGGCAGTGAAGGTACGTACTTGCTGGCGGAGTGAAGGTACGTACTTGCTGGGGGAGTGAAGGTACGTACTTGCTGGGGCAGTGAAGGTACGTACATGCTGGGGCAGTGAAGGCACGTACATGCTGGGGCAGCGAAGGTACGTACTTGCCTTCGGAGTGAAGGTACGTACTTGCTGGGGGAGTGAAGGTACGTACATGCTGGGGCAGTGAAGGTACGTACATGCTGGGGCAGTGAAGGTACGTACATGCTGGGGCAGTGAAGGTACGTACATGCTGGGGCAGTGAAGGTACGTACATGCTGGGGCAGTGAAGGTACGTACATGCTGGGGCAGTGAAGGTACGTACATGCTGGGGCAGTGAAGGTACGTACATGCTGGGGCAGTGAAGGTACGTACATGCTGGGGCAGTGAAGGTACGTACGTGCTGGGGCAGTGAAGGTACGTATTTGCCTTCGGAGTGAAGGTACGTACTTGCTGGGGGAGTGAAGGTACGTACATGCTGGGGCAGTGAAGGCACGTACATGCTGGGGCAGTGAAGGCACGTACATGCTGGGGCAGTGAAGGCACGTACTTAAGTCCCGGTATACACCGGGACTTATGTACTTCGATGCAGTGTGTAGGTTCGAATCTTGCTGTGGACTGAGAGATAATGTTTGTTAAAATAAGAACATAAGAAAGGAGAAACGCTGCAGTAGGCCTGTTGGCCCATACTAGGCAGGTCCTTTACAATCCATCCCACTAACAAAACATTTGCCCAACCCAATTTTCAATGCTCCCAAGAAATAACGTCTGATAACTCTATCCACTCATTTGCAAGTCCCACTCAAATCCAACCCCTCTCACTCATATATTTAAGAGGGACATTAAAAAGGGGATAAGAAAAGCTAAAAGGGACTATGAAATTAAAGTTGCTAGGGATTCTAAAACTAACCCAAAAAGTTTTTTCCAGGTCAATACAACAAAAGTTAGAGATAAGATAGGTCCCCTTAAAAATAACTATGGGCATCTTACTGACAAAGAGAATGAAATGTGCTCGATTTTTAATAATTATTTTCTCTCAGTTTTTACACAGGAAGACACTAATAATATTCCAGTAATTAATTTTTATAGTGGGCTAGAAGAAGATAAATTATGTAACATCACAGTCACTAGTGAGATGGTTGTGAAGCAGATAGACAGACTGAAGCAAAATAAGTCGCCGGGTCCTGATGAGGTTTTTTCAAGGGTTCTTAAGGAATGCAAAATGGAACTCTGTGAACCATTAACTAATATTTTTAATTTTTCTCTTCAAACAGGTGTAGTGTCTGATATGTGGAAGATGGCTAATGTAACTCCTATTTTTAAAACAGGGGACAAGTCGTTACCGTCAAATTACCGCCCAATAAGCCTGACCTCAATTGTAGGCAAATTACTAGAGTCAATTATAGCTGAGATTATAAGAAGCCATCTCGATAAGCATAGCTTGATTTTTGCGATAAGCATAGCTTGATTTTTGCGGTCATCATTTCTGCAGAAATGATGACCGCAAAAACGCATGTGTTCAACATAGAGACGATGTTGGACACCTCATGAAATTCAATGAAGCTAAACTAGTTATTAAAGAAGACGACTTAAGACGGAGAAAATGCATTGAAGCTGCACTAATTTCTGTCAGTAACACTATAAAGCAGAAATCCGGTAGTTACAGTATTTCAAAATTACTAAGCAAGAGGATATTACCCATCCTGGGAACTGGTGTTACTTGATGCCAACAGGTCCCTCTCTAACCTCACCTCCTTAGTTCCATTACTACTACTACTACTACTACTTCCACCTCTACCCACGCTTCACCTCACCTGACTCCCACCACTATATATATGTGTGTTTTCTTAGTTTTCTCTGTATTAGGACTGAAGAAGCCACTCGTGGCGAAACGTTTCCTTTAATAAATGTCCTGAACTGTACATAAGTGTCTTTTTCCACAAGACAGCAGTGCCTAAGCGTACGTAATAGGGCAAATAGATTATTGGGATTTATATCAAGAAGTGTAAGCAACAGAAATCCAGAGGTCATACTGCAGCTTTATACATCATTAGTAAGGCCTCACCTAGATTATGCAGCTCAGTTCTGGTCTCCGTATTACAGAATGGACATAAATTCGTTAGAAAACATTCAGCGTAGAATGACTAAATTAATACATAGCATTAGAAATCTTCCTTATGAAGAAAGATTGAAGACTCTTAAGTTACATTCACTTGTTAGACGAAGAATGAGGGGAGACCTGATCGAAGTGTATAAGTGGAAGATAGGTATTAATAAAGGGGATATTAATAAGGTCTTGAGGATGTCTCTCCAAGAGAGAACCCGCAGTAATGGATTTAAATTAGATAAGTTTAGATTTAGAAAGGACATAGGAAAGTACTGGTTTGGAAATAGGGTAGTTGATGAGTGGAACAGTCTACCTAGTTGGGTTATTGAGGCTGGGACTTTGGGTAGTTTCAAATTTAGGTTGGATAAGTACATGAGTGGGAGGGGTTGGATTTGAGTGGGACTTTCACATCAGAGCTTATTTCTTGGGTGGCATTGAAAATTGGGTTGGGCAAATGTTTTGTTAGTGGGATGAATTGTAAAGGACCTGCCTAGTATGGGCCAACAGGCCTCCTGCAGTGTTCCTCCTTTCTTATGTTCTTATCCAACCTAAATTTGAAGCTACCCAAAGTCCCAGCCTCAATAACCCAACTAGGTAGACTGTTCCACTCATCAACTACCCTATTTCCAAACCAATACTTTCCTATGTCCTTTCTAAATCTAAACTTGTCTAATTTTAATCCATTACTGCGGGTTCTCTCTTGGAGAGACATCCTCAAGACCTTATTAATATCCCCTTTATTAATACCCATCTTCCGCATATACACTTCGATCAGGTCTCCCCTCATTCTTCGTCTAACAAGTGAATGTAACTTAAGAGTCTTCAATCTTTCTTCATAAGGAAGATTTCTAATGCTATGTATTAATTTAGTCATTCTACGCTGAATGTTTTCTAACGAATTTATGTCCATTCTGTAATATGGAGACCAGAACTGAGCTGCATAATCTAGGTGAGGCCTTACTAATGATGTATAAAGCTGCAGTATAACCTCTGGACTTCTGTTGCTTACACTTCTTGATATAAATCCCAATAATCTATTTGCCCTATTACGTACGCTTAGGCATTGCTGCTCACCATAACACCCAAGTCCTTTTCACAATCTGTATGGCTAAGTTCTACATTATTTAACTTACAAGTGCTAGGGTTATGGACACTCCCGAGCTTCAGAACCTTGCATTTATCTACATTGAACTGCATCTGCCACTTTTCTGACCAAGAGTAGAGTTTGTTTAAATCCTCCTGAAGTTCCCTAACATCTACGTTTGAATCAATTATCCTACCTATCTTTGTGTCATCGGCGAATTTGCTCATTTCACTAGTAATTCCCTCATCAAGATCATTGATATATATTATAAACAACAACGGGCCCAAGACTGATCCCTGTGGAACGCCACTTGTTACAGATCCCCACTCGGATTTAACCCCATTTATGGACACTCTCTGCTTCCTGTCAGTGAGCCATGACTCGATCCACGAGAGCACTTTTCCCCCAATGCCATGAGCTGCCACTTTCTTTAACAGTCTATGGTGCGGAACTCTATCAAAAGCCTTACTAAAATCTAAGTAAATAATATCAAACTGTTTAGGTAAGACACATATGCAACAGTTAGGTATCTTTATTTCGAAACGTTTCGCCTACACAGTAGGCTTCTTCAGTCGAGTACAGCAAAGTTGATAGAAGCAGAAGAGACTTGAAGACGATGTAATCAGTCCATCACCCTTAAAGTTTTGAGGTGGTCACCTCCTGGCGCTATATAAGGCTCCATCCTATCACTTCAACTCCATATTAATCCAGACAATGGAACAATACTCTTCTCCAGACTGAGGGACTGACCACCTCAAAACTCTAAGGGTGGTGGACTGATTACATCGTCTTCAAGTCTCTTCTGCTTCTATCAACTTTGCTGTACTCGACTGAAGAATCCTACTGTGTAGGCGAAACGTTTCGAAATAAAGATACCTAACTGTTGCATATGTGTCTTACCTAAACAACCTGTCGGTATTTTATACCATTTTATTGTTCAATATTAAATTCTTTATCGTGGTCAACAGCCTCAAAAGCTTTACTGAAGAAAGTTAATAAATTAGTTAGACAAGACCGGCCTCTTGTGAATCCATGCTGAGTATCATTAATCAAGCTATGCTTATCGAGATGGCTTCTTATAATCTCAGCTATAATTGACTCTAGTAATTTGCCTACAATTGAGGTCAGGCTTA
Organism: Cherax quadricarinatus; assembly: GCF_038502225.1. Classification (NCBI taxonomy): domain Eukaryota; kingdom Metazoa; phylum Arthropoda; class Malacostraca; order Decapoda; family Parastacidae; genus Cherax; species Cherax quadricarinatus. The sequence continues at coordinate 24,438,077 of NC_091344.1, forward strand.
TTGGGCGGTAATTTGACGGTAACGACTTGTCCCCTGTTTTAAAAATAGGAGTTACATTAGCCATCTTCCACATATCAGACACTACACCTGTTTGAAGAGATAAATTAAAAATATTAGTTAATGGTTCACAGAGTTCCATTTTGCATTCCTTAAGAACCCTTGAAAAAACCTCATCAGGACCCGGCGACTTATTTTGCTTCAGTCTGTCTATCTGCTTCACAACCATCTCACTAGTGACTGTGATGTTACATAATTTATCTTCTTCTAGCCCACTATAACAATTAATTACTGGAATATTGTTAGTGTCTTCCTGTGTAAAAACTGAGAGAAAATAATTATTAAAAATCGAGCACATTTCATTCTCTTTGTCAGTAAGATGCACATAGTTATTTTTAAGGGGACCTATCTTATCTCTAACTTTTGTTCTATTGACCTGGAAAAAACTTTTTGGGTTAGTTTTAGAATCCCTAGCAACTTTAATTTCATAGTCCCTTTTAGCTTTTCTTATCCCCTTTTTAATGTCCCTCTTAATGTCAATATACTGATTCATAAGATGACCCTCACCCCTTTTGATATGCCTATAAATTCCCCTCTTATGCCCTAGTAGATATTTCAGCCTATTATTCATCCATTTTGGGTCATTTCTATTTGATCTAATTTCTTTATAAGAGATAAACGTTCTTTGAGCAGCATGTATTGTGTTCAGAAAACTGTCATATTGATAGCTCTCTTCGTTACCCCAGTCAACAGATGATAAGTGTTCTCTAAGCCCATCGTAATCTGCTAAGCGAAAATCTGGGACTGTTACTGAGTTATCCCTACTATCATACTTCCATTCAATTCTACATGTAATTGATTTGTGGTCGCTAGCACCCAGTTCCTCTGAAACTTCTAAATTATTAACAAGGGATTCATTGTAATAAAGTTGGTAGAATTAACGACAATATGCAAAGTAAAAGGACACAAGTGCAACTAATGTGACATTTTATTGTGGCAACGTTTCCACAATAAAATGTCACATTAGTTGCACTTGTGTCCTTTTACTTTACAAGGGATTCATTGTTTGCCAGAACTAAGTCAAGCAGGTTATTTCCCCTTGTAGGTTCTGTCACAAACTGCTTCAAAAAACAATCCTGAACTACTTCTAAGAAGTCGTATGATTCTAAATTCCCAGTCAAGAAATTCCAATCAATGTGACTAAAGTTAAAGTCTCCTAGAATTACTACATTATTGTGCCTTGTGGCCTTAACAATTTCCTCCCATAGTAGTTTCCCTTGGTCCCTATCTAAGTTTGGGGGACGGTATATCACTCCTAAAATCAATTTTTCATGCCCCTCTGAAAATTCTATCCAAACAGACTCTGTATGTGTTACTTCAGACTTAATACCCGTTTTTATGCAACAGTTCAAGCGATCTCGGACATACAATGCCACCCCATCCATTGTTCCTTGATAATGTGAGTAGTCACGAAAGCGCTTGGAACATATATATATATATATATATATATATATATATATATATATATATATATATATATATATATATATATATATATATATATATATATATATATATATATACATATATACATACATATATATATATATATATATATATATATATATATATATATATATATATATATATATATATATATATATATATATATATATATATATATATATATATACACACACACAGAGGTGACCTCTACTTAGCTCAGTGAGGACGTGTCGAGTGTGCTCTCTACGGACTGAACCAAGATGCCCTCCATCGAGCAACTTTACCAACAGCTTAAGGAAGAATTGAGGTTGGCGAAGATGGAGATTCGGCGACTGACCGAGGAAAACAAGAAGATTCGTAGTAGTCCTCCTGTTTTGAGTCCTCGGGTCAAGAAAGGAAACTGGTCAGTGGCTGGACAGCAGGGAACGAAGTTGACTATGAAGAAGACGAATGGAAAGGTAGAAACGATGAAGAAGAAAGAGACTGCCTTGGAAACTGTTGTGGAAACGTCTAACGCATTCTCCGTGCTACCCGACGAGTGTGAGTCGACTACTGGGAACGTCACGACGAACGACACAAGGAAAGTAAGAATATTGTTGTTGTTGGGGATAGCCAAGTTAGGTACATGAATAGGGCGTTCTGCTTGAAGGACAGGAGTAGGAGACAAAGAGTTTGGTTTCCTGGGGCTGGGATAGAGGACATTGTTAGCCGTCTGGATGACATCATGAGAGGTAATGGGAGCAATCCTATTATCTGTCTCAGTGCTGGAGGCAATGATGTTGGTAGACGTAGGAGTGAGGACCTGACTAGCAGGTATAGGTCAGCAATAGAAATAATTAGGAGGAAGGGTGGAAACCCTGTCATATGTGGTATTTTGCATATATATATATATGTGTATATATGTGTATATATATATATATATATATATATATATATATATATATATATATATATATATATATATATATATATATATATATATACATATGTTCATTTTCGTGTTTCTTCATAAATAGTGGAAAATTACAGGGAGTTGGTGTTAGGCAGAGGGGAGCAGAGGGGTGAGCAGAGGGATGGGCAGAGGGATGGGCAGAGGGATGGGCAGAGGGATGGGCAGAGGGATGGGCAGAGGGGTGAGCAGAGGGATGGGCAGAGGGACGGGCAGAGGGATGGGCAGAGGGATGGGCAGAGGGGTGAGCAGAGGGGTGAACAGAGATGTGAGCAGAGGGGTGAGCAGAGGGGTGAGCAGAGGGGTGAGCAAAGGGGTGAGCAGAGGGGTGAGCAGAGAGGTGAGCAGAGGGGTGACCAGAGGGGTGGGCAAAGGGGTGGGCAGAGGGGTGGGCAGAGGGGTGGGCAGAGGGGTGAGCAGAGTTGTGAGCAGAGGGGTGAGCAGAGGGGTGAGCAGAGGGGTGAGCAGAGGGGTGAGCAAAGGGGTGAGCAGAGGGGTGAGCAGAGATGTGAGCAGAGGGGTGACCAGAGGGGTGGGCAAAGGGGTGAGCAGAGGGGTGAGCAGAGGGGTGAGCAGAGGGGTGAGCAGAGGGGTGAGCAGAGGGGTGGGCAGAGGGGTGGGCAGAGGGGTGGGCAGAGGGGTGGGCAGAGGGGTGGGCCTCTTGCATGACACTATACACGCAAAAATACTGCGGGAGAAACTGGCACTGAGAATAACATATAATAACACACGACGGGTTATTATGCAGTTATTAATTATGGTCTGTAATTATCTCTCGTGTGTACCATAATTTCAAATTCCTGTATGTATTATTTTATAATATATGTACGTATATAGTGTTGGAGGGAGATAATGAGAGCTGGAGATAATGAGGGAGAGTATGGTGGTGTAAGGGAGATAATGAGGAGGAAGACTGAAGAAGAGAACTTTGAGTTGGCAAGAGTTTGTAGGTGAGAGCGTTGTTTTGACCTCTGGTAAGAGCTCTTTATCTAGTACTCTAAGAGTTTGATATCCGTTATCTAGTATACGAGTGGGAGGGGCTGGGTATGATTGGTGTCATTGGGTACGGGAGTTATTTCTTGGGTAGCTTTAGGTAGAAGTCGTTTTGATAAGAACCTGCCTCGCATGGGCCAGTAGGCCTTCTGCAGTGTTCCTCCATTCTTATGTTCTTACTGTAAGAGCTCTTTATCTAGTACTGTAAGAGCTCTTTATCTAGTACTGTAAGAGCTCTTTATCTAGTACTGTAAGAGCTCTTTATCTAGTACTGTAAGAGCTCTTTATCTAGTACTGTAAGAGCTCTTTATCTAGTACTGTAAGAGCTCTTTATCTAGTACTGTAAGAGCTCTTTATCTAGTACTGTAAGAGCTCTTTATCTAGTACTGTAAGAGCTCTTTATCTAGTACTGTAAGAGCTCTATCCTTCATCTGTAAGAGTCCTTAATTCACCACCACCATAACCCCTACTGCACCACCACTATGACCTCCACTGCACCACCACTATGACCTCCACTGCACCACCACTGTGACCTCCACTGCACCACCACTGTGACCTCCACTGCACCACCACTGTGACCTCCACTGCACCACCACTGTGACCTCCACTGCACCACCACCATAACCCCTACTGCACCACCACTGTGACCTCCACTGCACCACCACTGTGACCTCCACTGCACCACCACCATAACCCCTACTGCACCACCACTGTGACCTCCACTGCACCACCACCATAACCCCTACTGCACCACCACTGTGACCTCCACTGCACCACCACCATAACCCCTACTGCACCACCACTGTGACCTCCACTGCACCACCACTGTGACTCCACTGCACCACCACCATAACCCCTACTGCACCACCACTGTGACCTCCACTGCACCACCACCATAACCCCTACTGCACCACCACTGGGACCTCCACTGCACCACCACTGTGACCTCCACTGCACCACCACCATAACCCCTACTGCACCACCACTGTGACCTCCACTGCACCACCACCATAACCCCTACTGCACCACCACTGTGACCTCCACTGCACCACCACTGTGACCTCCACTGCACCACCACCATAACCCCTACTGCACCACCACTGTGACCTCCACTGCACCACCACCATAACATAACCCCTACTGCACCACCACTGTGACCTCCACTGCACCACCACTGTGACCTCCACTGCACCACCACCATAACCCCTACTGCACCACCACTGTGACCTCCACTGCACCACCACCATAACCCCTACTGCACCACCACTGTGACCTCCACTGCACCACCACTGTGACCTCCACTGCACCACCACTGTGACCTCCACTGCACCACCACTGTGACCTCCACTGCACCACCACTGTGACCTCCACTGCACCACCACTGTGACCTCCACTGCACCACCACCATAACCCCTACTGCACCACCACTGTGACCTCCACTGCACCACCACTGTGACCTCCACTGCACCACCACCATAACCCCTACTGCACCACCACTGTGACCTCCACTGCACCACCACCATAACCCCTACTGCACCACCACTGTGACCTCCACTGCACCACCACTGTGACCTCCACTGCACCACCACCATAACCCCTACTGCACCACCACTGTGACCTCCACTGCACCACCACTGTGACCTCCACTGCACCACCACCATAACCCCTACTGCACCACCACTGTGACCTCCACTGCACCACCACTGTGACCTCCACTGCACCACCACCATAACCCCTACTGCACCACCACTGTGACCTCCACTGCACCACCACTGTGACCTACACTGCACCACCACCATAACCCCTACTGCACCACCACTGTGACCTCCACTGCACCACCACTGTGACCTCCACTGCACCACCACCATAACCCCCACTGCACCACCACTGTGACCTCCACTGCACCACCACCATAACCCCTACTGCACCACCACTGTGACCTCCACTGCACCACCACTGTGACCTCCACTGCACCACCACCATAACCCCCACTGCACCACCACCATAACCCCCACTGCACCACCACTGTGACCTCCACTGCACCACCACCATAACCCCCACTGCACCACCACTGTGACCTCCACTGCACCACCACCATAACCTCTACTGCACCACCACTGTGACCTCCACTGCACCACCACTGTGATCTCCACTGCACCACCACCATAACCCCCACTGCACCACCACCATAACCCCCACTGCACCACCACCATCACCCCCACTGCACCACCACTGCACCACCACTGTGACCTCCACTGCACCACCACCATAACCCCCACTGCACCACCACTGTGACCTCCACTGCACCACCACCATAACCCCTACTGCACCACCACTGTGACCTCCACTGCACCACCACCATAACCCCCACTGCACCACCACTGTGACCTTCACTGCACCACCACCATAACCCCCACTGCACCACCACTGTGACCTCCACTGCACCACCACCATAACCCCTACTGCACCACCACTGTGACCTCCACTGCACCACCACTGTGACCTCCACTGCACCACCACCATAACCCCTACTGCACCACCACTGTGACCTCCACTGCACCACCACTGTGACCTCCACTGCACCACCACCATAACCCCCACTGCACCACCACTGTGACCTCCACTGCACCACCACCATAACCCCTACTGCACCACCACTGTGACCTCCACTGCACCACCACTGTGATCTCCACTGCACCACCACCATAACCCCCACTGCACCACCACCATAACCCCCACTGCACCACCACCATAACCCCCACTGCACCACCACTGTGACCTCCACTGCACCACCACCATAACCCCCACTGCACCACCACTGTGACCTCCACTGCACCACCACCATAACCCCTACTGCACCACCACTGTGACCTCCACTGCACCACCACCATAACCCCCACTGCACCACCACTGTGACCTTCACTGCACCACCACCATAACCCCCACTGCACCACCACTGTGACCTCCACTGCAGCACCACCATAACCCCTACTGCACCACCACTGTGACCTCCACTGCACCACCACCATAACCCCCACTGCACCACCACTGTGACCTTCACTGCACCACCACCATAACCCCCACTGCACCACCACTGTGGCCTCCACTGCACCACCACCATAACCCCCACTGCACCACCACTGTGACCTCCACTGCGCCACCACCATAACCCCCACTGCACCACCACTGTGACCTCCACTGCACCACCACCATAACCCCCACTGCACCACCACTGTGACCTCCACTGCACCACCACCATAACCCCCACTGCACCACCACTGTGACCTCCACTGCACCACCACTGTGACCTCCACTTCACCACCACCATAACCCCCACTGCACCACCACTGTGACCTCCACTGCACTACCACCATAACCCCCACTGCACCACCACTGTGACTTCCACTGCACCACCACCATAACCCCCACAGCACCACCACTGGGACCTCCACTGCACCACTACCATAACCTCCACTACACCACCACTATAACCTCCACTGCACCACCACTATAACCTCCACTGCACCACCACTGTGACCTCCACTGCACCAGCACTGTGACCTCCACTGCACCACCAATATCCGCAGCTCACACATATATCACCCACTGCTGCCAATTTCAAACTTCGAATTTATGTGGCGGTAATATTCCCAGCGCTTGAAGCGATATTCTCCCTGGTAATAGGTGATATTACTCACCATCTCGGCCAGGCCACACACCAAGCCTCAACCAGCGGGCAAAAAGTACACTAAAAAAACAATCCTATCAGTGAACTGGATGATAATGAGGCGGGTGTTTGAGTGTTTAGCGTTCTGATGGGCTGGTGATCAGTTGATGATTGGTGAGAATGATGAGGCGGGTGTTAGTTGATTTGTTTAGCCTCCTGATGGGCTGGTGATTGATTCTTGATTGGTAAGAATGATGAGGTGATGTTGGTTGATTGTCAAGCGTCCTGATGGGCTGGTAATTGGTTCCTGATTGGTAAGAATGTGGTACTGATAATGCTCATTTTGTTAATGTTAAGTGTTGTGTGTGGGTTTAAGTTGTTAAGACACATGTGCAACAGTTAGGTATCTTCAGACCGAAACGTTTCGCCTACACGGTAGGCTTCTCCAGTCGATTACTGAAGAGGCAGCAAAAGCAGTGGAGATGTAAAGGTGATGGAATCAATCCATCAGCCTCCACGAAGTAATTTTGAGGTGGTCAGTCCCTCAGCTCCGTAGTCTGGAACACTGTGAAGCTGAATCATGGGAATGTAGATTTAAATACAGCCAAAAATGAGATGTAGAAAATTCTAAAGACAGAAGAGGCGAAGCCAGCTAGTACAAGCAAGAATATTGTCCTCTGTATCTAGATACCGTTGTGTTGCAGTGACTGACAGTGTGAATTGTGTTGTCACTGCTCTGTTGTTACTACTTTTGTTGTTTCTGTTGATGAGTCTGTTGTTATTGCTTCTACTGCTGTTGCAATTGCCGTTGTTTGTATTGTTGATGCTCTTGCTTTTGATGTTGTTGTTGTTGCTGTTACTGCTGTTCTTGATGGCGAATGGTTCGGGTGAGGATAATTTTAAAGGCTGATGGAACAGTAATTAGAGGATAGGGATTTATCTCCCATCTGGTAAATGATAATCACGTTGACCGTTTTCCACATCTCCGCCACGATACATGTCATTCAACAATTACCTAAGTTACAAGAGACAAGCTAATGACGTAGAGACTTGCTAATAGACTCTTTAGCGAATTTTCTAAGTTCCTAACTTACTAAGAAATAAGCAAGGGATTCACTAAGACCCTAAGGTCGAAACATCAAGACAGTGGTACAGCGCTGGGCCTAAATGCCAAAGTTCGAGTCTTTGTTCAGTGTTTTGTTTAGTCAAGGTTTCAAGATATTGAATACGTATTTTCAAGGTCTATATAGACTGCAGGATCCACAGAATTAATGACCCGAATCACTGGGCTGACATATTTATGAGCTGAAATTAAACGGTGAGAGTTATTAAACTAATGTTGTTCAGGTGTTCATTCAAAACAGCGTTTACATACTCTAGGAGGTGTAAATTAAGGGGAATATTCAAGACTGTGTGATACAAACCGCTCAATTAAAACCTACTTGAAGTGGTCAAGTCACTAAATCTGTCGTGTTTTTCCTGTCTCCCTACAACTGTGTTTACTGTTGTGTCCTTCCCCAGTCCCTCCAATCCCAATCCTTGTCATTTTCTAGGCCAAACTGCCTAAAATAAAGCGAATTTGAATCGCTTCATTGGTTAAAAATTACCGGGTTTAAAAATCACAACAACACGGCTACACGTCAGCCTAAATGGTATGCAAATCCTTTTTCAATGCCTTATACATTTGTTGTGAACCATAATGGACATCTGGTGACGTGAAAGCTTGAAGTGACATCCCATATACCTCTACTGACATCATCATCATGAGGACATGAGTTTCTCCCTAAATTACGAAGAGAAATATAACAATCTGAGCGTATTGAGTGGGTGTATTAGAGGAGGTAGAATAGTTTATGGCGTACAATAAACACACAGTCTGCATTTGCATGGCTAGTCCATTTGCACAGAGTGAGTTGTGAGTATATCTGTACCATCCAGAACAGACCAATGCAACTGGTGAAGCTTGTTACTGGGAACAGCCAGCTTGCCCCGGGGATATATTTAACGCTGGATATACGCTAAAAGGCTATTCTCTTTTATTTTTTCAGCTTTCACGATCCATTTTTAGAGATCACAGGTCGTTGAAATTCATGAAAACGGTGCAGTAGCCATTTAGATTAATCGTTTTGCGACGTGGATTTAGGAAGCGCAACTCCGTTTCATTTTGCAAACATTCTGGTGTAACTAAGTTCAGTTTGCTTTGAGTAACGTAGAAAGATTTAGAAGCAACTTTGACAAGGAGTCGGTCGATGGGCCACAGTGATGTTGCAGTTATTAGAGGTAAAATAAATGAGATATTCGGAGGGTGAGCGCTTTCGCTTCTCAAGCACATCATCGAGGGTAAGAACAAGAGAGAATCAGAGATGATAATGTATAGAAACAAAGGAAGATGATTGATTAAATCTGTGTTTACCTTTCTCTGAGATGTAGTTAGTAGCAAGTAGACTCCACACCTGTTATAGTGCTACTGTTGCTACTACTACTACTACTGTTGCTACCATTCCTACTACTATTGCTTCTGTTGCTATCATTACTACTGCTGTTGCTATCATTACTACTGCTGTTGCTATCATTACTACTGCTGTTGCTATCATTACTACTACTGTTGCTATCATTACTACTGCTGTTGTTTTCATTACTACTGCTGTTGCTATCATTACTACTGCTGTTGCTATCATTACTACTACTGTTGCTATCATTACTACTGCTGTTGCTATCATTACTACTGTTGTTGCTATCATTACTACTGCTGTTGCTATCATTACTACTACTGTTGCTATCATTACTACTACTGTTGCTATCATTACTACTGCTGTTGCTATCATTACTACTGTTGTTGCTATCATTACTACTAGTGTTGCTATCATTACTACTACTGTTGCTATCATTACTACTGTTGTTGCTGTTGCTATCATTACTACTACTGTTGCTATCATTACTACTACTGTTGTTGCTATCATTACTACTTACTACTGCTGTTGCTATCATTACTACTACTGTTGCTATCATCATTACTACTACTGTTGCTATCATTACTACTGTTGTTGCTATCATTACTACTGTTGTTGCTATCATTACTACTAGTGTTGCTGTTGCTATCATTACTACTACTGTTGCTATCATTACTACTGCTGTTGCTATCTACTACTGTTGCTATCATTACTACTGCTGTTTCTATCATTACTACTACTGTTGCTTTCATTACTACTGTTGTTGCTATCATTACTACTGTTGTTGCTATCATTACTACTAGTGTTGCTATCATTACTACTACTGTTGCTATCATTACTACTACTGTTGCTATCATTACTACTGCTGTTGCTATCATTACTACTGTTGTTGCTATCATTACTACTAGTGTTGCTATCATTACTACTACTGTTGCTATCATTACTACTACTGTTGCTATCATTACTACTACTGTTGCTATCATTACTACTACTGTTGCTATCATTACTACTACTGTTGCTATCATTACTACTACTGTTGCTATCATTACTACTACTGTTGCTTTCATTACTACTACTGTTGCTATCATTACTACTGCTGTTGCTATCATTACTACTACTGTTGCTATCATTACTACTACTGTTGCTATCATTACTACTACTGTTGCTATCATTACTACTACTGTTGCTATCATTACTACTACTGTTGCTATCATTACTACTGCTGTTGCTATCATTACTACTACTGTTGCTATCATTACTACTACTGTTGCTATCATTACTACTACTGTTGCTATCATTACTACTGCTGTTGCTTTCATTACTACGACATTACTACTACTGTTGCTATCATTACTACTGTTGTTGCTATCTGTTGCTATCATTGCTACTACTGTTGCTATCATTACTACTACTGTTGCTATCATTACTACTACTGTTGCTATCATTACTACTACTGTTGCTATCATTACTACTGCTGTTGCTATCATTACTACTACTGTTGCTATCATTACTACTACTGTTGCTATCATTACTACTACTGTTGCTATCATTACTACTGCTGTTGCTTTCATTACTACTGCTGTTGCTTTCATTACTACTACTGTTGCTATCATTACTACTACTGTTGCTATCATTACTACTGCTGTTGCTTTCATTACTACTGCTGTTGCTTTTACTACTACTACTGTTGCTATCATTACTACTACTGTTGCTATCATTACTACTACTGTTGCTATCATTACTACTACTGTTGCTATCATTACTACTACTGTTGCTATCATTACTACTACTGTTGCTATCATTACTACTACTGTTGCTATCATTACTACTACTGTTGCTATCATTACTACTACTGTTGCTATCATTACTACTACTGTTGCTATCATTACTACTACTGTTGCTTTCATTACTACTACTGTTGCTATCATTACTACTGCTGTTGCTTTCATTACTACTACTGTTGCTATCATTACTACTACTGTTGCTATCATTACTACTACTGTTGCTATCATTACTACTACTGTTGCTATCATTACTACTACTGTTGCTATCATTACTACTGCTGTTGCTATCATTACTACTACTGGTGCTTTCATTACTACTGCTGTTGCTTTCATTACTACTACTGTTGCTATCATTACTACTACTGTTGCTATCATTACTACTACTGTTGCTATCATTACTACTGCTGTTGCTATCATTACTACTACTGTTGCTTTCATTACTACTACTGTTGCTATCATTACTACTACTGTTGCTATCATTACTACTACTGTTGCTATCATTACTACTACTGTTGCTATCATTACTACTACTGTTGCTATCATTACTACTACTGTTGCTATCATTACTACTACTGTTGCTATTACTACTACTGTTGCTATCATTACTACTACTGTTGCTATCATTACTACTACTGTTGCTATCATTACTACTACTGTTGCTTTCATTACTACTACTGTTGCTATCATTACTACTACTGTTGCTATCATTACTACTACTGTTGCTATCATTACTACTACTGTTGCTATCATTACTACTACTGTTGCTATCATTACTACTACTGTTGCTATCATTACTACTACTGTTGCTATCATTACTACTACTGTTGCTATCATTACTACTACTGTTGCTATCATTACTACTACTGTTGCTTTCATTACTACTACTGTTGCTATCATTACTACTACTGTTGCTATCATTACTACTACTGTTGCTTTCATTACTACTACTGTTGCTATCATTACTACTGCTGTTGCTTTCATTACTACTACTGTTGCTATCATTACTACTACTGTTGCTATCATTACTACTACTGTTGCTATCATTACTACTACTGTTGCTTTCATTACTACTACTGTTGCTATCATTACTACTACTGTTGCTATCATTACTACTACTGTTGCTATCATTACTACTACTGTTGCTTTCATTACTACTACTGTTGCTATCATTACTACTGCTGTTGCTATCATTACTACTGCTGTTGCTTTCATTACTACTGCTGTTGCTATCATTACTACTACTGTTGCTTTCATTACTACTGCTGTTGCTATCATTACTACTACTGTTGCTATCATTACTACTACTGTTGTTATCATTACTACTACTGTTGCTTTCATTACTACTACTGTTGCTATCATTACTACTACTGTTGCTATCATTACTACTACTGTTGCTATCATTACTACTACTGTTGCTTTCATTACTACTACTGTTGCTATCATTACTACTGCTGTTGCTATCATTACTACTGCTGTTGCTATCATTACTACTACTGTTGCTATCATTACTACTGCTGTTGCTATCATTACTACTGCTGTTGCTATCATTACTACTACTGTTGCTATCATTACTACTACTGTTGCTATCATTACTACTACTGTTGCTATCATTACTACTGCTGTTGCTTTCATTACTACTACTGTTGCTATCATTACTACTACTGTTGCTGTCATTACTACTACTGTTGCTATCATTACTACTGCTGTTGCTATCATTACTACTGCTGTTTCTATCATTACTACTGCTGTTGCTATCATTACTACTACTGTTGCTATCATTACTACTACTGTTGCTATCATTACTACTACTGTTGCTATCATTACTACTACTGTTGCTATCATTACTACTACTGTTGCTATCATTACTACTGCTGTTGCTATCATTACTACTAGTACTACTGTTGCCATTACTATTACTGCTATTACCATTACTAATCCTGCTGCTACAATTACTACTACTGATACTACTACTATTAGTACAACTGCTGCTACTACGACTACTACTACTGCTACTACAACTACTACTTCTACTACTACTACTACTATTACTACTACTACTACTACTACTACTATTACTACTACTATTACCACTTTCTTCTCCCCTCCCTCCCTCCCTCCCTCCCTCCCTCCCTCCCTCCCTCCCTCCATCATCCCGACCTCCCTTCCGACCTTCTCAACCTTCCTTTACTTAGTTCTGACTTGACAGTGCTTCAAGATAGTAAAATAGCCCAAGACATAGCTAAATATCATCACAAGTTCCCACTGCCAGTGACTTGTTCCCACTGCCAGTGACTTGTTCCCACTGCCAGTGACTTGTTCCCACTGCCAGTGACTTGTTCCTACTGCCAGTGACTTGTTCCCACTGCCAGTGACTTGTTCCCACTGCCAGTGACTTGTTCCCACTGCCAGTGACTTGTTCCCACTGCCAGTGACTTGTTCCCACTGCCAGTGACTTGTTCCTACTGCCAGTGACTTGTTCCAACTGCCAGTGACTTGTTCCTACTGCCAGTGACTTGTTCCTACTGCCAGTGACTTGTTCCTACTGCCAGTGACTTGTTCCCACTGCCAGTGACTTGTTCCCACTGCCAGTGACTTGTTCCCACTGCCAGTGACTTGTTCCCACTGCCAGTGACTTGTTCCCACTGCCAGTGACTTGTTCCCACTGCCAGTGACTTGTTCCCACTGCCAGTGACTTGTTCCCACTACCAGTGACTTGTTCCCACTGCCAGTGACTTGTTCCCAATGCCAGTGACTTGTTCCCACTGCCAGTGACTTGTTCCCA
>NC_091344.1:24457204-24464704 GCF_038502225.1 Cherax quadricarinatus
TATATATGCCTTGTAAAGGTATAACACACAAGTGCCTCAATATGATAGCAGATAAAGGATAGTTCTCAAACTACCTCATAACCACTTAAGATTTACCTCTTACTGGCCTTCTAATGACCCACTTATCTCCTCTCATGGCCTCTCAGCTGGTTATGAGGCCATATTGGTTGAGGTGTATCTCTTGCCCTCTTTAAAGGAGGTTGCCTTAGTGCTTAAATGCTCATGATTCAAGGAATTGGAGGTATCCCTCCCCCTGGTCAGATCTGATTACCTCCTGTTCCCTCAGGGTATGTATGATCCCCCGGACAGGTTTAGCGCTTTCCTTGTTATTTTAATGCAAGTGGTTGTCACTAACAGCCTGGGTGATCGGCGAGCAGACCGGGAGTACCGGCCGGTGGGTCGAACTTCCGGTACTGTGTGAGTGACTGAAGGCGGTCATTCGCTCGGTCTTGATTGAAGGTAATCAGTCCCACACTCTGGGTCTTAAACAGAGGCACAAGGATAATGAAGACTTACAGAATTAGTACTTTGTTTAGACTGAACACCTGCTATCAAATATTTCTCCACTTCTTCCACGGTCTCCAGTAATAAAAAAAAAACTCAGTCTTCCACTGAAAAAGCCTGCTACGCAGACGATACGTTTCAATTTAGAGATTAGATTTTGCCGCCGAAATTGCTAGTTTATCGTGCACCTAATATCCATCCTGTGGATGGTAGCACAAAAACATATGGATACACAAAAGGCCTAGGAACTAGGTCTTGGAACTAGACCTAGTTCCTAGGCCTAGGTCTGGAAGACATCAGTCTCCAGCAGTGTCTGGAAGACATCAGAGCATTCCAGCAACCTCCAATAGACATCAGAGTCTTCCAGCAGTGTCTGGAAGACCTCGTTATTTTCCAGCAGCGTCTGGAAGACCTCGTTATTTTCCAGCAGTGTCTGGAAGACCTCGTTATTTTCCAGCAGTGTCTGGAAGACCTCGTTATTTTCCAGCAGTGTCTAGAAGACCTCGTTATTTTCCAGCAGTGTCTGGAAGACCTCGTTATTTTCCAGCAGTGTCTGAAAGACACCAGAGTCTTCCAAGTGTCTGGAAGACCTCGTTATTTTCCAGCAGTGTCTGAAAGACACCAGAGTCTTCCAAGTGTCTGGAAGACCTCGTGATTTTCCAGCAGTGTCTGAAAGACATCAAGGTCTTCCAGCAGCGTCCGGAAGACGAACTGCCTCAAGGTATCTGGAACCAGTCTTCCGGAAACTCCCTTTTCTCCTTGTCACCGAGAAATAAATTGTCCTTTTACAAAGGTATGTAAGAGTATGTAGAGCCACAGAGCTGTTGACACTGTCTTGCTCTACCACAGAGCACGGCTTGATATATATTAGTTTGCTCTAGCTCTAAGGATGAAAAACAGTCCTGCTTTAAGGGTCACTGAAGGTTTCTGAAATTTTTGCCTATGCGTGTAGTTCAAGTGACTGGTAATACTGTTAGTTAAGGTGACGGGAAATGTTAGTTAAGGTGGTCAGAAATGCCGCTAGTTAAAGTGGCTGGAAATGCCGCTAGTTAAGGTGGTCAGAAATGCCGCTAGTTAAAGTGGCTGGAGATGCCGCTAGTTGAAGTGACTGGAAATGCCGCTAGTTAAAGTGGCTGGAAATGCCGCTAGTTAAGGTGGCAGGAAATCAGTCCCACCCATCGCATGTTTTTCAAAGACATTCGTAGCAGAGTATATCATTATTTCATTATTTTCGCTCAGAAGGTGACATTTTTCAAGCCCTTTTCCACATCTTGTTAGAAAAATTAACCCTTGAGCGAAATGATTCGTAATAAACTTTATCCCTGACGAATCTTTTCATTACTCCGTTTGTGATGTTTAATCGTGAGAATAATTATGATAATTTGCTAAAATCTTGAAATGAACTATCTGCAATGGCAATTCTAAGGGTTAAGGGTTAAGGGTTAAGAAAGATGCTATTATTAGCTTTTGGTTCTTCCAAAGAGTGCAGAGTGTGTGAAGAGTGTGTATGCAGAGTGTGTGAAGTCGTTTTCCATCACGAGTGTAAAGTCGGTTAGGAAAGTCTCTGTGTGAGCTAGTCGATGAGCCTGGAAATCAATGTCTACAGTGTTGCTTGCTTGGGAAAGTCTGGAAGCTAGTTCAGGATGCTAGCTTGTTCTTCTCTGCCTCTAGTGTTCCTTGTTTGGTAACTCCTGAAGCTAGTTCAGGATGCTAGCTTGTTCTTCTCTGCCTCTAGTGTTCCTTGTTTGGTAACTCCTGAAGCTAGTTCAGGATGCTAGCTTGTTCTTCTCTGCCTCTAGTGTTCCTTGTTTGGTAACCTTGTTTGGTAACTCCTGAAGCTAGTTCAGGATGCTAGCTTGTTCTTCTCTGCCTCTAGTGTTTGGTAACTCCTGAAGCTAGTTCAGGATGGTAGTGTTCCTTGTTTGGTAACTCCTGAAGCTAGTTCAGGATGCTAGCTTGGTCTTCTCTGCCTCTAGTGTTCCTTGCTTGGTAACTCGTGAAGCTAGTTCAGGATGCTAGCTTGTTCTTCTCTGCCTCTAGTGTTCCTTGTTTGGTAACTCCTGAAGCTAGTTCAGGATGCTAGCTACGTCTCTGCCACACACGCACCGTGTGCTAGTTGATATTCATGGTGACTTACTGAAAAGTGGAGGAAAGAGATGATTGAAACACACAGATAACAGCCAGCATCCTGTGACTAAGGTCTTCAGCTTGGCTCACCAGTCCCACCACATAAAACTATAGATCACATCAAGATAAACAAAGAGTGGTGGTCCCGCTGCCTCAGGGTTCAGAGCTAAATGTTTGTAACATTGACAAAGAGCTGCAAAGACAAACAATGCTTTGTCAAGGCTCTTCAAAGAACTAAAAGCAGTGCTCTTTGCTGCTCCTCTGTCGGTCCCGGATAAAACATGGCTTTATTGTTGACTTAAAGATTTTCAGCGTGAGGCACTTTTGTTGGCTACTCTCACGACCTGAAGATTAAAGCTCAATGTTTGAACTTCATAACAAAAGACATTAAAAAAATAATAGCTTTCTTCTTGCTGTGGGAGGCAGAGAGGAGATCAGTCATGTGACTCGACCCCCATACAGGAGAGTCTTTGAATAGAGATATAAGCCGCTGGAGAGCAGACTAACAAGGAGATATGACCAAAATATATAAAATACCACAACTACTACCACCACTACTACTACTACTACTGCTACTACTATACTACTACCACTTCTACTACTACTACTAAATCTAAAACACTAATTCGAAAACAGAACATTAAATATGATTACATCAGTTCTTCATGCAGCTCAATCCACCTCCTCTCCGCCCTGAGGTGCTGGGCTCAGGAGCTTTAGTTCAACACTCACAGACATATGTGAGTGCTCTCCAAACAGATAACAGGTGTTAGCTGCCGCAGTCACTTAAGCCAGCCAGCAGTGTCTGCCTGTGTGTCAACACCACAGGTGTCTCAGAGAGATCACAGAATGTCCCAGCCTCACCACCACTACCAGTACACCACCACTACCAGTACACCACCACTACCAGTACACCACCACAACCAGTACACCACCACAACCAGTACACCACCACTACCAGTACACCACCACTACCAGTACACCACCACTACCAGTACACCACCACTACCAGTACACCACCACAACCAGTACACCACCACTACCAGTACACCACCACTACCAGTACACCACCACTACCAGTACACCACCACTACCAGTACACCACCACTACCAGTACACCACCACAACCAGTACATCATCACTACCAGTACACCACCACTACCAGTACACCACCACAACCAGTACACCACCACTACCAGTACACCACCACTACCAGTACACCACCACAACCAGTACATCACCACTATCAGTACACCACCACTACCAGTACACCACCACAACCAGTACACCACCACTACCAGTACACCACCACAACCAGTACACCACCACTACCAGTACACCACCACAACCAGTACACCACCACAACCAGTACACCACCACTACCATTACACCACCACAACCAGTACACCACCACTACCAGTACACCACCACTACCAGTACACCACCACAACCAGTACATCATCACTACCAGTACACCACAACTACCAGTACACCACCACAACCAGTACACCACCACTACCAGTACACCACCACAACCAGTACACCACCACAACCAGTACACCACCATTACCAGTACACCATCACTAACAGTACACCATCACTACCAGTACACCACCACTACCAGTACACCACCACTACCAGTACACCACCACTACCAGTACACCATCACTACCAGTACACCACCACAACCAGTACACCACCACTACCAGTACACTACCACTACCAGTACACCACCACTACCAGTACACCACCACAACCAGTACACCACCACTACCAGTACACCACCACTACCAGTACACCACCACTACCAGTACACCACCACTACCAGTACACCACCACTACCAGTACACCACCACTACCAGTACACCACCACTACCAGTACGCCACCACAACCAGTACACCACCACTACCAGTACACCACCACAACCAGTACACCACTACTACCAGTACATCATCACTACCAGTACACCATCACTACCAGTACACCACCACTACCAGTACACCACCACTACCAGTACACCACCACAACCAGTACACCACCACTACCAGTACACCACCACTACCAGTACACCACCACAACCAGTACACCACCACTACCAGTACATCATCACTACCAGTACGCCTCCACTACCAGTACACCACCACAACCAGTACACCACCACAACCAGTACACCACCACTACCAGTACATCATCACTACCAGTACACCATCACTACCAGTACACCACCACTACCAGTACACCACCACTACCAGTACACCACCACTACCAGTACACCACCACTACCAGTACACCATCACTACCAGTACACCATCACTACCAGTACACCACCACTACCAGTGCACCACCACTACCAGTACACCACCACTACCAGTACACCATCACTACCAGTACACCATCACTACCAGTACATCACCACTACCGGTACACCACCACAACCAGTACACCACCACTACCAGTACACCACCACTACCAGTACACCATCACTACAGTACACCATCACTACCAGTACACCACCACTACCAGTACACCGCCACTACCAGTACACCACCACAACCAGTACACCACCACTTCCAGTACACCATCACTACCAGTACACCACCACTACCAGTACACCACCACTACCAGTACACCACCACAACCAGTACACCACCACTACCAGTACACCACCACTACCAGTACACCACCACTACCAGTACACCACCACAACCAGTACACCACCACTACCAGTACACCATCACTACCAGTACACCATCACTACCAGTACACCACCACTTCCAGTACACCACCACTTCCAGCACACCACCACTACCAGTACACCACCACTACCAGTACACCACCACTACCAGTGCACCACCATTACTAGTATACCATCATTACTAATACACCACCATTACTAGCATACCACCACCACCAGTACATCACCACTACAAGTACACCACCACTACCAGTACACCATCACCACCAGTACACCACCACTACCAGTACACCACCACTACCAGTATACCACCACTACTAGTACACCACCATTACTAATACACCACCATTACTAGAACACCACCACTACCAGTATACCACCACTACCAGTACACCACCACTACCAGTACACCACCACTACCAGTACACCACCACTACCAGTACACCATCACCACCAGTACATCAACACTACCAGTACACCACCACTACCAGTACACCACTACTACCAGTACACCACCACTACCAGTACACCACCATTACTAGCACACCACCATTACTAATACACCACCATTACTAGTACACCACCACTCTCAGTACACCACCACTACCAGTACACCACCACTACCAGTACACCACCACTACCAGTACACCACCACTACCAGTACACCACCACTACCAGTACACCATCACCACCAGTACATCAACACTACCAGTACACCACCACTACCAGTACACCACTACTACCAGTACACCACCACT
This sequence comes from Cherax quadricarinatus, assembly GCF_038502225.1. Taxonomy (NCBI): domain Eukaryota; kingdom Metazoa; phylum Arthropoda; class Malacostraca; order Decapoda; family Parastacidae; genus Cherax; species Cherax quadricarinatus. The sequence goes on from NC_091344.1 coordinate 24,463,290, forward strand.
ACCAGTACACCACCATTACTAGTACACCACCATTACTAATACACCACCATTACTAGTACACCACCACTATCAGTACACCACCACTACCAGTACACCACCACTACCAGTACATCACAATTACTAGCACACCACCACTACCAGTACACCACTATCAGTAGACCACTACCAGTACACCACTACCAGTACACCACTACCAGTATACCACTACCAGTACACAACTACCAGTACACCACTAACAGTATACCACTACCAGTATACCACTACCAGTATACCACTACCAGTACACAACTACCAGCACACCACTACCAGTACACCACTACCAGTACACCACTACCAGTACACCACATCCAGTACTCCACTACAAGCACACCACTGCCAGTACGACACTACCAGTACACCACTACCAGCACACCACTACCAGTGCACCACTACGAGTATACCACTACCAGTACACCACTACCAGCACACCACTGCCAGTACACCACTACCAGTATACCACTACCAGTACACCACTACCAGTATACCACTACCAGTACACCACTACCAGTACACCACTACAAGTATACCACTACAAGTATACCACTACCAGTACACCACTACCAGTACACCACATCCAGTACACCACTACCAGTACACCACTACCAGTATACCACTACCAGTACACCACTACCAGTACACCACATCCAGTACACCACTACCAGCACACCACCAACAGTACACCACTACCAGTACACCACTACCAGTATACCACTACCAGTATACCACTACCAGTACACCACTACCAGTACACCACTACCAGTATACCACTACCAGTACACCACTACCAGTACACCACATCCAGTACACCACTACCAGCACACCACCAACAGTACACCACTACCAGTATACCACTACCAGTATACCACTACCAGTATACCACTACCAGTACACCACTACCAGTACACCACTACCAGTATACCACTACCAGTACACCACTACCAGTACACCACTACCAGTACACCACTACCAGCACACCACTACAAGTATACCACTACCAGTACACCACTACCAGTACACCACTACCAGTACACCACTACCAGTACACCACTACCAGCACACCACTGCCAGTACACCACTACCAGTACACCACTACCAGCACACCACTACCAGTACACCACTACCAGTACACCACTACCAGCACACCACTGGCAGTACACCACTGCCAGTACACCACTACCAGCACACCACTGCCAGTACACCACTACCAGTACACCACTACCAGCACACCACCAACAGTACACCACTACCAGTATACTCTACCAGTACACCACTACCAGTACACCATTACCAGTACACCACTACCAGTACACCACTACCAGCACACCACTACCAGTACACCACTACCAGTACACCACTACCAGCACACCACTGCCAGT
>NC_091344.1:24467204-24479704 GCF_038502225.1 Cherax quadricarinatus
CTGAGGAGAGGTTTGTACCCAAGGGTAACAGGAATAATTAAAAAACCAGGATGAGCCCATGGTTCACCCAAAGGTACAGGGAGGCAAAAATTAAATGTGCTTGGGAATAGAAGAAGTATAGAAGGCAAAGGACCCAGGAGAATAAGGAGACCAGTCGTAGAGCCAGAAATGAATATGCACAAGTAAGACAGGCGGCCCAAAGGAAATATGAAAATGACATAGCAGCGACAGCCTAATCTGACCCAAAGCTGTTGTACAACCACATCAGGAGGAAAACAACAGTCAAGGACCAGGTAATCAGGCTGAGGAAGGAGGGGAGGTCACAAAAACGACCGAGAAGTATGTGAGGAGCTCAACGTGAGATTCAAAGAAGTGTTCACAGAGGAGACAGTAGGGCCTCCAAAAAGGAAAACAGGTGGGATACACTATCAAGGGTTGAACACAATACATACAGCCGAGGAAGAAGTGAAGAGGCTGTTAAGTGAGCTAGATACTTCAAAGGCGACAGGGCCGGATAACATCTCTCCATGGGTCCTCAGAGAGGGAGCAGAGGCGCTTTGTGTACCACTAACAACTATTTTCAACACATCTATCGAAACAGGACGACTATCGGAAGTATGGAAGACAGCAAATGTAGTCCCAATTTTTTAAAAAAGCAGACAGACACGAAGCACTAAACTACAGACCAGTGTCAATGCCATGTATAGTATGCAAGGTCATGAAGAAAATTATCAGGAGAAGAGTGGTGGAGCACCTAGAAAGGAATGAACTTATCAACGACAGCTAGCACGGCTTCAGGGACGGGAAATTCTGTGTCACAAACCTACTGGAGTTCTATGACAGGGTGACGGCTGTAAGACAAGAGAGAGAGGGGTGGGTAGACTGCATTTTCTTGGACTGTAAGAAGTCGTTTAACACAGTTCCACACAAGAGATTAGTGCGGAAGCTGGAGGACCAAGCAGGGATAACAGGGAAGGCACTACAATGGATCAGGGAATACCTGTCTTGAAGACAACAGCGAGTCAAAGTACGTGGCGAGGTGTCAGAGTGGGCGCCTGTAACGAGCGGGATGCCACAGGGATCAGTCCTAGAATTGGTGCTGTTTCTGGTATTTGTGAACGACATGACGGAAGGAATAGAATCCGAAGTGTCCCTGTTTGCAAATGATGTGAAGTTGATGAGAAGAATTAAATCGGACGAGGACTAGGCAGAACTACAGAGGGATCTGGACAGGCTGCAGGCCTGGTCCAGCAACTGGCTCCTGGAGTTCAACCCCACCAAGTGCAAAGACATGAAAATTGGAAAAGGGCAAAGAAGACCACAGACGGAGTACAGTCTAGGGGCCAGAGCCTACAAACCTCACTCAAGGAAATGGACCTTGGTGTGTGTGTATAACACCAGGCACATCTGAGGCTCACATCAACCAAGTAACTGCTGCAGCATATGGGCGCCTAGCAAACCTCAGAACAGCATTCCGACATCTAAATAAGGACTCATTCAGGACCCTGTACACCGTGTACGTTAGGCCCATATTGGAGTATGCGGCACCAGCTTGGAACCCACACCTAGCCAAGCACGTAAAGAAACTAGAGAAAGTGCAAAGGTTTGCAACAAGACTAGTCCCAGAGCTAAGACGTATGTCCTACGAGGAGAGGTTAAGGGAAATCGACCTGACGACACTGGAAGACAGGAGAGATAGGGGGGACATGATAACGACATATAAAATACTGAGAGGTATAGACAAGGTGGACAGAGACAGGATGTTCCAGAGATGGGACACAGTAACAAGGGGACACAGTTGGAAGTTGAAGACTCAGATGAATCACAAGGATGTTAGGAAGTATTTTTTCAGTCACAAAGTTGTCAGGAAGTGGAATAACATGGGTAGTGATGTAGTGGAGGCAGGATCCATACATAGCTTTAAGAAGAGGTACGATAAAGTTCACGGAGCGGGAAGAGTGACTGAGTAGCAGCCACTTGAAGAGGCGGGGCCAGGAGCTGTGACTCAACCCCCGCAAACACAACTAGGTGAGCACACACACACACACACACACACACACACACACACATATATATATATATATATATATATATATATATATATATATATATATATATATATATATATATATATATATATATATAATATATACATATATATATAATATATATATACATGTATATATATATATATATATATATATATATATATATATATATATATATATATATATATATATATATATATATATATATATATATATTCCTTGAACATAACAGTGTGTATCAGAGCGGAGCACCGTGAGGCTTCGAACTGTGAAGCCAGAGAACGGATGCCTGTGAGAGTATTGTGAAATGTGGCTGAGTAATTATTAGAAGCTGTGGAGAGAGAGAGAGAGAGAGAGAGAGAGAGAGAGAGAGAGAGAGAGAGAGAGAGAGAGAGAGAGAGAGAGAGAGAGAGAGAGAGGGAGGGAGGGAGGGAGAGAGACAGAGAGAGAGAGAGGGAGAGAGAGAGAGAGAGAGAGAGAGAGAGAGAGAGAGAGAGAGAGAGAGAGAGAGAGAGAGCTACATGTCTTCTCTCACGGTTATACAACACAACACAATTCCTAAAAATTGGAGTACCAGGAAGTTTTGCTGCGTCGCTCCACACTGACGACACAGTACCACACTGACGACACAGTACCACACTGACGACACAGTACCACACTGACGACACAGTACCACACTGACGACACAGTACCACACTGACGACACAGTACCACACTGACGACACAGCACCACACTGAAGACACAGTACCACACTGACGACACAGTACCACACTGACGACACAGTACCACACTGACGACACAGTACCACACTGACGACACAGTACCACACTGACGACACAGTACCACACTGACGACACAGTACCACACTGACGACACAGTACCACACTGACGACACAGTAACACACTGAAGACACAGTACCACACTGACGACACAGTACCCACACTGACGACACAGTACCACACTGACGACACAGTACCACACTGAAGACACAGTACCACACTGACGACACAGTACCACACACTGACGACACAGTACCACACTGACGACACAGTACCACACTGAAGACACAGTACCACACTGACGACACAGTACCACACTGACGACACAGTACCACACTGACGACACAGTACCACACTGACGACACAGTACCACACTGAAGACACAGTACCACACTGACGACACAGTACCACACTGACGACACAGTACCACACTGACGACACAGTACCACACTGAAGACACAGTACCACACTGACGACACAGTACCACACTGACACAGTACCACACTGACGACACAGTACCACACTGAAGACACAGTACCACACTGACGACACAGTACCACACTGACGACACAGTACCACACTGACGACACAGTACCACACTGACGACACAGTACCACACTGACGACACAGTACCACCACACACAGTACCACACTGAAGACACAGTACCACACTGACGACACAGTACCACACTGACGACACAGACACAGTACCACACTGACGACACAGTACCACACTGACGACACAGTACCACACTGACGACACAGTACCACACTGACGACACAGTACCACACTGACGACACAGACACAGTACCACACTGACGACACAGTACCACACTGACGACACAGACACAGTACCACACTGACGACACAGTACCACACTGACGATACAGTACCACACTGACGACACAGTACCACACTGACGACACAGTACCACACTGACGACACAGTACCACACTGAAGACACAGTACCACACTAACGACACAGTACCACACTGACGACACAGTACCACACTGACACAGACACAGTACCACACTGACGACACAGTACCACACTGACGACACAGTACCACACTGACGACACAGTACCACACTGAAGACACAGTACCACACTGACGACACAGTACCACACTGACGACACAGTACCACACTGACGACACAGTACCACACTGACGACACAGTACCACACTGACGACACAGTACCACACTGACGACACAGTACCACACTGACGACACAGTACCACACTGACGACACAGTACCACACTGACGACACAGTACCACACTGACGACACAGTACCACACTGAAGACACAGTACCACACTGACGACACAGTACCACACTGACGACACAGTACCACACTGACGACACAGTACCACACTGACGACACAGTACCACACTGAAGACACAGTACCACACTGACGACACAGTACCACACTGACGACACAGTACCACACTGACGACACAGTACCACACTGACGACACAGTACCACACTGAAGACACAGTACCACACTGACGACACAGTACCACACTGAAGACACAGTACCACACTGACGACACAGTACCACACTGACGACACAGTACCACACTGACGACACAGTACCACACTGACGACACAGTACCACACTGACGACACAGTACCACACTGACGACACAGTACCACACTGAAGACACAGTACCACACTGACGACACAGTACCACACTGAAGACACAGTACCACACTGACGACACAGTACCACACTGACGACACAGTACCACACTGACGACACAGTACCACACTGACGACACAGTACCACACTGACGACACAGTACCACACTGACGACACAGTACCACACTGACGACACAGTACCACACTGACGACACAGTACCACACTGACGACACAGTACCACACTGACGACACAGTACCACACTGACGACACAGTACCACACTGACGACACAGTACCACACTGACGACACAGTACCACACTGACGACACAGTACCACACTGACGACACAGTACCACACTGACGACACAGTACCACACTGACGACACAGTACCACACTGAAGACACAGTACCACACTGACGACACAGTACCACACTGAAGACACAGTACCACACTGACGACACAGTACCACACTGAAGACACAGTACCACACTGACGACACAGTACCACACTGACGACACAGTACCACACTGAAGACACAGTACCACACTGACGACACAGTACCACACTGAAGACACAGTACCACACTGACGACACAGTACCACACTGACGACACAGTACCACACTGACGATACAGTACCACACTGACGACACAGTACCACACTGACGACACAGTACCACACTGACGACACAGTACCACACTGACGACACAGTACCACACTGACGACACAGTACCACACTGACGACACAGTACCACACTGACGACACAGTACCACACTGACGATACAGTACCACACTGACGACACAGTACCACACTGAAGACACAGTACCACACTGACGACACAGTACCACACTGACGACACAGTACCACACTGACGATACAGTACCACACTGACGACACAGTACCACACTGACGACACAGTACCACACTGACGACACAGTACCACACTGACGATACAGTACCACACTGAAGACACAGTACCACACTGAAGACACAGTACCACACTGACGACACAGTATCACACTGACGATACAGTACCACACTGACGACACAGTACCACACTGACGACACAGTACCACACTGACGACACAGTACCACACTGACGACACAGTACCACACTGACGACACAGTACCACACTGACGACACAGTACCACACTGACGACACAGTACCACACTGACGACACAGTACCACACTGAAGACACAGTACCACACTGAAGACACAGTACCACACTGAAGACACAGTACCACACTGAAGACACAGTACCACACTGACGACACAGTACCACACTGAAGACACAGTACCACACTGAAGACACAGTACCACACTGACGACACAGTACCACACTGACGACACAGTACCACACTGACGACACAGTACCACACTGAAGACACAGTACCACACTGACGACACAGTACCACACTGACGACACAGTACCACACTGACGACACAGTACCACACTGACGACACAGTACCACACTGACGACACAGTACCACACTGAAGACACAGTACCACACTGACGACACAGTACCACACTGACGACACAGTACCACACTGACGACACAGTACCACACTGACGACACAGTACCACACTGACGACACAGTACCACACTGAAGACACAGTACCACACTGACGACACAGTACCACACTGACGACACAGTACCACACTGACGACACAGTACCACACTGAAGACACAGTACCACACTGACGACACAGTACCACACTGAAGACACAGTACCACACTGACGACACAGTACCACACTGACGACACAGTACCACACTGAAGACACAGTACCACACTGAAGACACAGTACCACACTGAAGACACAGTACCACACTGAAGACACAGTACCACACTGACGACACAGTACCACACTGACGACACAGTACCACACTGACGACACAGTACCACACTGAAGACACAGTACCACACTGACGACACAGTACCACACTGAAGACACAGTACCACACTGACGACACAGTACCACACTGACGACACAGTACCACACTGAAGACACAGTACCACACTGACGACACAGTACCACACTGAAGACACAGTACCACACTGACGACACAGTACCACACTGACGACACAGTACCACACTGAAGACACAGTACCACACTGACGACACAGTACCACACTGAAGACACAGTACCACACTGACGACACAGTACCACACTGACGACACAGTACCACACTGAAGACACAGTACCACACTGACGACACAGTACCACACTGAAGACACAGTACCACACTGACGACACAGTACCACACTGAAGACACAGTACCACACTGACGACACAGTACCACACTGAAGACACAGTACCACACTGAAGACAGAGTACCACACTGACGACACAGTACCACACTGACGATACAGTACCACACTGAAGACACAGTACCACACTGACGACACAGTACCACACTGACGATACAGTACCACACTGAAGACACAGTACCACACTGACGACACAGTACCACACTGACGACACAGTACCACACTGACGACACAGTATCACACTGAAGACACAGTACCACACTGACGACACAGTACCACACTGAAGACACAGTACCACACTGACGACACAGTACAACACTGACGATACAGTACCACACTGACGATACAGTACCACACTGATGACACAGTACCACACTGACGACACAGTACCACACTGACGACACAGTACCACAATGACGACACAGTACCACACTGACGACACAGTACCACACAGACGACACAGTACCACACTGGCGACACAGTATCACACTGACGACACAGTACCACACGGACGACACAGTACCACACTGACGACACAGTACCACACTGAAGACACAGTACCACACTGAAGACACAGTACCACACTGAAGACACAGTACCACACTGAAGACACAGTACCACACTGAAGACACAGTACCACACTGAAGATACAGTACCACACTGACGACACAGTACCACACTGACGACACAGTACCACACTGAAGACACAGTACCACACTGACGACACAGTACCACACTGAAGACACAGTACCACTCTGAAGACACAGTACCACACTGACGACACAGTACCACACTGAAGACACAGTACCACACTGACGACACAGTACCACACTGAAGACACAGTACCACACTAACGACACAGTACCACACTGAAGATACAGTACCACACTGACGACACAGTACCACACTGACGACACAGTACCACACTGAAGACACAGTACCACACTGAAGACACAGTACCACACTAACGACACAGTACCACACTGAAGACACAGTACCACACTGACGACACAGTACCACACTAACGACACAGTACCACACTGAAGACACAGTACCACACTGAAGACACAGTACCACACTGAAGACACAGTACCACACTGACGACACAGTACCACACTGACGACACAGTACCACACTGACGACACAGTACCACACTGAAGACACAGTACCACACTGAAGACACAGTACCACACTGAAGACACAGTACCACACTGAAGACACAGTACCACACTGACGACACAGTACCACACTGAAGACACAGTACCACACTGAAGACACAGTACCACACTGAAGACACAGTACCACACTGACGACACAGTACCACACTGACGACACAGTACCACACTGAAGACACAGTACCACACTGAAGACACAGTACCACACTGAAGACACAGTACCACACTGACGACACAGTACCACACTGACGACACAGTACCACACTGAAGACACAGTACCACACTGAAGACACAGTACCACACTGAAGACACAGTACCACACTGAAGACACAGTACCACACTGACGACACAGTACCACACTGAAGACACAGTACCACACTGAAGACACAGTACCACACTGAAGACACAGTACCACATTGACGACACAGTACCACACTGAAGACACAGTACCACACTGAAGACAGTACCACACGTTCACCGCCACCACCGCCACAACAACACACTCTCCAACACCAACAACAGAGGTTCCACTACAATGCTCTCAGCTCATTTTCTGGGAAAGTTGTCCGTCCCCATCAGGGCGCCTGAGGCTCCCTCAAGACTTTCATCCCATACTCTCCAAGGCTCCTTTACCATATTTCAAACATACACACACACACACACACACACACACACACACACACACACACACACACACACACACACACACAGACACACACACACACACACACACACACACACACACACACACACACACACACACACACACACACACACACACACACACACACACACACACCAAGCAGGGATAACAGGGAAGGCACTACAATGGATCAGGGAATACTTGTCAGGAAGACAGCAGCGAGTCATGGTACGTGGCGAGGTGTCAGAGTGGGCACCTGTGACCAGCGGGGTCCCGCAGGGGTCAGTCCTAGGACCAGTGCTGTTTCTGGTATTTGTGAACGACATGACGGAAGGAATAGACTCTGAGGTGTCCCTGTTTGCAGATGACGTGGAGTTGATGAGAAGAATTCACTCGATCGAAGACCAGGCAGAACTACAAAGGGATCTGGACAGGCTGCAGACCTGGTCCAGCAATTGGCTCCTGGAGTTCAATCCCACCAAGTGCAAAGTCATGAAGATTGGGGAAGGGCAAAGAAGACCGTAGACGGAGTACAGTCTAGGGGGCCAGAGACTACAAACCTCACTCAAGGAAAAAGATCTTGGGGTGAGTATAACACCAGGCACATCTCCTGAAGCGCACATCAACCAAATAACTGCTGCAGCATATGGGCGCCTAGCAAACCTCAGAACAGCATTCCGACATCTTAATAAGGAATCATTCAGGACCCTGTACACCGTGTATGTTAGGCCCATATTGGAGTATGCGGCACCAGTTTGGAACCCACACCTAGCCAAGCACGTGAAGAAACTAGAGAAAGTGCAAAGGTTTGCAACAAGACTAGTCCCAGAGCGAAGACGTATGTCCTACGAGGAGAGGTTAAGGGAAATCAACCTGACGACACTGGAGGACAGGAGAGATAGGGGGGACATGATAACGACATACAAAATACTGAGAGGAATTGACAAGGTGGACAAAGACAGGATGTTCCAGAGATTGGACACAGTAACAAGGGGACACAGTTGGAAGCTGAAGACACAGATGAATCACAGGGATGTTAGGAAGTATTTCTTCAGCCACAGAGTAGTCAGTAAGTGGAATAGTTTGGGAAGCGATGTAGTGGAGGCAGGATCCATACATAGCTTTAAGCAGAGGTATGATAAAGCTCACGACTCAGGGAGAGTGACCTAGTAGCGATCAGTGAAGAGGCGGGGCCAGGAGCTCGGACTCGACCCCCTCAACCTCAACTAGGTGAGTACAACTAGGTGAGTACACACACACACACACACACACACACACACACACACACACACACACACACACGCACGCACGCACGCCTATACAACAGGCCTAGTGTCTAATCGACATGTGCCTAGGACGAAATGGTAACTAACACACCTTCATCCCATCAATTACAGCTTCAACTTATTTCCACACCCATTACCACTTGACTTTCCATACATCTGACTTCATATATGTGTTGCACTGTGCACTCTTATGCATCATTCATGTGGCCAGCGTGCACCCTCCCCGGGTGCCAGGCTTACGGTGCACCGTTGTTAACTTACCATACACTCTTGTTAACTTATATGTTAATGCTACATGTTACTGGTACGTCACTTGTCTAGAATACTTAACATCTAAAATAGTGATTAATCTAAACTTTAAGTGTATATAAACTGAGAGATATACACATCTCAGTGTATATACACCGAGAGGTGTATATCTGTCACTCTATATACACTGACAGATATTTGGGGTGGTAGGGGAAGTGGAATATTCAAATGGCTTCAGGAAGAAATCCAAATATTCTTCCTTGAAGCCTTTTTATATATATATATATATATATATATATATATATATATATATATATATATATATATATATATATATATATATATATATATATTCAAAGTTCACAAAACCCGATAGGGCCACAACGCTGAACAACAGGCGCTGTTTGGCCCCTCCGGTTTTAGCGTTTCCCCATGATAATAATAATAATAATAATAATAATAATAATAATAATAATAATAATAATAATAATAATAATAATAATAATAATAATAATATAAAAATATTAAATAATCTAAAAATAATAATTATATAATAATTATTATTAATATTAGTATGCTCTGACCTTCAAAATGGCGGCTTAATTGGCGACTAAAAAAAAAATCTATTTATAAAAAATACTCAAATTGTTAAACATATATCATGCATATGTCTAAAATTCTTACTTGAAAAAATAAATTAATAATAGCGATAAAATCTTTATGCAGAATTGTGTATTTATCCGTTATGAATATCATATCCAAAATTTAAGTTGACAGGATCATAAACAAGGACAGCATAGGGACATAGTGCCAGACATGAATAATGAAAGTCTGCAATAACAACCCCCTTCCTCAGCCGTGGTTGACGGCGCACTGAGTACTGTTGCCAGAGTGTTCCTCATATAACTGTGTTGCCGATGTAAAAAGTTCGTTCATATTTAAATTTTAATTAGTTAGAAATTAAAAAAAATGTATGGTTACGTGCATTAAATACTAGGAATGTACATTGTCCCTTGTGATGCCGTTGGTTACGTCACCAAAGTTGAAAATTGGTTTTAAAAATGGCTTAAAATTGCCAAAAAAAAGTAATCTGCTAACCAAAATATGGCTCACTTCTAGGAAAAATTTACGGGACTTTTTTTTCAGACTTTCGACTTTTTTTTCAAATAATTTTTATCACATACCCAGATGGTGGTTAAGGGTTCTTGATCCAAGGAATTAAAGCTACTCTCTCCTTCCTCGGATAACACTTAATTGCTTCCTATTATCGATGGCTCTTACGGGCTTAGTGCTTCCCTAAGATAACCAGATATCTTGATCGTCCTTAATGTTGTGTTCACTTCACACTTTAAACTGATATTTAAACTCATTAACCCAGACCTTTAAACCACGATATTAAACCCCGATATTACAACCACAGGCATTAACCCCGTTATTATAACCTCAGGTATTAACCCCGATATTATAACTTCGGATATTAAACCCAGACCTTTAAACCACGATATTAAACCCCGATATTATAACCTCAGGTATTTAACCCAGACCTTTAAACCACGATATTAAACCCCGATATTACAACTTCAGATATTTAACTCATCCATTTACACAGTAATATTTACCTGGTTAATTAGCTAAGTCATTTAATTACGTTCTTTATACCATGTTATTTAAACCCGCTATTAAAACTTAGCTATTTAAATCCTTGCTAAAAGCTACAACATTTAACCCCGTTATTAAAACTTAAAAAGGAAAGCCATTTAAACTGAAGTTTTTATTCTGTGTATTTAAACTGGTGTTGTTGACTGTTGGTGAGATGTTTGTGTGTTAAGTGGTGTTATTGTGTGTTATGTGGTGTTATTGTGTGTTAGGTGGTGTTATTGTGTGTTATGTGGTGTTATTGTGTGTTAGGTGGTGTTATTGTGTGTTATGTGGTGTTATTGTGTTATGTGGTGTTATTGTGTGTTATGTGGTGTTATTGTGTTATGTGGTGTTATTGTGTTATGTGGTGTTATTGTGTGTTATGTGGTGTTATTGTGTGTTATGTGGTGTTATTGTGTTATGTGGTGTTATTGTGTTATGTGGTGTTATTGTGTGTTATGTGGTGTTATTGTGTGTTATGTGGTGTTATTGTGTGTTATGTGGTGTTATTGTGTTATGTGGTGTTATTGTGTGTTATGTGGTGTTATTGTGTTATGTGGTGTTATTGTGTGTTATGTGGTGTTATTGTGTTATGGGGTGTTATTGTGTGTTATGGGGTGTTATTGTGTTATGTGGTGTTATTGTGTTATGTGGTGTTATTGTGTGTTATGAGGTGTTATTGTGTGTTATGTGGTGTTATTGTGTGTTATGTGCTGTTATTGTTATGTGGTGTTATTGTGTTATGTGGTGTTA
>NC_091344.1:24487204-24507204 GCF_038502225.1 Cherax quadricarinatus
ACTGAGGCAGTATTATACTGTCTGAGGCAGTGTTACACTGTCTGAGGCAGTATTATACTGTCTGAGGCAGTATTACACTGTCTGAGGCAGTATTATACTGTCTGAGGCAGTGTTACACTGAGGCAGTATTATACTGTCTGAGGCAGTGTTACACTGAGGCAGTATTATACTGTCTGAGGCAGTATTATACTGTCTGAGGCAGTATTATACTGTCTGAGGCAGTGTTACACTGAGGCAGTATTATACTGTCTGAGGCAGTGTTACACTGAGGCAGTATTATACTGTCTGAGGCAGTGTTACACTGAGGCAGTATTATACTGTCTGAGGCAGTGTTACACTGAGGCAGTATTATACTGTCTGAGGCAGTGTTACACTGAGGCAGTATTATACTGTCTGAGGCAGTGTAACACTGAGGCAGTATTATACTGTCTGAGGCAGTGTTACACTGAGGCAGTATTATACTGTCTGAGGCAGTATTACACTGGAGGCAGTATTATACTGTCTGAGGCAGTGTTACACTGAGGCAGTATTATACTGTCTGAGGCAGTGTTACACTGAGGCAGTATTATACTGTCTGAGGCAGTGTTACACTGAGGGCAGTATTATACTGTCTAGGCAGTGTTACATTGAGGCAGTATTATGCTGTCTGAGACAGTGTTACACTGAGGCAGTATTATACTGTCTGAGGCTGTGATACACTGAGGCAGTATTATGCTGTCTGAGGCAGTATTATGCTGTCGAGGGGCAGTGTTACACTGAGGCAGTATTATACTGTCTGAGGCAGTGTTACACTGAGGCAGTATTATACTGTCTGAGGCAGTGTTACACTGAGGCAGTATTATGCTGTTTGAGCAGTGTAACACTGAGGCAGTAATATACTGTCTGAGGCAGTATTACACTGTCTGAGGCAGTGTTATACTGTCTGAGGCAGTACACTGAGGCAGTATTATCTGTATGAGGTAGTATTGCACTGTCTGAGGCAGTATTATACTGTCTGAGGCAGTATTACACTGAGGCAGTATTATACTGTCTGAGGCAGTATTATACGTCTGGGGGAGGCAGTATTACACTGGAGTAGTATTATGCTGTCTGAGGCAGTGTAACACTGAGGCAGTATTATACTCTCTGGCAGTATTATTACTGTCTGGAGGCTGAGTATTATACTGTCTGAGGCAGTGTTACACTGAGGCAGTATTATACTGTCTGAGGCAGTGTAACACTGTGGCAGTATTATACTATCTGAGGCAGTATTACACTGAGGCAGTATTATACTGTCTGAGGCAGTATTATACTGTCTAAGGCAATATTACACTGAGGCAGTATATGCTGTCTGGGAGTGATATACTGTCTGAGGCAGTATTACACTGTCTGAGTCAGTATTATACTGTCTGAGGCAGTATTATACTGTCTGAGGCAGTATTACACTGAGGCAGTATTATGCTGTCTGAGAGTATTACACTGAGGCAGTATTATACTGTCTGAGGCAGTATTATACTGTCTGAGGCAGTATTATACTGTCTGAGGCAGTATTATACTGTCTGAGGCAGTATTATACTGTCTGAGGCAGTATTATACTGTCTGAGGCAGTATTATACTGTCTGAGGCAGGGGCGATATACTGTCGAGGCAGTATTATACTGCCTGAGGCAGTATTATACTGTCTGAGGCAGTATTATGCTGTCTGAGGCAGTATTATACTGTCTGAGGCAGTATTACACTGTCTGAGGCAGTATTATGCTGTCTGAGGCAGTATTATACTGTCTGAGGCAGTATTATACTGTCTGAGGCAGTATTATACTGTCTGAGGCAGTATTATACTGTCTGAGGCAGTGTTACACTGAGGCAGTATTATACTGTCTGAGTCAGTGTTACACTGTCTGAGGCAGTATTTTACTGTCTGAGGCAGTGTTACACTGAGGCAGTATTATACTGTCTGAGGCAGTATTACACTGTCTGAGGCAGTATTATACTGTCTGAGGCAGTGTTACACTGAGGCAGTATTATACTGTCTGAGGCAGTGTTACACTGAGGCAGTATTATACTGTCTGAGGCAGTATTATACTGTCTGAGGCAGTGTTACACTGAGGCAGTATTATACTGTCTGAGGCAGTGTTACACTGAGGCAGTATTATACTGTCTGAGGCAGTGTTACACTGAGGCAGTATTATACTGTCTGAGGCAGTGTTACACTGAGGCAGTATTATACTGTCTGAGGCAGTGTTACACTGAGGCAGTATTATACTGTCTGAGGCAGTGTTACACTGAGGCAGTATTATACTGTCTGAGGCAGTGTTACACTGAGGCAGTATTATACTGTCTGAGGCAGTGTTACATTGAGGCAGTATTATACTGTCTGAGACAGTGTTACACTGAGGCAGTATTATACTGTCTGAGGCTGTGATACACTGAGGCAGTATTATACTGTCTGAGGCAGTATTACACTGTCTGAGGCAGTATTATACTGTCTGAGGCAGTGTTACACTGAGGCAGTATTATACTGTCTGAGGCAGTGTTACACTGAGGCAGTATTATACTGTCTGAGGCAGTGTTACACTGAGGCAGTATTATACTGTCTGAGGCAGTGTTACACTGAGGCAGTATTATACTGTTTGAGGCAGTGTAACACTGAGGCAGTAATATACTGTCTGAGGCAGTATTACACTGTCTGAGGCAGTATTATACTGTCTGAGGCAGTGTTACACTGAGGCAGTATTATACTGTATGAGGCAGTATTACACTGTCTGAGGCAGTATTATACTGTCTGAGGCAGTATTACACTGAGGCAGTATTATACTGTCTGAGGCAGTATTATACTGTCTGAGGCAGTATTATACTGTCTGAGGCAGTATTACACTGAGGTAGTATTATACTGTCTGAGGCAGTGTAACACTGAGGCAGTATTATAATCTCTGAGGCAGTATTACACTGTCTGAGGCAGTATTATACTGTCTGAGGCAGTGTTACACTGAGGCAGTATTATACTGTCTGAGGCAGTGTAACACTGTGGCAGTATTATACTATCTGAGGCAGTATTACACTGAGGCAGTATTATACTGTCTGAGGCAGTATTATACTGTCTAAGGCAGTATTACACTGAGGCAGTATTATACTGTCTGAGGCAGTATTATACTGTCTGAGGCAGTATTACACTGTCTGAGTCAGTATTATACTGTCTGAGGCAGTATTATACTGTCTGAGGCAGTATTACACTGAGGCAGTATTATACTGTCTGAGGCAGTATTACACTGAGGCAGTATTATACTGTCTGAGGCAGTATTATACTGTCTGAGGCAGTATTATACTGTCTGAGGCAGTATTATACTGTCTGAGGCAGTATTATACTGTCTGAGGCAGTATTATACTGTCTGAGGCAGTATTATACTGTCTGAGGCAGTATTACACTGAGGCAGTATTATACTGTCTGAGGCAGTATTATACTGTCTGAGGCAGTGTTATACTGTCTGAGGCAGTATTATACTGTCTAAGGCAGTATTATACTGTCTGAGGCAATATTATACTGTCTGAGGCAGTATTATACTGCCTGAGGCAGTATTATACTGTCTGAGGCAGTATTATACTGTCTGAGGCAGTATTATACTGTCTGAGGCAGTGTTACACTCAGGCAGTATTATACTGTCTGAGGCAGTATTATACTGTCTGAGGCAGTGTAACACTGAGGCAGTATTATACTGTCTGAGGCAGTGTTACACTGAGGCAGTATTATACTGTCTGAGGCAGTGTTACATTGAGGCAGTATTATACTGTCTGAGGCAGTGTTACACTGAGGCAGTATTATACTGTCTGAGGCAATGTTACACTGAGGCAGTATTATACTGTCTGAGGCAGTGTTACACTGAGGCAGTATTATACTGTCTGAGGCAGTGTTACATTGAGGCAGTATTATACTGTCTGAGACAGTGTTACACTGAGGCAGTATTATACTGTCTGAGGCTGTGTTACACTGAGGCAGTATTATACTGTCTGAGGCAGTACTATACTGTCTGAGGCAGTGTTACACTGAGGCAGTATTATACTGTCTGAGGCAGTGTTACACTGAGGCAGTATTATACTGTCGGAGGCAGTGTTACACTGAGACAGTATTATACTGTTTGAGGCAGTGTAACACTGAGGCAGTAATATACTGTCTGAGGCAGTATTACACTGTCTGAGGCAGTATTATACTGTCTGAGGCAGTGTTACACTAAGGCAGTATTATACTGTCTGAGGCAGTGTTATACTGTCTGAGGCAGTGTAACACTGAGGCAGTATTATACTGTCTGAGGCAGTATTATACTGTATGAGGCAGTATTACACTGTCTGAGGCAGTATTATACTGTCTGAGGCAGTATTACACTGAGGCAGTATTATACTGTCTGAGGCAGTATTATACTGTCTGAGGCAGTATTACACTGAGGCAGTATTATACTGTCTGAGGCAGTGTAACACTGAGGCAGTATTATACTCTCTGAGGCAGTATTACACTGTCTGAGGCAGTATTATACTGTCTGAGGCAGTGTTACACTGAGGCAGTATTATACTGTCTGAGGCAGTGTAACACTGAGGCAGTATTATACTCTCTGAGGCAGTATTACACTGTCTGAGGCAGTATTATACTGTCTGAGGCAGTGTTACACTGAGGCAGTATTATACTGTCTGAGGCAGTATTACACTGAGGCAGTATTATACTGTCTGAGGCAGTGTAACACTGAGGCAGTATTATACTCTCTGAGGCAGTATTACACTGTCTGAGGCAGTATTATACTGTCTGAGGCAGTATTACACTGAGGCAGTATTATACTGTCTGAGGCAGTATTATACTGTCTAAGGCAGTATTACACTGAGGCAGTATTATACTGTCTGAGGCCGTGTTATACTGTCTGAGGCAGTATTACACTGAGGCAGTATTATACTGTCTGAGGCAGTATTATACTGTCTGAGGCAGTATTATACTGAGGCAGTATTATACTGTCTGAGGCAGTATTACACTGAGGCAGTATTATACTGTCTGAGGCAGTATTATACTGTCTGAGGCAGTATTATACTGTCTGAGGCAGTATTATACTGTCTGAGGCAGTATTATACTGTCTGAGGCAGTATTATACTGTCTGAGGCAGTATTATGCTGTCTGAGGCAGTATTATACTGTCTGAGGCAGTATTATACTGTCTGAGGCAGTATTATACTGTCTGAGGCAGTATTATACTGTCTGAGGCAGTATTATACTGTCTGAGGCAGTATTATACTGTCTGAGGCAGTATTATACTGTCTGAGGCAGTATTATACTGTCTGAGGCAGTATTATACTGTCTGAGGCAGTATTATACTGCCTGAGGCAGTATTATACTGTCTGAGGCAGTATTATACTGTCTGAGGCAGTATTATACTGTCTGAGGCAGTATTATACTGCCTGAGGCAGTATTATACTGTCTGAGGCAGTATTATACTGTCTGAGGCAGTATTATACTGTCTGAGGCAGTATTATACTGTCTGAGGCAGTATTATACTGTCTGAGGCAGTATTATACTGTCTGAGGCAGTATTATACTGCCTGAACTCTTGAGGATATATATGGGGAAGTAATGAGTAACAGTAGATAAATTAGACACATGTGCAAATCTTGGGTATCTTTATTGAGGAAACGTTTCGCCACACAGTGGCTTCATCAGTCCATACGTAGGAGAAACTTGAAGAACAGGAGGAGAATGAGGTAATCAGTCCCTCAACCTTGAATCGATGTGTTCAGTCCATCAATCTTGAATAGAATACGGCATATGAGCGGAGAAGCAGCTTATAAACCGTATGGCAGGAGAGGTGCAGCAGTCATAGGTGGTGTCACATTTGTTCAATGTGGAAGTAGGTCGTGCCCAAGAATTAGGCAAGCGAGGAATTCCTAAGTATTAAGATCCCAAGAGCTGCACATGTTTCTAATTTATCAACATGTCGGTTCTCTGAACCATTCATCTACAAACCTGTCAGACACTGCAACTTCTTGGGATCTTAATACTTAGGAATTCTTCGCTTGCCTAATTCTTGGGCATGACCTACTTCACATTGAACAATGTGACACCACCTATGACTGCTGCACTCCTCCTGCCATACGGTTTATAAGCTGCTTCTCCGCTCATATGCCGTATTCTATTCAAGATTGATGGACTGAACACATCGACTCAAGGTTGAGGGACTGATTACCTCATTCTCCTCCTGTTCTTCAAGTTTCTCCTACGTATGGACTGATGAAGCCACTGTGTGGCGAAACGTTTCCTCAATAAAGATACCCAAGAGTTGCACATGTGTCTAATTTATCAACATGTCGGTTCTCTGAACCATTCATCTACAATGAGTAACAGTGATGAAGAAATATGGTGACTGATGTAAACATTGATGATTGTGTTGATATTGTGTCAGTTAAAAAGTGTTAGTAGGTGGATCTCTCTCTCTCTCTCTCTCTCTCTCTCTCTCTCTCTCTCTCTCTCTCTCGCTCTCTCTCTCTCTCTCGTGGTGGTGGAGGTGTGGTGGAGGTGTGGTGGTGGAGGTGTGGTGGTTGAGATGTGGTGGTGAAGGTTTGGTGAAGGCGTGGAGGTGTGGTGGAGGTGTGGTGAAGGCGTGGTGGTGTGGTGGAGGTGTGCTGAAGGTGTGGTGGAGGTGTGTTGAAGGTGTGGGGAAGGTGTGGCGAAGGTGATATGGAGGTGTGGTGGAGGTGTGGTGAAGGCGTGGTGGTGTGGTGGAGGTGTGGTGGAAGTGTGGTGGTGGAGGTGTGGTGGAAGTGTGGTGGTGGAGGTGTGGTGGAGGTGTGGTGGTGGAGGTGTGGTGGAGGTGTGGTGGAGGTGTGGTGGTGGAGGTGTGGTGGAGGTGTGGTGGTGGAGGTGTGGTGGAGGTGTGGTGGTGGAGGTGTGGTGGAGGTGTGGTGGTGGAGGTGTGGTGGTGGAGGTGTGGTGGTGGAGGTGTGGTGGTGTGGTGGTGGAGGTGTGGTGGTGGAGGTGTGGTGGAGGTGTGGTGGTTGAAGTGTGGTGGTGGAGGTGTGGTGGAGGTGTGGTGGTGGAGGTGTGGTGGTGGAGGTGTGGTGGTTGAGGTGTGGTGGTGGAGGTGTGGTGGTTGAGGTGTGGTGGTGGAGGTGTGGTGGAGGTGTGGTGGTGGAGGTGTGGTGGTGGAGGTGTGGTGGTTGAAGTGTGGTGGTGGAGGTGTGGTGGTTAAAGTGTGGTGGTGGAGGTGTGGTGGTTGAAGTGTGGTGGTGGAGGTGTGGTGGAGGTGTGGTGGAGGTGTGGTGGAGGTGTGGTGGAGGTGTGGTGGAGGTGTGGTGGAGGTGATAGTTGACTACATTAAATACACTTTCCAAAGAAATAAATATTAGTAGAAAAATTAGACATTAAAGAACAAAGATAACTTAGATATTAAGAACAAAGATAACTTATATATTAAGAACAAAGATAACTTAGATATTAAGAACAAAGATAACTTAGATATTAAGAACAAAGATAACTTAGATATTAAGAACAAAGATAACTTAGATATTAAGAACAAAGATAACTTAGATATTAAGAACAAAGATAACTTAGATATTAAGAACAAAGATAACTTACATATTAAGAACAAAGATAACTTAGATATTAAGAACAAAGATAACTTGGATATTAAGAACAAAGATAACTTA
Organism: Cherax quadricarinatus; assembly: GCF_038502225.1. Taxonomy (NCBI): domain Eukaryota; kingdom Metazoa; phylum Arthropoda; class Malacostraca; order Decapoda; family Parastacidae; genus Cherax; species Cherax quadricarinatus. The sequence goes on from NC_091344.1 coordinate 24,494,849, forward strand.
GATATTAAAGAACAAAGATAACTTAGATATTAAAGAACAAAGATAACTTAGATACTAAAGAACAAAGATAACTTAGATATTAAAGAACAAAGATAACTTAGATATTAAAGAACAAAGATAACTTAGATATTAAAGAACAAAGATAACTTAGATATTAAAGAACAAAGATAACTTAGATATTAAGAACAAAGATAACTTAGATATTAAAGAACAAAGATAACTTAGATATTAAAGAACAAAGATAACTTAGATATTAAAGAACAAAGATAACTTAGATACTAAAGAACAAAGATAACTTAGATATTAAGAACAAAGATAACTTAGATATTAAAGAACAAAGATAACTTAGACATTAAAGAACAAAGATAACTTAGATATTAAGAACAAAGATAACTTAGATATTAAAGAACAAAGATAACTTAGATATTAAAGAACAAAGATAACTTAGATACTAAAGAACAAAGATAACTTAGATATTAAAGAACAAACAGTGTTCTGTGTTTAAAGAGGAACAATGGAAACATTTACCAACTTAGATAGAACTGCACAAACAAAGATTCTCTGTAAAAAGACACTGTGCTTGTACAAACAAGTACTGTCTGTACAAACAATGAACATTGCTTCTATAAACCATGCAATACTCTCTTGTTACACCGACAAACAACAAACACACCCGACTGTTAACCCAACCACCTCAAACAAACACAAAAGATAAACAACTTCAATATGGCCGCCAAGAAATCAAAGAAAAAAAACAGTGAACCTCCTCTGGCAACACTCCGACATATGCTTGAAATTACCAGAAAAAAAATTTTATTTTTTTTTTTGGAGGATAAATTTGAGAGAAGTGAGGAAGTATATTGGTGGCGTCAGCACAACCTGTGTTTCACCTCTCGTAATATATACCATTTTTTCCCTCTCTCTCTTGTTATTTTAAATTATTACATATGCAGTTAACAATTTTCAAGCTGGATTTGGTAATAACATATATGTATATATATATATACATATACATACATCATATATATATATATATTATATTTATAAATATATATATATATATATATATATATATATATATATATATATATATAATATATATATATATATAATGTATATATACATATATGTATATATATATATGTATATATATAAATATATATATATATATATATACATATATATATATATGTATATATATATATATATATATATATACATATATATATATATATACATTACTAGAATAAAGATAAATATTATTACTACTGTTAATGTTATTGTTAGAAGAACAACAATAATCAAACAGCAAACAAACAAACAAACACCAAACAACAAACACGCGCAGGTTACAGCAGCTACTGAAAAAAACATCCAGAACTTCCCACTGTATTTACACAACTTAAATAAATTACAAAAGAGATAAGGAAGAGATTAGGAGAGTTGGTGGGTTGTTTACCTGGTCTCCAGCGTTGGTGGGTTGTTTACCTGGTCTCCAGCGCTGGTGGGTTGTTTACCTGGTCTCCAGCGCTGGTGGGTTGTTTACCTGGTCTCCAGCGTTGGTGGGTTGTTTACCTGGTCTCCAGCGTTGGTGGGTTGTTTACCTGGTCTCCAGCGCTGGTGGGTTGTTTACCTGGTCTCCAGCGCTGGTGTGTTGTATACCTGGTCTCCAGCGCTGGTGGTTTGTTTACCTGGTCTCCAGCGCTGGTGGGTTGCTTACCTGGTCTCCAGCGCTGGTGGGTTGTTTACCTGGTCTCCATCGCTGAAGGGATGTTTACCTGGTCTCCAGCGCTGGTGGTTTGTTTACCTGGTCTCCAGCGCTGGTGGGTTGTTTACCTGGTCTCCAGCGCTGGTGGGTTGTTTACCTGGTCTCCAGCGCTGGTGGGTTGTTTACCTGGTCTCCAGCGCTGGTGGGTTGTTTACCTGGTCTCCAGCGCTGGTGGGTTGTTTACCTGGTCTCCAGCGCTGGTGGGTTGTTTACCTGGTCTCCAGCGCTGGTGGGTTGTTTACCTGGTCTCCATCGCTGAAGGGATGTTTACCTGGTCTCCAGCGCTGGTGGTTTGTTTACCTGGTCTCCAGCGCTGGTGGGTTGTTTACCTGGTCTCCAGCGCTGGTGGGTTGTTTACCTGGTCTCCAGCGCTGGTGGTTTGTTTACCTGGTCTCCAGCGCTGGTGGGTTGTTTACCTGGTCTCCAGCGCTGGTGGGTCGTTTACCTGGTCTCCAGCGCTGGTGGATTGTTTACCTGGTCTCCAGCGCTGGTGGATTGTTTACCTGGTCTCCATCGCTGGTGGGTTGTTTACCTGGTCTCCAGCGCTGGTGGGTTGTTTACCTGGTCTCCAGCGCTGGTGGGTTGTTGGTCTCCAGCGCTGGTGGGTTGTTGGTCTCCAGCGCTGGTGGGTTGTTGGTCTCCAGCGCTGGTGGGTTGTTGGTCTCCAGCGCTGGTGGGTTGTTGGTCTCCAGCGCTGGTGAGTAGTTGGTCTACAGCGCTGGTGGGTTGTTGGTCTCCAGCGCTGGTGGGTTGTTGGTCTCCAGCGCTGGTGGGTTGTTGGTCTCCAGCGCTGGATGAGTTGTTGGTCTCCAGCGCTGGTGGGTTGATGGTCTCCAGCGCTGGTGGGTTGTTGGTCTCCAGCGCTGGTGGGTTGTTGGTCTCCAGCTCTGGTGAGTTGTTGGTCTCCAGCGCTGGTGGGTTGTTGGTCTCCAGCGCTGGTGAGTTGTTGGTCTCCAGCGCTGGTGGGTTGTTGGTCTCCAGCGCTGGTGGGTTGTTGGTCTCCAGCGCTGGTGGGTTGTTGGTCTCCAGCGCTGGTGGGTTGTTGGTCTCCAGCGCTGGTGGGTTGTTGGTCTCCAGCGCTGGTGGGTTGTTGGTCGCCAGCGCTGGTGGGTTGTTGGTCTCCAGCGCTGGTGAGTTGTTGGTCTCCAGCGCTGGTGGGTTGTTTACCTGGTCTCTAGCGCTGGTGGGTTGTTTACCTGGTCTCCAGCGCTGGTGGGTTGTTTACCTGGTCTAGAGCGCTGGTGGGTTGTTGGTCTCCAGCGCTGGTGGGTTGTTGGTCTCCAGCGCCGGTGGGTTGTTGGTCTCCAGCGCTGGTAGGTTGTTGGTCTCCAGCGCTGGTGGGTTGTTGGTCTCCAGCGCTGGTGGGTTGTTGGTCTCCAGCGCTGGTGGGTTGTTGGTCTCCAGCGCTGGTGGGTTGTTGGTCTCCAGCGCAGGTGGGTTGATGGTCTCCAGCGCTGGTGGGTTGTTGGTCTCCAGCGCTGGTGGGTTGTTGGTCTCCAGCGCTGGTGGGTTGTTTACCTGGTATCCATCGCTGGTGGGTTGTTTACCTGGTTTCCAGCGCTTGTGGGTTGTTTACCTGGTCTCCATCGCTGGTGGGTTGTTTACCTGGTCTCCAGCGCTGGTGGGTTGTTTACCTGGTCTCCAGCGCTGGTGGGTTGTTTACCTGGTCTCCAGCGCTGGTGGGTTGTTTACTTGGTCTCCAGCGCTGGAGGGTTGTTTAAATGGTCTCCAGCGCTGGTGGGTTGTTTACCTGGTCTCCAGCGCTGGTGGGTTGTTTACCTGGTCTCCAGCGCTGGTGGATTGTTTACCTGGTCTCCAGCGCAGGTGGGTTGTTTACCTGGTCTCCATCGCTGAAGGGATGTTTACCTGGTCTCCAGCGCTGGTGGATTGTTTACCTGGTCTCCAGCGCTGGTGGATTGTTTACCTGGTCTCCATCGCTGGTGGGTTGTTTACCTGGTCTCCAGCGCTGGTGGGTTGTTGGTCTCCAGCGCTGGTGGGTTGTTGGTCTCCAGCGCTGGTGGGTTGTTGGTCTCCAGCGCTGGTGGGTTGTTGGTCTCCAGCGCTGGTGGGTTGTTGGTCTCCAGCGCTGGTGGGTTGTTGGTCTCCAGCGCTGGTGGGTTGTTGGTCTCCAGCGCTGGTGAGTTGTTGGTCTCCAGCGCTGGTGGGTTGATGGTCTCCAGCGCTGGTGGGTTGTTGGTCTCCAGCGCTGGTGGGTTGTTGGTCTCCAGCGCTGGTGGGTTGTTGGTCTCCAGCGCTGGTGGGTTGTTGGTCTCCAGTTCTACCACTGTTCCTGGAGTCTAATATATTAATTTTTACAGTGGTAATCTGTCTTGAAGTTCTCGCAATAACGAGAGATTTGTTGTGGAAAAAACTGTCTTGTTAAACTTTTACCAGACCTGGAGAGTTTTGTCACTGTTTGATGCAGTGTGGTGGTAGACGGCTGTGTTGTCACTGTTTGATGCAGTGTGGTGGTAGACGGCTGTGTTGTCACTGTTTGATGCAGTGTGGTGGTAGACGGCTGTGTTGTCACTGTTTGATGCAGTGTGGTGGTAGACGGCTGTGTTGTCACTGTTTGATGCAGTGTGGTGGTAGACGGCTGTGTTGTCACTGTTTGATGTAGTGTGGTGGTAGACAGCTGTGTTGTCACTGTTTGATGCAGTGTGGTGGTAGATTTGGCTGTGTTGTCACTGTTTGATGCAGTGGTGGTAGACGGCTGTGTTGTGTCACCGTTTGATGCAGTGTGGTGGTAGACACTGTGTTGTCACTGTTTGATGAAGTGTGGTGGTAGACGGCTGTGTTGTCACCTGTTTGATGCAGTGGTGGTAGACGGCTGTGTTGTCACTGTTTGATGCAGTGTGGTGGTAGACGGCTGTGTTGTCACTGTTTGATGCAGTGTGATGGTAGACAGCTGTGTTGTCACTGTTTGATGTAGTGTGGTGGTAGACGGCTGTGTTGTCACTGTTTGATGCAGTGTGGTGGTAGACGGCTGTGTTGTCACTGTTTGATGTAGCGTGGTGGTAGACGGCTGTGTTGTCACTGTTTGATGTAGTGTGGTGGTAGACGGCTGTGTTGTCACTGTTTGATGCAGTGTGGTGGTAGACGGCGGTGTTGTCACTGTTTGATGCAGTGTGGTGGTAGACGGCTGTGTTGTCACTGTTTGATGCAGTGTGGTGGTAGACGGCTGTGTTGTCACTGTTTGATGCAGTGTGGTGGTAGACGGCTGTGTTGTCACTGTTTGATGCAGTGTGGTGGTAGACGGCTGTGTTGTCACTGTTTGATGCAGTGTGGTGGTAGACGGCTGTGTTGTCACTGTTTGATGTAGTGTGGTGGTAGACGGCTGTGTTGTCACTGTTTGATGTAGTGTGGTGGTAGACGGCTGTGTTGTCACTGTTTGATGCAGTGTGGTGGTAGACGGCTGTGTTGTCACTGTTTGATGCAGTGTGGTGGTAGACGGCTGTGTTGTCACTGTTTGATGTAGTGTGGTGGTAGACGGCTGTGTTGTCACTGTTTGATGTAGTGTGGTGGTAGACGGCTGTGTTGTCACTGTTTGATGTAGTGTGGTGGTAGACGGCTGTGTTGTCACTGTTTGATGTAGTGTGGTGGTAGACGGCTGTGTTGTCACTGTTTGATGCAGTGTGGTGGTAGACGGCTGTGTTGTCACTGTTACGACATCAGAGCTATCCAAAATTTGAACTTGTCTTATTTTCTCTCTCTCTCTCTCTCTCTCTCTCTCTCTCTCTCTCTCTCTCTCTCTCTCTCTCTCTCTCTCTCTATCTCTCTCTCTCTCTCTCTCTCTCTCTCTCTCTCTCTCTCTCTCTCTCTCTCTCTCTCTCTCTCTCTCTCTCTCTCTCTCTCTCTCTCTCTCTCTCTCTCTCTCTCTCTCTCTCTCTCACTCTCTCACTCTCTCTCTCTCTCTCTCTCTCTATATCTCACTCTCTCTCTCTCTATCTCCCCATCTCTGGTTTGACAAGGTTAAGGATCCCTAGCATTGACAAGCTATTTACAGGTTAAGGATTCCCTAACTTTATTGACAAGCTAAGAGCTGTTACCTACATCAGCTCATTTGAAAGCATTTTTATTGTTATGAGACATACAAGTAGGGAACAGGATGAAGTTGGAGCCATCTGTGGGCCAGCATTTTCATTTGATCAACTGACGTTATCTCGTTGACATCATTATGCTGAACGAATGTGTTCCATACTCGAGTCATCCTGGGTATGTATGATCTCAGATGGAGGGTGATGTTCTGGAGAAGGGTACAGCCAGAGTGAAGTTGCTGCTTTCTGCCCGTCTTGTGGCATAAAAGCTTGTTTCCCGCGCTGTCCTCGAAGTGGATCCAAGTGTGGTATTTTGACAATATTGGCCTTGTACAAACACAGTAAGGCCACCCACATCCCTCCTATGTTGAAGGCTCTTCTGAAATGACAGATCCATCCAGGATGGGTCCAGGCGAGATATGAGACGTCTTGCTCTGTTCTCTACTCTGTCAAGCAGTCGCAGATGAGAGGGGGGACAGGCAAACCAAGAAAGTGGAGCATACTCAAGGTGTGAGCGTACTTGTGCCTCGTACAGTATCTTGCAACCCCTACTGTCAAGCAGATGCGAGATACGGCGAAGTGCTGTAAGCTTCCTGGCTGCCTTGTTTGCAAGATTTACAACATGGTTCTTCATGGTTAGTTTGGAGTCAAACTTCACCCCAAGGATATCAACTTCTTCTCCAGGTGCCAACATCCTCCCATTCATCCTAACTACTGCACCAGCATTACCATCATGGTGCCTAGAGACGATCATCATTTGCGTTTTCTCAGGTGCAAATGTTACTTGCCATCTATTTCCCCAAGCTGATATAGCTCTCAGCTGGTGATTGATGAAGCTTAGAGCAGCTGGCATTTCTTCTCTTGGATAAGTGAATGTCAGTGTACAGTCGTCTGCATATGCATGTGATTCTGGGATGAGATGAAGAAGGTCGTTGAAGTAGACATTCCATAACAGTGGACCCAGCACACTTCCCTTGTGGAACTTGCCCCTGCCCCTAGGATGTCTTGTTGATTCCTGTTCCATTGGAGGACACACTTAGAGATCTACCATGAAGGTAATCACTGAGGAGACATAGTGTAGAGCCTGCAATTCCCAGTGCTTGAAGTTTTGCTAAGAGGCCCTGGTGCCACACCCCTGGTCGAAAGCGCCAGCAATGTCCAGTGCTACCACACAGCTGACTTTGGATTCATCCAGTGACTGGTGCCACTTAGTGGAGGAGGTTTAACAACAGATCCAGCAGAGTAACCTTTCCTGAAGCCATATTGACGATCACAAAGTAGTGAGTGGTAGTCAAAAAAATCTGTCATTTGTCTTGAGATTATTGTCTCAAGGATCTTACCAGTGATTGACAGGAGTGACACTGGTCTGTAGTTGCTGATTTCTGCTCTGCTCTTTCTTTTTGTGAACAGGGACTACATTTGCCTCATTTGGATGGAGGGAGGGCCATTTGCACTGTACTAGGCAGTGCTGAAAGATGCGAGTTAGAGGTGCTGCTAGCTGGTCTGCACATCTTCTCAACAATCTTGGGCTCAACTTGTCTGGGCCCTACAGCCTTTTCTTGGTCAAGTGATTTAAGAAGGAAATGCACCTCCTCCTGCCTTATTGTCACCCCTGACAGTTTTGATACAGTTCTTGCAGCTAGCCAAGGAGGGTCCCTTGCTGGATCAGGAACTTGCATTTTGGTAGCAAAGTGTTCAGCAAAGAGGTCCTTTCTCTTGACTACTAGTAGAGGTGGTCCCATCCTGTCGATTTAGAGGTGGAATAAGTTCATCAGGCAGATAACCTTGTCTGTCCTGACCAGGGACCACCAGGTTTTGGAGCCTACCCTACCTGATGCTAACTTTCTTTTAGTGTCCAACTCCCCATTTAGCAATGGCCCACTTTTGAACATCACCCATATGCCTACAGGCTTGTATGTGCAAGTTCCTGTTATAGGTGGTAGGATGTCTCTATACCTTCGCCATGCTTTGTACTTAGCAGTAGCAGCCTCTCTACAACGAAAGCCAAACCAAGGCTGATCTGTAGGCTTTGTCACATATTGCCGGTGAGGAATGTGTTCTTGTTGCAGATTAAGGATGTGTCCAGTGAAGGCTTTCACTTGGTTGTCAACATCCCCCTGGAGAAGAGCATTCCAGTCGGTGGTGGCGAGCTCAGAGCAAAGGGCTGGCCAATTACCTCTTTCCATAGCCAGGTTGTGCGTGTGGACTCTCACCTCGTTCTGTTGGGATCTTAAGTGTGGTAAAAACAGCCTTGTGGTCAGACGATCCAACGTACCCGAGGGGTTGACAAGTGACTATGCCTTCTGCCAGATCACTCACTACTGGGTCAAGGGAGGAGCCAGAGATATGAGTAGGGAAATCAACAAAGTTTCTCATGTCAAACACTGCAAGAAGGTCATCAAAGTCCCTCTGTATAAGGTGCTGGTTGAGGTCACCAACAATTATAATATGTTGACAGTTGTGTTGTAGCAGAAGGGAGTCAATATTTTCCATTAGGAAGTTGATAGGGTCTGCATGTTGCCACTGAGGTCTGTACATTGCACATGCTAGTACAGAGGTACTAGTGTTTATACAGAGCTTGAAGAACATCATTTCAAGATGTGTAGGGGTGGCAACATCTATGTGCTGGGAGGCATGAACACTTTTAGAGAAGCACACAGCAACACCACCTCCTGCCCTTGCCTGTCTCTTCTCATCCATGAGGTGTAGCCAGCAATTCTTGCAAAATTTTCTGGAGTCCTGTCATCCAAAAATGTTTCAACAACAGCTATCATGTCGGGACGTCGAGTGTTCACAAAGCTATGTGTGAGCTCTCCAACATTAGTAATGAAACCTCTAATGTTGGCCGACAGGATGCTGATAGACTGGCTCCTCGCGATGAAGTGGTCAGCTTGAGGTGGTGGGTGTGTAGGGAATGTAAGGCTGCCTGCCCTTGAGAGTGGAGGGTACTGAGGCAGCTGCAGGGATGTAGGTCTGTGGTCTTGTATAAGGCCCAATCCCACCTCTCTCTCTCTCTCTCTCTCTCTCTCTCTCTCTCTCTCTCTCTCTCTCTCTCTCTCTCTCTCTCACTCTCTCTCTCTCTCTCTCTCTCTCTCTCTCTCTCTCTCTCTCTCTCTCTCTCTCTCTCTCTCTCTCTGTCTCTCTCTCTCTCTCTCTCTCTCTCTCTCTCTCTCTCTCTCTCTCTCTCTCCTCTCTACTCTCTCTCTCTACTCTCTCTCTACTCTCTCTCTCTCTCTCTCTCTCTCTCTCCTCACTCCGCTCTCTCTCTCCTCTCTCTCTCTCTCTCTGTCTCTCTCTCTCTCTCTCTCTCTCTCTCTCTCTCTCTCTCACCAGCAGTTTGTCTCTCTAATTCAGTCAGTGGTCCTAGTAACGAGTGGACTCAATAACGTGGTTAGTTGTGGTAATATTTATTTAGTATTTCAATTACGTAAGTGATTTTCCCACTCAGATGTACTTGTAATGACTCGATAATATTTGTGTCTCGCAGATGATATTACCAGTTTCTAGATATTATTCATCTAAATTGTTTTACTACCCAAACTATATCCCCCATTACCCAAACTATATTCCCCATTACCCAAACTATATCCCCCATTACCCAAACTATATTCCCCATTACCCAAACTATATCCCCCATTAACCAAACTATATCCCCCATTACCCAAACTATATTCCCCATTACCCAAACTATATTCCCCATTAACCAAACTATATCCCCCATTACATTACCCCAAACTATATTCCCCATTACCCAAACTATATTCCCCATTAACCAAACTATATCCCCCATTACCCAAACTATATTCCCCATTACCCAAACTATATCCCCCATTACCCAAACTATATTCCCCATTACCCAAACTATATTCCCCATTACCCAAACTATATTCCCCATTAACCAAACTATATCCCCCATTACCCAAACTATATTCCCCATTACCCAAACTATATTCCCCATTACCCAAACTATATCCCCCATTACCCAAACTATATCCTCCATTACCCAAACTATTTTCCCCAATACCCAAACTATATCCTCCATTACCCAAACTATATCCCCCATTACCCAAACTATATCCCCCATTACCCAAACTATTTCCCCCATTACCCAAACTATATCCCCCATTACCAAACTATATCCCCCATTACCCAAACTATATCCCCCATTACCCAAACTATATCCCCAATTTCCCAAACTACACCCCCATTACCCAAACTCTATCCCCCATTACCCAAACTATATACCCCATTACCCAAACTATATCTCCCACTACCCAAACTACATCCTCCATTACCCAAACTATATCCTCCATTAACCAAACTATATCCCCCATTAACCAAACTATAACCCCCATTACCCAAAGTATATCCCATGTACCCACCCCATGTTACCCAAACTATATCCCCCATTACCCAAACTATATTCAACATTACCCAAACTATATCCCCCATTACCCAAACTATATCCCCCATTACCCAAACTATATCCCCCATTACCCAAATATATCCCTCATTACCCAAACTATATCCCCCATTAACCAAACTATATCCCCATTACCCAAACTATATCCCCCATTACCCAAACTATATCCCCCATTACCCAAACTATATCCCCATTACCCAAACTATATCCCCAATTACCCAAACTATATCCCCCATTACCCAAACTATATCCCCCATTACCCAAACTATATCCCCCATTACCCAAACTACATCCCCTATTACCCAAACTATGTCCCCCATTACCGAAACTATATACCCCATTACCCAAACTATATCCCCCATTGCCCAAACTACATCCTCCATTACCCAAACTATATCCCCCATTACCCAAACTATATCCCCCATTACCCAAACTATATCCCCAATTACCCAAACTATATCCCCCATTACCCAAACTATATACCCCATTACCCAAACTATATACCCCATTCCCCAAACTATATCCCCCATTACCGAAACTACATCCCCCATTACCCAAACTATATCCCCCATTTCCCAAACTATATACCCCATTACCCAAACTATATCCCCCATTACCCAAACTACATCCTCCATTACCAAAACTATATCCTCCGTTACCCTAACTATATCCCCCATTACCCAAACTATATCCCAAATTACCCGAACTATATCCCCATTACCCAAACTATATCCCCCATTACCCAAACTACATCCCCCATTACCCAAACTATGTCCCCCATTACCGGACTATATACCCCATTCCGAAACTATATCCCCCATTGCCGAAACTACATCCTCCATTACCCAAACTATATCCCCCATTACCAAAACTATATCCCCATTACCCAAACTATATCCCTCATTACCCAAATTATATCCCCCATTACCCAAACTATATCCCCATTGCTTAAACTACATCCCCCATTACCCAAACCATATACCCCATTACCCAAACTATATACCCCATTACCCAAACTATATCCCCCATTACCCAAACTATATCCCCCATTACCCAAACTACATCCTCCATTACCCAAACTATATCCCCCGTTACCCAAACTATATCCCCCATTACCCAAACTATATCCCAAATTACCCGAACTATATCCCTATTACCCAAACTATATCCCCAATTACCCAAACTATATCCCCCATTACCCAAACTATATACCCCATTACCCAAACTATATCCTTCATTACCCAAACTACATTCCCCATTACCCAAACTATATCCCCCATTACCCAAACTATATACCCTATTGCCAAAACTATATCCCCCATTACGCAAGCTATATCCCCCATTACCCAAACTATATCCCCATTACCCAAACTATATCCCCCATTACCCAAACTATATCCCCCATTACCCAAGCTATATCCCCCATTACCCAAACTATATCCTTCATTACCCAAACTATATCCCCCATTACCCACCTTTATCCCCCATTACCCAAACTACACCCCCAATTACCCAAGTTATATCCCCCATTACCCAAACTATATCCCCCATTACCTAAATTATATCCTCCATTACCCAAGCTATATCCCACATTACCCAAACTATATCCCCAATTACCCAAACTATATCCCCTATTACCCAAGCTATATCCCCCATTACCCAAACTGTGTCCCCCATTACCCAAACTATATCCCCCATTACCCAAGCTATATCCCCCATTACCCAAACTACACCCCCATTACCCAAGCTATATCCCCCATTACCCAAACTATATCCCCATTACCTAAACTGTATCCCCCATTACCCAAGCTAGATCCCCCATTACCCAAACTATATCCTCCATTACCCAAACTATATCCCCCATTACCCAAGCTATATCCCCCATTACCCAAACTACACCCCCATTACCCAAGCTGTATCCCCCATTACCCAAACTATATTCCCCATTACCCAAACTATATCCCCAATTACCCAAACTACATCCCCCATTACCCAAACTATATCCCCCATTACCCAAACTATATCCCCATTGCCCAAACTATATCCCCAATTACCCAAGCTATATCCCCCATTACCCAAACTATATCTCCCATTACCCAAACTATATCCCCCATTACCCAAACTATAT
>NC_091344.1:24509704-24529704 GCF_038502225.1 Cherax quadricarinatus
CACCAACTAACGTTTTGCAGCAACAACCAACGTTCTACCCCACCAACCAACGTTTTGCAGCACCAACCAACGTTCTACACCACCAACCAACGTTTTGCAGCAACAACCAACGTTTTACATCACAAGCCAACGTTTTACATCACAAACCAACGTTTTACTTCACAAACCAACGTTTTAAGCTACCAACCAACGTTTTAAACCACCAACCAACGTTTTACGCCACAAACCAACGTTTTATAGCAACAACCAACGTTTCATAGCAACAATCAACGTTTTATAGCAACAATCAACGTTTTAAACCACCAACCAACGTTTTACGCCACCAACCAACGTTTTATAGCAACAACCAACGTTTTATAGCACCAACCAACGTCTTATAGCAACAATCAACGTTTTAAACCACCAACCAACGTTTTACGCCACCATCCAACGTTTTATAGCACTAACCAACGTTTTATAGCAGTAACCAACATTTTAAACCACCAACCAACGTTTTACAGCACAAACCAACGTTTTACTTCACAAACCAACGTTTTAAGCTACCAACCAACGTTTTAAACCACCAACCAACGTTTTACGCCACAAACCAACGTTTTATAGCAACAACCAAAGTTTTATAGCAACAATCAACGTTTCATAGCAACAATCAACGTTTTAAACCACCAATCAACGTTTTACGCCCCCAACCAACGTTTTATAGCAACAACCAACGTTTTATAGCACCAACCAACGTTTTATAGCAACAATCAACGTTTTAAACCACCAACCAACGTTTTACGCCACCAACCAACGTTTTATAGCACAAACCAACGTTTTATAGCAGTAACCAACATTTTAAACCACCAACCAACGTTTTACGCCACCAACCAACGTTTTACACAACCAACCAACGTTTTACACCACCAACCAACGCTTTACACAAGCAACAACCAACGTTTTACATCACCATAAAACGTTTTACAGCACCGAGTAAAGTATTTTTGAGGTAAAGTTGTGTAGCTGACTGAGAACCTTTCACTAACACAGAATCAAATTCAGTTGGAGAATCAGTTTGCTAAACAGAAAGTTTACAAACCTTTCGAGTTGTCTGGTCTCCCATGGTTTGGTCTCCCAGGGTCTGGTCTCCCATGGTCTGGTCTCCAATGGTCTGGTCTCCAATGGTCTGGTCTCCAATGGTCTGTCTCCCATGGTCTGGTGTCATGGTCTGGTGTCATAGTCTGGTGTCCCATGGTCTGGTTAAATGGCCTGTTTCATGACCATAATATTATATATATATATATATATATATATATATATATATATATATATATATATATATATATATATATATATATATATATATATATATATATATATATATATATATATATATATATATATATATATATTTATATATATACATATATATATATATATATATATATATATATATATATATATATATATATATATATATATATATATATATATATATGTGAGTGTGTATACACACACATACACGTACTCTCACAACACACACACACACCTTGGCTTGGTAAAATAAGTGTTAGGCTCCAGGGTGTAACACAGGCTCTCAACACACCGTGAAGATGGCTCCACTAGGGTTTACAGGTGTATGCTCTCAGATTTACTGCCAGAGTGCCTGTCCTCTGGCACTCTCTCTCTCTCTCTCTCTCTCTCTCACTCTCTGTCTCTCTCTATCTCTGTCTCTCTCTATCTATCTTTCTATCTATCTATTTATCTATCTATCTGTCTATCTCTATCTCTATCTATCTATCTATCCTTCTCTCTCTTGATGTTATGTACAAGTCCAACACAAATTAGACACCCAGCTACAACTAGCCTTTGGAATACGTACCTGATTCCCATACATATTTATAGTAGACATTCAGCTTCACTGGTACCATCAGCAGGTACTTAGCTACCACTAGAGTCCTTAGCAGGTACTCAGGTACCACTAGTATTCTCAACAAGTATTCAGGTACCATTAGAACTCTCACTTCCCACTATTACCCTCAGCAGGTACTCAGCTACCACTAGAGTCCTCAGCAGGTACTCTGAGCAGATTCGATTTTCTAGCAGATCTCAAACAAATTTACGTTAGAATTTTAATCTTAGCGTCACCACTGGCGAGCAAATTGAAATTTCTCAAGGAGAAAGTACATTTTCGCCTCCCAATTTCAAGACTAACTTAGAGAGATTTTACGCTTCGCTGAGATGAAATATTTCCGAAATTCTGGAGAGTGAGGATAATGATATTGATCAATCATGATCTTTGATGGGTGTGGATGTATGTTGGGAAGGATGAGCCTAACTCAAGCTTAGCTCACCTAAGCTAACTTTAGCCTAAATTAACTAACCTGACCAAAGCTTAGGTAACCTAACCTAGCCTCAGCATAAATTAACCTAACCTAATGTAACCTAACCTAACCTAACCTTGCTGAACATTCTCTAATCTAAGCTAATTACATTGGAAACCGAATTTCATAAATCAATTAATCTATGAATATACGAACGGTGTACTGGATCAGAGATTAACTGCTGCATGGGCCGACTGTTGAATTGGGTCAACACGTGGCTGTTCGAGTTGAACCCCCATTGAATGTCATCTGGAGCATGGAGACGGCAAGAGGCAACAATCAAAGCTAGGAGTGGTGGGGACTCGAACCTTTGTCCCGTAATCTCCGGTCTGACTTGGATCAGCTAAATATGAGCTGTGCGGGAATAAAAGGGGTCGTTCAAGAGGGATGCACGAGGTGTGTGAGGCTAGTCCTCGAGGCAGTAGCTACAATATGGAGCCCAGATCTAAGGGATTAAGTTTAAAGATTTACAACGGCATTAGTTCCCTGAGTTGCTGTTGTAAATGGTTTTAGTTGTTAGTGAATGTTTGTGTTTGTGTGTGTGTGTGTGTGTGTGTGGATGTGGTTAAGCCTCTCATGTTCTCTCTCTCTCTCTCTCTCTCTCTCTCTCTCTCTCTCATAGCCACCAACCAGTGAACAATTCTTCCCCGCCACTCTCTCTCTCCCTTCATTCACTCACGACTTTTCCTGACAACCACAACTGCTATATTGCTTCACACCCCTTTCGCTTCCTCCAATTTCTCTCACACCCCTCCTACTCTCCCCACTATATTCCCTGTATTCCAAAGTTCTTCTATCGTATGTCTGTCCTGGCATAAAGACAGAGATGGCCGGAGATGTCTTAGTTTCCCCTCAAGACGCTGACACTGGCGTCTGGGGGTCACACTCTCGTTAATTCTTGCGTTAAGCTGTATTGAAGTGTATTTAAATGTAGTTAAGGATAATCAAGTGTATTTAAGTGTATTGTTTACTAATACAATGATCCAAGAGGCCATTTATCTTGGCATACGTTCACACACTCACATACGCACTAACGCACTTAAGCACCCACTAACTCACTTAAACGCCCAATAACGCACTTAAACGCCCACTAACGCAGTAAACGCCCACTAACGCACTTAAACGCCCACTAACGCACTTAAACGCTCTCTAACGCTCTTAAACGCCCACTAACGCACTTAAACGCCCACTAAAGTACTATGAGGTCACTCCTGGTCAAAACACTGACTAGTTCGTTGCTGAAATATTTTCATAACACTCTCGAAACTAAAACAAAAGAGATCTGATCTCACGTATACTAATCTCACTGATCTCACTGATCTCACTAATCTCACTGATCTCACTAATCTCACTGATCTCACTAATCTCACTGATCTCGCTGATCTCACTGATCTCACTAATCTCACTAATCTCACTAGTCTCACTGATCTCACTGATCTCACTGATATCACTGATCTCACTAATCTCACTAATCTCACTGATCTCACTGATCTCACTGATCTCTCTAATCTCACTGATCTCACTGATCTCACTAATCTCTCTAATCTCACTGATCTCACTGATCTCACTAATCTCACTAGTCTCACTAATCTCACTGATCTCACTGATATCACTGATCTCACTAATCTCACTGATCTCACTGATCTCACTGATCTCACATATACACCTGGAAGCAACACTTTTAACACTGCAACAAAAATTTCAGCCCCCAAAAAACGCGAACGCAACACAAGAGAAACAGCGGTTCTCACTCTATAATAAACCTGTCAGATCTGATTGTCAGTTGATAAACCTAAAAACAACTTCATAAATGCAAAAATAAACCTTTGAGTGTGCAAAGAAGTGTGATAAACCGGAGAAATTTATAAATATAGTTACCCTTACTAGACGAGACAAAATATTAACCAGATTTATTAATTTAGGCGAAAATAACTAATTATTAAGTTTATATATATATATATATATATATATATATATATATATATATATATATATATATATATATATATATATATATATATATATATATATATATATATATATATATATATTTTTATTATCACACCGGCCGATTCCCACCAAGGCAGGGTGGCCCGAAAAAGAAAAACTTTCACCATCATTCACTCCATCACTGTCTTGCCAGAAGGGTGCTTTACACTACAGTTTTTAAACTGCAACATTAACACCCCTCCTTCAGAGTGCAGGCACTGTACTTCCCATCTCCAGGACTCAAGTCCGGCCTGCCGGTTTCCCTGAATCCCTTCATAAATGTTACTTTGCTCACACTCCAACAGCACGTCAAGTATTAAAAACCATTTGTCTCCATTCACTCCTATCAAACACGCTCACGCATGCCTGCTGGAAGTCCAAGCCCCTCGCACACAAAACCTCCTTTACCCCCTCCCTCCAACCCTTCCTAGGCCGACCCCTACCCCGCCTTCCTTCCACTACAGACTGATACACTCTTGAAGTTATTCTGTTTCGCTCCATTCTCTCTACATGTCTGAACCACCTCAACAACCCTTCCTCAGCCCTCTGGACAACAGTTTTGGTAATCCCGCACCTCCTCCTAACTTCCAAACTACGAATTCTCTGCATTATATTCACACCACACATTGCCCTCAGACATGACATCTCCACTGCCTCCAGCCTTCTCCTCGCTGCAACATTCATCACCCACGCTTCACACCCATATAAGAGCGTTGGTAAAACTATACTCTCATACATTCCCCTCTTTGCCTCCAAGGACAAAGTTCTTTGTCTCCACAAAGTATATATACATATATATACGTGTATGTAAACCAATGATTTAAATCAATTAATTATAAAACCAGAATAAATTAATATTTAAATCTTGGGACCAATATGGAATATGAAATAAAAATTGCCTCTTTTTTCGGTGATAACGAACAAATTTGTGATATAGATTAATCAGTGATGGAGATAACTTTATTTTCTCACTCCGTTAAAGTAGTTTTTACTCAAAATGTAAAATGTAAACAGATGAAAAATTACCTTTAATAACGACGAAAAAATTATTAAAAAATAGACATGAAAAGGTAAGTTAATTTATTTATATATATACATTTATATATATATATATATATATATATATATATATATATATATATATATATATATATATATATATATATATATATATATATATATGTATATATATATGTATATATATATGTATATATATATATATATATATATATATATATATATATATATATATATATATATATATATATATATATATATATATATATATATAGGTAGTAGGTTGGTAGACAACAACCGCCCAGGGAGGTACTACCGTCCTGCCAAGTGAATGTAAAACGAAAGCCTGTAATTGTTTTACATGATGGTAGGATTGCTGGTGTCTTTTGTCTGTCTCATAAATATGCAAGATTACAGGTACGTCTTGCTACTTCTACTTACACTTAGGTCACACTACACATACATGTACACGTTTATTTATACACACTCATCTGAGTTTTCTTTGATTTTATCTTAATAGTTCTTGATCTTATTACTTTTCCTTTTATATCCATGGGGAAGTGGAATAAGAATCTTTCCTCCGTAAGCCATGCGTGTTGTAAAAGTCAACTAAAATGCCGGGAACAATGGGCTAGTAACCCCTTTTCCTGTAAAGATTACTAAAAAGAATAAGAAGAATAAAATTGTCAAAGTGGGAAGTCTGAATGTGTGTGGATGTTGTGCAAATGATAAGAAAGAGATGATTGTGGATGTTATGAATGAGAAGAAGCTGGATGTCCTGGCTTTAAGTGAAACAAAGCTGAAGGGGGTGGGAGAGTTTCAATGGAGAGGAATAAATGGGATTAGGTCAGGGGTTTCAAATAGAGTTAGAGCTAAAGAAGGAGTAGCAATAATGTTGAAGGATAAGCTATGGCAGGAAAAGAGGGAATACAAATGTATAAACTCAAGGATTATGTGGAGTAAAATAAAGATTGGATGTGAAAAGTGGGTTATAGTAAGTGTGTATGCACCTGGAGAAGAGAGAAGTGTAGAGGAGAGAGAGAGATTCTGGGAAATGTTGAGTGAATGCGTGGGGAGTTTTGAATCAAGTGTGAGAGTAATGGTGGTTGGGGATTTCAATGCTAAAGTGGGTAAAAATGTTATGGAGGGAGTAGTAGGTAAATTTGGGGTGCCAGGGGTAAATGTAAATGGGGAGCCTTTAATTGAGCTATGTGTAGAAAGAAATTTGGTAATAAGTAATACATATTTTATGAAAAAGAGGATAAATAAATATACAAGGTATGATGTAGCACGTAATGAAAGTAGTTTATTAGATTATGTATTGGTGGATAAAAGGTTGATGGGTAGGCTCCAGGATGTACATGTTTATAGAGGGGCAACTGATATATCGGATCATTATTTAGTTGTAGCTACAGTTAGAGTAAGAGGTAGATGGGAAAAGAGGAAGGTGGCAACAACAAGTAAGAGGGAGGTGAAAGTGTATAAACTAAGGGAGGAGGAAGTTCGGGTGAGATATAAGCGACTATTGGCAGAAAGGTGGGCAAATGCAAAGATAAGTAGTGGGGGGGGGGGTTGAAGAGGGTTGGAATAGTTTTAAAAATGCAGTATTAGAATGTGGGGCAGAAGTCTGTGATTATAGGAGGGTGGGGGCAGGAGGAAAGAGGAGTGACTGGTGGAATGATGAAGTAAAGGGTGTGATAAAAGAGAAAAAGGTAGCTTATGAGAGGTTTTTACAAAGCAGAAGTGTTATAAGAAGAGCAGAGCATATGGAGAGTAAAAGAAAGGTGAAGAGAGTGGTGAGAGAGTGCAAAAGGAGAGCAGATGATAGAGTGGGAGAGGCACTGTCAAGAAATTTTAATGAAAATAAGAAAAAATTTTGGAGTGAGTTAAACAAGTTAAGAAAGCCTAGGGAAAATATGGATTTGTCAGTTAAAAACAGAGTAGGGGAATTCGTAGATTGGAAAAGGGAGGTATTAGGTAGATGGCGAGAATATTTTGAGGAACTTTTAAATGTTGAGGAAGAAAGGGAGGCGGTAATTTCATGCACTGGCCAGGGAGGTATACCATCTTTTAGGAGTGAAGAAGAGCAGAATGTAAGTGTGGTGGAAGTACGTGAGGCATTACGTAGAATGAAAGGGGGTAAAGCAGCTGGAACTGATGGGATCATGACAGAAATGTTAAAAGCAGGGGGGGATATAGTGTTGGAGTGGTTGGTACTTTTGTTTAATAAATGTATGAAAGAGGGGAAGGTACCTAGGGATTGGCGGAGAGCATGTATAGTCCCTTTATATAAAGGGAAAGGGGACAAAAGAGATTGTAAAAATTATAGAGGAATAAGTTTACTGAGTATACCAGGAAAAGTATACGGTAGGGTTATAATTGAAAGAATTAGAGGTAAGACAGAATGTAGGATTGCAGATGAGCAAGGAGGTTTCAGAGTGGGTAGGGGATGTGTAGATCAAGTGTTTACATTGAAGCATATATGTGAACAGTATTTAGATAAAGGTAGGGAAGTTTTTATTGCATTTATGGATTTAGAAAAGGCATATGATAGAGTGGATATAGGAGCAATGTGGCAGATGTTGCAAGTATATGGAATAGGTGGTAAGTTACTAAATGCTGTTAAGAGTTTTTATGAGGATAGTGAAGCTCAGGTTAGGGTGTGTAGAAGAGAGGGAAAATACTTCCCGGTAAAAGTAGGTCTTAGACAGGGATGTGTAATGTCACCATGGTTGTTTAATATATTTATAGATGGGGTTGTAAAAGAAGTAAATGCTAGGGTGTTCGGGAGAGGGGTGGGGTTAAATTATGGGGAATCAAATTCAAAATGGGAATTGACACAGTTACTTTTTGCTGATGATACTGTGCTTATGGGGGATTCTAAAGAAAAATTGCAAAGGTTAGTGGATGAGTTTGAGAATGTGTGTAAAGGTAGAAAGTTGAAAGTGAACATAGAAAAGAGTAAGGTGATGAGGGTGTCAAATGATTTAGATAAAGAAAAATTGGATATCAAATTGGGGAGGAGGAGTATGGAAGAAGTGAATGTTTTCAGATACTTGGGAGTTGAAGTGTCGGCGGATGGATTTATGAAAGATGAGGTTAATCATAGAATTGATGAGGGAAAAAAGGTGAGTGGTGCGTTGAGGTATATGTGGAGTCAAAAAACGTTACCTATGGAGGCAAAGAAGGGAATGTATGAAAGTATAGTAGTACCAACACTCTTATATGGATGTGAAGCTTGGGTGGTAAATGCAGCAGCGAGGAGACGGTTGGAGGCAGTGGAGATGTCCTGTCTAAGGGCAATGTGTGGTGTAAATATTATGCAGAAAATTCGGAGTGTGGAAATTAGGAGAAGGTGTGGAGTTAATAAAAGCATTAGTCAGAGGGCAGAAGAGGGGTTGTTGAGGTGGTTTGGTCATTTAGAGAGAATGGATCAAAGTAGAATGACATGGAAAGCATATAAATCTATAGGGGAAGGAAAGAGGGGTAGGGGTCGTCCTCGAAAGGGTTGGAAAGAGGGGGTAAAGGAGGTTTCGTGGGCGAGGGGCTTGGACTTCCAGCAAGCGTGCATGAGCGTGTTAGATAGGAGTGAATGGAGACGAATGATACTTGGGACCTGACGATCTGTTGGAGTGTGAGCAGGGTAATATTTAGTGAAGGGATTCAGGGAAACCGGTTATTTTCATATAGTCGGACTTGAGTCCTGGAAATGGGAAGTACAATGTCTGCACTTTAAAGGAGGGGTTCGGGATATTGGCAGTTTGGAGGGATATGTTGTGTATCTTTATATGTATATGCTTCTAAACTGTTGTATTCTGAGCACCTCTGCAAAAACAGTGATAATGTGTGAGTGTGGTGAAAGTGTTGAATGATGATGAAAGTATTTTCTTTTTGGGGATTTTCTTTCTTTTTTGGGAGACGGCCGACTTGTTGAAAAAAAAATATGTATGTATATATATATATATATATATATATATATATATATATATATATATATATATATATATATATATATATATATATATATATATATATAAATGTATATATAGATAGATAGATAAAGTATAATACAGCTCTCCAGATATATTATATACACAGGAATGTGTATATCAGTTTATATACTTTGAAAATTTACATTAATCACTTTTGAGATATTAAAGTATTCTTGACTGGTGGTTAACAGGTGACAGGAAGCCTTAGTGACCCTCGTGTGGTAGACGGAATTTAAACCCAGTGAACGACCACTACCACTACTACTACTACTACTACCACTACTACTACTACTACTACTACCACTACTACTACTATACTACTACTACTACTACTACTACTACTACTTCTACTACTACTACCACCAATACTACTACTACTACCACTACTACTACTACTACTACTACTACTGCTGCTACTACTACTACTACTACTACTACTACTACTACTACTACTACTACCATAATAATTATAAAGAGGAGTCGTTCACTATACTAAGAACATTCTGTGTATCCACAGGTGTGGCACACCCACCACCCACGCCCTCGCCACTACCCGCCCACTGCCGTGGGTGCCCTTACTTCCTTCCCACGCCCACAAACATCACCACAGCTGTGGGTGCTGCTGCCAACCTCACCTGTGGTGTCAGGATGCTGGGAGACAGACAGGTTAGTTAACTAACCCTCGCTCCTCTACACGATGTCTTTACAATTTCTAACTTTGTGATTAAACACTTCGAGTATTACCCATAATAATTATTATAATATTAATAGAAATACTAAGAATAATAATAACAAAAACTATAATAATTATAGTAATAATGATAATAATAACAATGTTAATAATAATAATGATATTAATAATAATAATAATAATAATAATAATAATAATAATAATAATAATAATAATAATAATAATAATAATAATAATAATAATAATAATAATAACTAAAATGATACTACTACTACTACTACTACTACTACTACTACTACTACTACTACTACTACTACTACTACTACTACTACTACTACTACTACTAACAATAATAATAATAATAATAATAATAATAATAATAATAATAATAATAATAATAATAATAATAATTACAGGTGTCATGGATACGCAGGCACGACCTCCACGTACTGACCACGGACTCCTTCACGTACACGACGGACTCACGCTTCCGTGCCGTACACGTTAAGACATCACCGTACTGGGTACTGAGTGTCAGCAGCCCCACTGTCAGCGACTCTGGCATCTACGAGTGTCAGGTGTCAGCACAACCCAAGATCTACAAGAGATTTAACCTCCAGGTTGTGGGTGAGTGGCTGATATCTTTTGTTAGTGTGTGTTGCTGTTGTTATATTTTTCTTGGCTTTTGTTAGTGTGTGTTGCTGTTGTTATATTTTTCTTGGCTTTTGTTAGTGTGTGTTGCTGTTGTTATATTTTTCTTGGCTTTTGTTAGTGTGTGTTGCTGTTGTTATATTTTTCTTGGCTTTTGTTAGTGTGTGTTGCTGTTGTTATATTTCTCTCAGCTTTTGTTAGTGTGTGTTGCTGTTGTTATATTTTTCTTGGCTTTTGTTAGTGTGTGTTGCTGTTGTTATATTTTTCTTGGCTTTTGTTAGTGTGTGTTGCTGTTGTTATATTTCTCTCAGCTTTTTGCTTTTGTGCTTTAATTTTTTAACCCTTTTTTCTTGTGTTCTTCCACTACAACTATTAATAATAGTACTACTACTACTACTACTACTACTACTACTACTACTACTACTACTACTACTACTACTACTACTACTACTACTACTACTACTACTACTACTACTACTACTACTACTACTACTACTACTACTACTACTACTACTACTACTACTACTACTACTACTACTACTACTACTACTACTACTACTACTACCACTACTACTACTACTACTACTACTACTACAACTATTACTATTAGTACTGCTACTAAAACTATTACTAATAGTACTATTTCTAGAACTGCTAATAATATTAGTACAACAACAACTGCTACTAGCACTACTACTAAGACTACTTCTACAACTACTATTAATACTACTACAACTATTACTGCTAGTAAAACTTGTAGTAGTAATAGCAGTGGTAGCAGTTGCAGTAGTAGTAATAGTAGTGCAACTGTGCACTAAGAACAACCTTGTTGATCATCATGCACTCATCATGTGAGTTGTTAAGTAGCATCATCATGCACTCATCATGTAAGTAGTTAAGTAGCATCATCATGCACTCATCATGTAAGTAGTTAAGTAGCATCATCATGCACTCATCATGTAAGTAGTTAAGTAGCATCATCATGCACTCATCATGTAAGTAGTTAAGTAGCATCATCATGCACTCATCATGTAAGTAGTTAAGTAGCATCATCATGCACTCATCATGTAAGTAGTTAAGTAGCATCATCATGCACTCATCATGTAAGTAGTTAAGTAGCATCATCATGCACTCATCATGTAAGTAGTTAAGTAGCATCATCATGCACTCATCGTGTGAGTAGTTAAGTAGCATCATCATGCACTCATCGTGTGAGTAGTTAAGTAGCATCATCATGCACTCATCATGTAAGTAGTTAAGTAGCATCATCATGCACTCATCATGTGAGTAGTTAAGTAGCATCATCATGCACTCATCGTGTAAGTAGTTAAGTAGCATCATCATGCACTCATCATGTAAGTAGTTAAGTAGCATCATCATGCACTCATCATGTGAGTAGTTAAGTAGCATCATCATGCACTCATCGTGTAAGTAGTTAAGTAGCATCATCATGCACTCATCATGTTAGTAGTTAAGTAGCATCATCATGCACTCATCATGTGAGTAGTTAAGTAGCATCATCATGCACTCATCGTGTAAGTAGTTAAGTAGCATCATCATGCACTCATCGTGTAAGTAGTTAAGTAGCATCATCATGCACTCATCATGTAAGTAGTTAAGTAGCATCATCATGCACTCATCATGTAAGTAGTTAAGTAGCATCATCATGCACTCATCATGTAAGTAGTTAAGTAGCATCATCATGCACTCATCATGTAAGTAGTTAAGTAGCATCATCATGCACTCATCATGTAAGTAGTTAAGTAGCATCATCATGCACTCATCGTGTGAGTAGTTAAGTAGCATCATCATGCACTCATCGTGTGAGTAGTTAAGTAGCATCATCATCCACTCATCATGTGAGTAGTTAAGTAGCATTATCATGCACTCATCATGTGAGTAGTTAAGTAGCATTATCATGCACTCATCATGTGAGTGGTTAAGTAGCATCATCATGCACTCATCACCTCCCTCTGAAGATGTGTACATATTCATCCTGAAAGCACGCAGGTCGTAGCATACGTCAACACGTACTCAGTGACTCAGAGGGTCGTACACGCACGATTACTAACGTGGGACACGAAATTTCATGCTAATGTTGAATTACAGTTTGAGACTATTGTTTATACTTTAGTTAAGTTAGGTCAAGTTGGCTGCAAAAAAGAAAGGTGTACCATGTTAAGTCATAGGAATGTTGAAATTCTTGGGAAAAAAATCGAAAAAATTATTTTCATTGTAATTTTGAGATTTTTTTTTTTTGGCAGTTGTTTGTTTTATTAAAATGCGAATACAAGAATACTTCATAGAATATAAGACACAATACACTGACAGGTGTATGTTTCTCAGTGTATATACACTGACAGGTGTATGTTTCTCAGTGTATATACACTGACAGGTGTCTGTTTCTCAGTGTATATACACTGACAGGTGTATGTTTCTCAGTGTATATACACTGACAGGTGTATGTTACTCAGTGTATATACACTGACAGGTGTCTGTTTCTCAGTGTATATACACTGACAGGTGTATGTTTCTCAGTGTATATACACTGACAGGTGTCTGTTTCTCAGTGTATATACACTGACAGGTGTATGTTTCTCAGTGTATATACACTGACAGGTGTCTGTTTCTCAGTGTATATACACTGACAGGTGTCTGTTTCTCAGTGTATATACACTGACAGGTGTCTGTTTCTCAGTGTATATACACTGACAGGTGTCTATTTCTCAGTGTATATACACTGACAGGTGTCTGTTTCTCAGTGTATATACACTGACAGGTGTCTGTTTCTCAGTGTATATACACTGACAGGTGTCTGTTTCTCAGTGTATATACACTGACAGGTGTATGTTTCTCAGTGTATATACACTGACAGGTGTATGTTTCTCAGTGTATATACACTGACAGGTGTATGTTTCTCAGTGTATATACACTGACAGGTGTATGCTTCTCAGTGTATATACACTGACAGGTGTATGTTTCTCAGTGTATATACACTGACAGGTGTCTGTTTCTCAGTGTATATACACTGACAGGTGTCTGTTTCTCAGTGTATATACACTGACAGGTGTATGTGTATCTCAGTGTATATACACTGACAGGTGTATGTTTCTCAGTGTATATACACTGACAGGTGTCTGTTTCTCAGTGTATATACACTGACAGGTGTCTGTTTCTCAGTGTATATACACTGACAGGTGTATGTTTCTCAGTGTATATACACTGACAGGTGTCTGTTTCTCAGTGTATATACACTGACAGGTGTCTGTTTCTCAGTGTATATACACTGACAGGTGTCTGTTTCTCAGTGTATATACACTGACAGGTGTCTGTTTCTCAGTGTATATACACTGACAGGTGTATGTTTCTCAGTGTATATACACTGACAGGTGTCTGTTTCTCAGTGTATATACACTGACAGGTGTCTGTTTCTCAGTGTATATACACTGACAGGTGTCTGTTTCTCAGTGTATATACACTGACAGGTGTCTGTTTCTCAGTGTATATACACTGACAGGTGTCTGTTTCTCAGTGTATATACACTGACAGGTGTATGTTTCTCAGTGTATATACACTGACAGGTGTATGTTTCTCAGTGTATATACACTGACAGGTGTCTGTTTCTCAGTGTATATACACTGACAGGTGTCTGTTTATCAGTGTATATACACTGACAGGTGTCTGTTTCTCAGTGTATATACACTGACAGGTGTCTGTTTATCAGTGTATATACACTGACAGGTGTCTGTTTCTCAGTGTATATACACTGACAGGTGTATGTTTCTCAGTGTATATACACTGACAGGTGTCTGTTTCTCAGTGTATATACACTCACAGGTGTATGTTTATCAGTGTATATACACTGACAGGTGTCTGTTTATCAGTGTATATACACTGACAGGTGTCTGTTTCTCAGTGTATATACATTGGTAGTTTACATTAATCACTGTTTTAGGTATTAAAGTATTCTTGACTGGTGGTGAACAGGTAACAGGCAACCTTAATGACCCTCGTGTAGTAGACAGGATTTAAACCCCCTTTTAACCAACTTTAACTAAGCAAAAAAATTCTCACTGAAGCTTAGACAACATTTCGATTCTAAGTTGACCATTATTAAGCAGATTTATAATAATAATAACACTCAACAGCAATGTCTTTCACTGTCTTGCCAACAGTGCCCAAGGCGACCATCTATGGATCAAGAGCAGTCTTCATGAAGGCTGGCAGTGACCTTAACATCACCTGTGTCATCACTGGCGTCTCATCACAGGCAGCCCCAGTCACCTGGTATCACGTCAACCCTACGTCAGGTGAGGCAGAACACACCAGCAGGCAAGACGGGTCACCAACAAGGGACAGGAGAAAGACAGAAAGGACAGGGAAATCTTCGGTTGCTTTAATTTATCCCAAATGTGTACACCAACTGTGTTCTGTTGCGCTATTTTGTGTGGTAGTTACACAGTGGGGGCAAAAATAAGCAGTGTTTATCCTGTCATATTCCGTCACACAGCATGGGTTGCCCTGTCATATTCCGTCACACACCATGGGTTGCCCTGTCATATTCCGTCACACAGCATGGGTTGCCCTGTCATATTCCGTCACACAACATGGGTTGCCCTGTCATATTCCGTCACACAGCATGGGTTGCCCTGTCATATTCCGTCACACAGCATGGGTTGCCCTGTCATATTCCGTCACACAGCATGGGTTGCCCTGTCATATTCCGTCACACAGCATGGGTTGCCCTGTCATATTCCGTCACACAGCATGGGTTGCCCTGTCATATTTCGTCACACACCATGGGTTGCCCTGTCATATTCCGTCACACAGCATGGGTTGCCCTGTCATATTCCGTCACACAGCATGGGTTGCCCTGTCATATTCCGTCACACAACATGGGTTGCCTTGTCATATTCCGTCACACAGGATGGGTTGCCTTGTCATATTCCGTCACACAGGATGGGTTGCCTTGTCATATTCCGTCACACAGGATGGGTTGCCTTGTCATATTCCGTCACACAGGATGGGTTGCCTTGTCATATTCCGTCACACAGGATGGGTTGCCTTGTCATGGTCACACAGGATGGGTTGCCTTGTCATATTCCGTCACACAGGATGGGTTGCCCTGTCATATTCCGTCACACAACATGGGTTGCCCTGTCATATTCCGTCACACAACATGGGTTGCCCTGTCATATTCCGTCACACAGCATGGGTTGTATACATAGTCATAAAGACAAGAGACAGAAATAAGTAGAGGAGAGAAAAGAGGAGAGACAAAGAAAAAAACAGAAGAGAGGAATAGGAAGATGAAAGGAAGATCTTGGATAAGAAGTTAAAAATAAGAGAGAGAGAGAGAGAGAGAGAGAGAGAGAGAGAGAGAGAGAGAGAGAGAGAGAGAGAGAGAGAGAGAGAGAGAGAGAGAGGAAGAAAAGAAGGGTGAAAATAGAGAGGAGGGGAAAAGACAGAAGAGAGAGAGGAGACGTGGATGGAATGAGGGGAAAGATTGATGATAATGATGAGGAGCTAGTGTAGAGGAGATTGTCTATAAAGTTGTAGTGGTGAAGATAGTGCTCCTCAGGCAGCTCCACTAACACCACCTCTCTTCTTCAGGCAGCACCATTAACACTACGTCTCTTACACAGGCAGCACCATTAACACTACGTCTCTTACACAAGCAGCACCACTAACACCACCTCTCTTCCTCAGGCAGCACCACTAACACCACCTCTCTTCCTCAGGCAGCACCACTAACACCACCTCTCTTCCTCAGGCAGCACCACTAACACCACCTCTCTTCCTCAGGCAGCACCACTAACACCACCTCTCTTCCTCAGGCAGCACCACTGACACCACCTCTCTTCCTCAGGCAGCACCATTAACACTACGTCTCTTACACAGGCAGCACCACTAACACCACCTCTCTTTCTCAGGCAGCACCACTAACACCACCTCTCTTTCTCAGGCAGCACCACTAACACCACCTCTCTTCCTCAGACTGCACCATTAACACTACGCCTCTTACACAGGCAGCACCACTAACACCACCTCTCTTCCTCAGGCAGCACCACTAACACTACGTTTCTTACACAGGCAGCACCACTAACACTACGTCTCTTACACAGGCAGCAACACTAACACCACCTCTCTTTCTCAGGCAGCACCACTAACACCACCTCTCTTTCTCAGGCAGCACCACTAACACTACGTCTCGTACACAGGCAGCACCACTAACACTACGTCTCTTACACAGGCAGCACCACTAACACCACCTCTCTTTCTCAGGCAGCACCACTAACACTACGTCTCTTACACAGGCAGCACCACTAACACCACCTCTCTTCCTCAGGCAGCACCACTAACACTACGTCTCTTACACAGGCAGCACCACTAACACCACCTCTCTTCCTCAGGCAGCACCACTAACACCACCTCTCTTCCTCAGGAAGCACCATTAACACTACGTCTCTTACACAGGCAGCACCACTAACACCACCTCTCTTTCTCAGGCAGCACCACTAACACCACCTCTCTTTCTCAGGCAGCACCACTAACACCACCTCTCTTCCTCAGACAGCACCACTAACACTACGTCTCTTACACAGGCAGCAGCAGCAGCATCCTAGAGGAACTTAACGCAGGCAGCCGTGGTGGGGTCCAGCTGGTGACAGACAGACGTGCAGGCACCAGCTGGCTCCTGGTCACCAACGCTACCTGGAGAGATGCAGGCAACTATACCTGCTTCCCTGAACACGCTGTGCCTGCGTCCGTGTCCGTACATGTCCTAGACGGTACGTGTCTTCTTCCGTGTCCGTACATGTCTTTGACGTGTCTTCCCTGTGTCTGTGTGTCTGTCTCATGTCTGTGTGTCTGTTTCTCCTGTCTGTGTGTCTGTCTCTCCTGTCTGTGTGTCTGTTTCTCCTATCTGTGTGTCTGTCTCTCCTGTGTGTCTGTCTCTCCTGTCTGTGTGTCTGTCTCCTGTCTGTGTGTCTGTCACTCCTGTCTGTGTGTGTCTTTCCTGTCCGTGTGTCTGTTTCTCCTGTCTGTGTGTCTGTCTGTCCTGTCTGTGTGTCTGTCTCTCCTGTTTGTGTGTATGTCTCTTGTCTGTGTGTCTGTCACTCTTGTCTGTGTGTCTGTTTCTCTTGTCTGTGTGTCTGTCTTTCCTGTCCGTGTGTCTGTTTCTCTTGTCTGTGTGTCTGTCTCTCCTGTCTGTGTGTCTGTCTCCTGTCTGTGTCTCTGTCTTTCCTGTCCGTGTGTCTATTTCTCCTGTCTGTGTTTCTGTCTGTCCTGTCTGTGTGTCTGCCTGTCCTGTCTTTGTCTGTATCTCCTGTCTGTGTGTCTGCCTGTCCTGTCTGTGTGTCAGAGAGGTGGTTTATACACTGCAGTATATAAGTCACCTCTGGCCCTGTGCTGCGCTTCCTACAAAATTGATGGACTGAACACATCGACTCCAGGTTGAGGGACTGATCACCTTAAACTCCTCCTCTCCTTACCCATTTCTACTTTGTATAGGACTGATGAAGCCACTGTGTGGCGAAACGTTTCTTCAATAAAGATTCCCACGTGTTGCATAAGTGTCTCAAAACCATTCATCATTTTGAACCTCATTGGTCCTTCATATACATTTTGAACCTCACTGTTCCTCCATATACATTTTGAACCTCACTGTTCCTCCATATACATTTTGAACCTCACTGTTCCTCCATATACATTTTGAACCTCACTGGTCGTCCATATACATTTTGAACCTCACTGTTCCTCCATATACATTTTGAACCTCACTGTTCCTCCATATACATTTTGAACCTCACTGTTCCTCCATATACATTTTGAACCTCACTGTTCCTCCATATACATTTTGAACCTCACTGTTCCTCCATATACATTTTGAACCTCACTGTTCCTCCATATACATTTTGAACCTCACTGTTCCTCCATATACATTTTGAACCTCACTGTTCCTCCATATACATTTTGAACCTCGCTGTTCCTCCATATACATTTTGAACCTCACTGTTCCTCCATATACATTTTGAACCTCACTGTTCCTCCAGACAGACAGACAGACAGACAGGCAGACAGACAGACAGAAAGACAGATAGACAGACAGATAGACAGACAGACAGACAGACAGACAGACAGACAGACAGACAGACAGACAGAAAGACAGACAGACAGAAAGACAGATAGACAGACAGACAGACAGACAGACAGACAGACAGACAGACAGACAGACAGACAGACAGAGAAAGGGAAAGAGAGACAGAACTACCTCCCTATCTATTGTTAAAAATTGCCAGATTTAATGCTTGTTTCTCTGGACAAATTTCTTTCACATATTTTTGTCTTGCTTACAGAGGAGTCACCAGCAGCGATGCAGCCTCACTTGCAGGCTAGTGCAGCTCCCCCTGCCTCTGCTGCCTCTTCCTCCTCCTCCTCCTCCTCCTCCTCCTCCTCCTCCTCCTCCACCTCCTCTTCCTCTTCTTCCTCCTCCTGCTCTTCCACCCTCCTCCTCCTCCAGCTCCTGGTACCCCTGGCTTGCCTGCTCTCCTCTACACACACACTAACAAGCTTCCTCGGGAGATTATTCATAAAAAAATTATATATTACCAGATGGCCAGATGATAGGCAGTGTGAGACTAGGCCTATCCCGGCTCTACTACCCTAGGATAGCTGTGGCTAGGCCCATCCTGGCTCTGCTAGCCTGAGATAGTTGCAGCTAGGCCCATCCTGGCTCTGCTAGCCTGGGATAGTTGCAGCTAGGCCCATCCTGGCTCTGCTAGCCTGGGATAGTTGCGGCTAGACCCATCCTGGCTCTGCTAGCCGGGGAGAGTTGCAGCTAGGCCCATCCTGGCTCTGCTTGCCTGGGATAGTTGCGGCTAGGCCCATCCTGGCTCTGCTAGCCTGGGAGAGCTGCAGCTAGGTCCATCCTGGCTCTGCTAGCCTGGGATAGTTGCAGCTAGGCCCATCCTGGCTCTGCTAGCCTGGGATAGTTGCAGCTAGGCCCATCCTGGCTCTGCTAGCCTGGGAGAGTTGCAGCTAGGCCCATCCTGGCTCTGCTAGCCTGGGATAGTTGCGGCTAGGTCCATCCTGGGTCTGCTAGCCTGGGAGAGCTGCAGCTAGGCCCATCCTGGCTCTACTAGCCTGGGATAGTTGCAGCTAGGTCCATCCTGGCTCTGCTAGCCTGGGATAGTTGCAGCTAGGCCCATCCTGGCTCTGCTAGCCTGGGATAGTTGCGGCTAGGCCCATCCTGGCTCTGCTAGCCTGGGAGAGTTGCAGCTAGGCCCATCCTGGCTCTGC
>NC_091344.1:24534704-24549704 GCF_038502225.1 Cherax quadricarinatus
ATATATATATATATATATATATATATATATATATATATATATATATATATATATATATATATATATATATATATATATATATATATATATATATATATATATATATATATATATATATATATATATATATATATATATATATATATATATATATATATATATACATATATATATAAGTCAAAATCCGAATATGTAAAACTGGTCAATTAGCAAGAACTCATTTAAAATTAAGTTCTTTCTGAAATTTTCTCTTATACGTTCAAAGATATATATTTTTCATTAATGTTAATGTAAAAATTTATAATTTTGCACTAAAAGAATCTTAGAAAACTTACCTAACCTTATTATAAGAAGAACAATTTATTTTAGCCTAACCCAACTAAATATATTTTAGATTTGTTTACAATAATTTAATACTAAACAAACACAGTGAAATATATTTTTTCGTTAGGTTCAGAATGATTTAGGCGAAATTATTGCATAAAAAATTTTCATTCTTGTCCTATATGGCAAGATGAGCGTTGCTATTTAGCCAAGATCATAAGTTCTGCCTATTCAGCTTTGACATATATATATATATATATATATATATATATATATATATATATATATATATATATATATATATATATATATATATATATATATATATATATATATATATATATATATATATATATATATATATATATATATATATATATATATATACATATATATATCGGCTGTAAATATGTCGCTAGTTAGTGCAAAATATAAAAAAAATGCGGACTGAATCTACGGATTTGACCCGCCACGTTTCACTTACTTCATTCTCATCATTGGTATTCCAAAAAGAAATCTATTTCATTTTTACCTGAATATGTGAAAGATTGAATATTCATTATGCATTAACTAACTAATTACGGAGGAAAAAATTACGGTGATAATTTCACCAAAATTTTCGAGAAAAAATTATTGTCTGATATTTTCTGCATTAAGTTGAAGACCTGAACAAAGTGGAACAAAATTCACTTTGTGAATGAACACTTAACATTGTGAACTCTTTACTAATATATAACAAAGTTTGCTTTATTGACCAAAAAATAATACTTTATCCTGTAAGGATTATCTTTATTGATAAAGTATCTATCGATAGAGACTTTATTGTTGTAGAGTTCACTGTTTTGGGCAAAGATTTTATTGATAAAGATTTTTTTTTATTGATGACGACTCTAAGTTATCATGATAATGTTGGTTATTATAACACTGATTATCATAAAAACACTGGTTATTATAACACTGATTATCATAACAACACTGATTATCATAACAACACTGGTTATTATAACACTGATTATCATAACAACACTGGTTATCATATCAACACTGATTATCATAACAACACTGGTTATCATAACAATGATTATCATAACAACAAAGGTTATCATAACAAAGGTTATCAAAACAAAGGTTATCATAACAACAAAGGTTATCATAATAAAGGTTATCATAACAACAAAGGTTATCATAACAATGATTATCATAACAACAAAGGTTATCATAACAAAGGCTATCAAAACAAAGGTTATCATAACAAAGGTTATCATAACAGAGGTTATCATAACAAAGGTTATCATAACAACAAAGGTTATCATAACAACAGAGGTTATCATAACAACAGAGGTTATCATAACAACAGAGGTTATCATAACAACATAGGTTATCATAACAACAGAGGTTATCATAACAACAGAGGTTATCATAACAACAGAGGTTATCATAACAACAGAGGTTATCATAACAACACAGGTTATCATAACAACAGAGGTTATCATAACAGAGGCTATCATAACAGAGGTTATCATAACAGAGGTTATCATAACAGAGGTTATCATAACAGAGGTTATCATAACAGAGGTTATCATAACAGAGGTTATCATAACAACAGAGGTTATCATAACAACAGAGGTTATCATAACAACACAGGTTATCATAACAACAGAGGTTATCATAACAGAGGTTATCATAACAGAGGTTATCATAACAACAGAGGTTATCATAACAACAGAGGTTATCATAACAACAGAGGTTATCATAACAACAGAGGTTATCATAACAACACAGGTTATCATAACAACACAGGTTATCATAACAACACAGGTTATCATAACAACACAGGTTATCATAACAACACAGGTTATCATAACAACACAGGTTATCATAACAACAGAGGTTATCATAACAACAGAGGTTATCGTAACAACAGAGGTTATCATAACAACACAGGTTATCATAACAACACAGGTTATCATAACAACACAGGTTATCATAACAACAGAGGTTATCATAACAACAGAGGTTATCATAACAACAGAGGTTATCATAACAACAGAGGTTATCATAACAAAGGTTATCAAAACAAAGGTTATCATAACAACAAAGGTTATCATAATAAAGGTTATCATAACAACAAAGGTTATCATAACAAAGGCTATCAAAACAAAGGTTATCATAACAAAGGTTATCATAACAAAGGTTATCATAACAGAGGTTATCATAACAAAGGTTATCATAACAACAAAGGTTATCATAACAACACAGGTTATCATAACAACAGAGGTTATCATAACAACAGAGGTTATCATAACAACAGAGGTTATCATAACACAGAGGTTATCATAACAACAGAGGTTATCATAACAACAGAGGTTATCATAACAAGAGAGGTTATCATAACAACAGAGGTTATCATAACAACACAGGTTATCATAACAACACAGGTTATCATAACAACAGAGGTTATCATAACAATAGAGGTTATCATAACAACAGAGGTTATCATAACAACAGAGGTTATCATAACAACACAGGTTATCATAACAACACAGGTTATGATAACAACAGAGGTTATCATAACAACAGAGGTTATCATAACAACACAGGTTATCATAACAACAGAGGTTATCATAACAACACAGGTTATCATAACAACACAGGTTATCATAACAACAGAGGTTATAATAACAACACAGGTTATCATAACAACACAGGTTATCATAACAACACAGGCTATCATAACAACACAGGCTATCATAACAACACAGGTTATCATAACAACACAGGTTATCATAACAACACAGGTTATCATAACAACAAAGGTTATCATAACAACACAGGTTATCATAACAACACAGGTTATCATAACAACACAGGTTATCATAACAACACAGGTTATCATAACAACACAGGTTATCATAACAACACAGGTTATCATAACAACACAGGTTATCATAACAACAGAGGTTATCATAACAACAGAGGTTATCATTACAACAGAGGTTATCATAACAACAGAGGTTATCATAACAACAGAGGTTATCATTACAACAGAGGTTATCATAACAACACAGGTTATCATAACAACACAGGTTATCATAACAACAGAGGTTATCATAACAACAGAGGTTATCATAACAACACAGGTTATCATAACAACAGAGGTTATCATAACAACAGAGGTTATCATAACAACAGAGGTTATCGTAACAACAGAGGTTATCATAACAACAGAGGTTATCATAACAACAGAGGTTATCATAACAACAGAGGTTATCATAACAAGAGAGGTTATCAAGTATTATTGCTCAACTCATCAATTCTGTTGTTTGTTAAAAACTATTCCTGCGGCTGTATGTATTAGCATACATACATGTATACTTACGGTGTATGTATTAGCATACATACATGTATACTTACGGTGTATGTATTAGCATACATACATGTATACTTACGGTGTATGTATTAGCATACATACATGTATACTTACGGTGTATGTATTAGCATACATACATGTATACTTACGGTTTATGTATTAGCATACATACATGTATACTTACGGTGTATGTATTAGCATACATACATGTATACTTACGGTGTATGTATTAGCATACATACATGTATACTTACGATGTATGTATTAGCATACATACATGTATACTTACGGTGTATGTATTAGCATACATACATGTATACTTACGGTGTATGTATTAGCATACATACATGTATACTTACGGTGTATGTATTAGCATACATACATGTATACTTACGGTGTATGTATTAGCATACATGCATGTATACTTACGGTGTATGTATTAGCATACATGCATGTATACTTACGGTGTATGTATTAGCATAAATGCATGTATACTTACGGTGTATGTATTAGCATACATGCATGTATACTTCCGGTGTATGTATTAGCATACATACATGTATACTTACGGTGTATGTATTAGCATACATGCATGTATACTTCCGGTGTATGTATTAGCATACATACATGTATACTTACGGTGTATGTATTAGCATACATACATGTATACTTACGGTGTATGTATTAGCATACATACATGTATACTTCCGGTGTATGTATTAGCATACATACATGTATACTTACGGTGTATGTATTAGCATACATACATGTATACTTACGGTGTATGTATTAGCATACATACATGTATACTTCCGGTGTATGTATTAGCATACATACATGTATACTTACGGTGTATGTATTAGCATACATACATGTATACTTACGGTGTATGTATTAGCATACATACATGTATACTTACGGTGTATGTATTAGCATACATACATGTATACTTACGGTGTATGTATTAGCATACATACATGTATACTTACGGTGTATGTATTAGCATACATACATGTATACTTACGGTGTATGTATTAGCATACATACATGTATACTTACGGTGTATGTATTAGCATACATACATGTATACTTACGGTGTATGTATTAGCATACATACATGTATACTTACGGTGTATGTATTAGCATACATACATGTATACTTACGGTGTATGTATTAGCATACATACATGTATACTTACGGTGTATGTATTAGCATACATACATGTATACTTACGGTGTATGTATTAGCATACATACATGTATACTTACGGTGTATGTATTAGCATACATACATGTATACTTACGGTGTATGTATTAGCATACATACATGTATACTTACGGTGTATGTATTAGCATACATACATGTATACTTACGGTGTATGTATTAGCATACATACATGTATACTTACGGTGTATGTATTAGCATACATACATGTATACTTACGGTGTATGTATTAGCATACATACATGTATACTTACGGTGTATGTATTAGCATACATACATGTATACTTACGGTGTATGTATTAGCATACATACATGTATACTTACGGTGTATGTATTAGCATACATACATGTATACTTACGGTTTATGTATTAGCATACATACATGTATACTTACGGTGTATGTATTAGCATACATACATGTATACTTACGGTGTATGTATTAGCATACATACATGTATACTTACGGTGTATGTATTAGCATACATACATGTATACTTACGGTGTATGTATTAGCATACATACATGTATACTTACGGTGTATGTATTAGCATACATACATGTATACTTACGGTGTATGTATTAGCATACATACATGTATACTTACGGTGTATGTATTAGCATACATACATGTATACTTACGGTGTATGTATTAGCATACATACATGTATACTTACGGCGTATGTATTAGCATACATACATGTATACTTACGGTATATACATGAGATGCGGAGAATGTTTCAAACATTATTAATGTATATTCTAATGTACGTTCTTTTTTTTTAAATTTTTTTGAGATTTTAGTTTTAGTGTGAATCAGAACTAAAGGACATGTTATGCAGTTGTGAGGCTGTAGCTCCCGGTCCACGGGACGTGCAGGGGGGTGGGACGGGAACAAGAGAGTTTTTGTTTTATTATATTCAAATTTTTATCTAAAAATTAAGATGTCAAAAAATTGGCTGCAAGTACTCTGGAACTTCGAAATATTCAGTAATAATATATATATTTTTATGGAGTTTTTCATGTTTTTTTTAAATGTGAAATATTTAAAATATATATATATATATAAATGTGCTACAACTTTTTTTTTTAATTGTATATTTCGTCGAGTTTCTGTCACCTTAACAATCCTGGGAAATATCGCTTCCACAATGGGAATAATCAAGATGATATCTCTGAGAGCTGATTAAACTATTTAGTAAGATAACTTACGGCCGAGATAGAGCTCTGTCAACACACGACTTGATAAAGATCTCTATATTTGTGTCCAATCTATCTTACAGTCCATGATGGGAAGGTTGGATAAATATGAGACATCTATATACAGCTAGCTCTCTGTTAGTTATTTGATGCTTAAAAAAAAACTTAAACCTGGGCTCAAGTGTAAGGTCTTTCAGGTTTCTCAGAGCGCAGTTACGTTTTCCATTACAACGTTACTTGACGCACCACACAGCTGCAACAATAACCTCTGGAAGTAGGAGGTTAATAGTCACACTTATATACAACTCTCCACCAAACAAGAGAAGGTGGGTGGTACGGTGCCTGCACTCTGAAGGATGGGTGAGGTTGTTGCAGTTCTGGAAGTGTGAGGTACAGTACCTGCATTCTGAAGGGTGGGTGAGGTTGTTACAGTTCTGGAAGTAGGAGGTACAGTACCTGCACTCTGAAGGATGGGTGAGGATGTTACAGTTCTGGAAGTGGGAGGTACAGTACCTGCACTCTGAAGGATGGGTGAGGTTGTTACAGTTCTGGAAGTGGGAGGTACAGTGCCTGCACTCTGAAGGATGGGTGAGGATGTTACAGTCCTGGAAGTGTGAGGTACAGTGCCTGCACTCTGAAGGATGGGTGAGGATGTTACAGTCCTGGAAGTGTGAGGTACAGTACCTGCACTCTGAAGGATGGGTGAGGTTGTTACGGTTCTGGAAGTGGGAGGTACAGTACCTGCACTCTGAAGGATGGGTGAGGATGTTACAGTCCTGGAAGTGGGAGGTACAGTGCCTGCACTCTGAAAGATGGGTGAGGATGTTACAGTCCTGGAAGTGTGAGGTACAGTGCCTGCACTCTGAAGGATGGGTGAGGATGTTACAGTTCAGTGAGCCATGTGAACTGTGATGTCATCATACTTCTGGCAGGACAACTATTGAATGGACGATGGTGGATGTGTTTCCTCTGCTTTGTATCAGTCTACCTATGTAAAACAAGAATGGTGTGGTGAAGAAACGTAAACATCGTTGAGAGAGCAATATAATGTGAAATATCACTATAAAGAAAGTAACTCAACATACCACTATACTCACCACCATACTCACCACTACTCACCACCATACCATTATACTCACCACTATACTCACCACCATACCATTATACTCACCACTATACTCACCACCATACCATTATACTCACCACTATACTCACCACCATACCATTATACTCACCACTATACTCACAACCATACCACTATACTCATCACCATACCATTATACTCACCACTACACTCACCACCATATCCACCATAATACTCACCACCATACCTGAGTTTATTATGAAACATCAAAAACACCGCCACCATCACCCCCACTACCACCACCACCACCATCACCACCACTACCACCACCACCACCATCGCCACCACTACCACCACCGCTACCGCCACCACCACCACCACTACCACAATTACCACCACTACCACCACCACCACTACCACCACCACAACCACCACCACCACCACCACTACCACAATTACCACCACTACCACAATCACCACCACTACCACGCCACCTGTTGAGCTAGTGAAGTAATATAATATTCATGGGTTGGGAAGTGGGCGTAAATTCTTGTCAGCACAACACCGAATACATACACATATACATGTATTATATATGTATATATATATATATATATATATATATATATATATATATATATATATATATATATATATATATATATATATATATATATATATATATATATATATATATATATATATATATGTATATGTATATATATATATGCAATAAGATCACAGTAAACAGGTGATTTCAGAATATGCAAAACAACCACTCTGAAAGAATAGAGAAATTCCAAGCGCTTTCGTGACTTCTCACATTATCAAGGAACTATGAAAGTAAAGCATCCAAGGAAGCTATATAAGGGGTCTGGCCGGCACCTCACTATCAGATCCCACAACGGTTTAAACACCTGACGCGCGCCGACCCAACTTGGATAGGTCCTTGGCACAACTCACCCCACAAACTATTCTACCCAAGAAATAAGAAATTTTAAAGATTATTTGTCCAGTGTATTATTAAATTCTTCTCAAATTCTTTTTTCATAAAAAGCAGTTTTGACAATAATATGAATATTTCCTTTGGTTTATATAAATTAGATCCATTTATAATTAATAGAATTTGGGAAGAATTTAATAATACACTGGACAAATAATTTTTAAATTTTCTTGGGTGGAATAGCTTGGGGGTGAGTTGTGCAAAGGACCTATCCAAGTTGGCTCGCCGCGCGTCACGTGTTTAAACCGTTGTGGGATCTGATAGTGAGGTGTTGGCCAGACCCCTTATATAGCTTCCTTGGATGCTTTACTTTCATAGTTCCTTGATAATGTGAGTAGTCACGAAAGCGCTTGGAATTTCTCTATTCTTTCAGAGTGGTTGTTTTGCATATATATATATATATATAGGCAGTAGGTAAAATGAAAGGGGGTAAGGCAGCCGGGATTGATGGGATAAAGATAGAAATGTTAAAAGCAGGTGGGGATATAGTTTTGGAGTGGTTGGTGCAATTATTTAATAAATGTATGGAAGAGGGTAAGGTACCTAGGGATTGGCAGAGAGCATGCATAGTTCCTTTGTATAAAGGCAAAGGGGATAAAAGAGAGTGCAAAAATTATAGGGGGATAAGTCTGTTGAGTGTACCTGGTAAAGTGTATGGTAGAGTTATAATTGAAAGAATTAAGAGTAAGACGGAGAATAGGATAGCAGATGAACAAGGAGGCTTTAGGAAAGGTAGGGGGTGTGTGGACCAGGTGTTTACAGTGAAACATATAAGTGAACAGTATTTAGATAAGGCTAAAGAGGTCTTTGTGGCATTTATGGATTTGGAAAAGGCGTATGACAGGGTGGATAGGGGGGCAATGTGGCAGATGTTGCAAGTGTATGGTGTAGGAGGTAGGTTACTGAAAGCAGTGAAGAGTTTTTACGAGGATAGTGAGGCTCAAGTTAGAGTATGTAGGAAAGAGGGAAATTTTTTCCCAGTAAAAGTAGGCCTTAGACAAGGATGTGTGATGTCACCGTGGTTGTTTAATATATTTATAGATGGGGTTGTAAGAGAAGTAAATGCGAGGGTCTTGGCAAGAGGCGTGGAGTTAAAAGATAAAGAATCACACACAAAGTGGGAGTTGTCACAGCTGCTCTTTGCCGATGACACTGTGCTCTTGGGAGATTCTGAAGAGAAGTTGCAGAGATTGGTGGATGAATTTGGTAGGGTGTGCAAAAGAAGAAAATTAAAGGTGAATACAGGAAAGAGTAAGGTTATGAGGATAACAAAAAGATTAGGTGATGAAAGATTGAATATCAGATTGGAGGGAGAGAGTATGGAGGAGGTGAACGTATTCAGATATTTGGGAGTGGACGTGTCAGCGGATGGGTCTATGAAAGATGAGGTGAATCATAGAATTGATGAGGGAAAAAGAGTGAGTGGTGCACTTAGGAGTCTGTGGAGACAAAGAACTTTGTCCTTGGAGGCAAAGAGGGGAATGTATGAGAGTATAGTTTTACCAACGCTCTTATATGGGTGTGAAGCGTGGGTGATGAATGTTGCAGCGAGGAGAAGGCTGGAGGCAGTGGAGATGTCATGTCTGAGGGCAATGTGTGGTGTGAATATAATGCAGAGAATTCGTAGTTTGGAAGTTAGGAGGAGGTGCGGGATTACCAAAACTGTTGTCCAGAGGGCTGAGGAAGGGTTGTTGAGGTGGTTCGGACATGTAGAGAGAATGGAGCGAAACAGAATGACTTCAAGAGTGTATCAGTCTGTAGTGGAAGGAAGGCGGGGTAGGGGTCGGCCTAGGAAGGGTTGGAGGGAGGGGGTAAAGGAGGTTTTGTGTGCGAGGGGCTTGGACTTCCAGCAGGCATGCGTGAGCGTGTTTGATAGGAGTGAATGGAGACAAATGGTTTTTAATACTTGACGTGCTGTTGGAGTGTGAGCAAAGTAACATTTATGAAGGGATTCAGGGAAACCGGCAGGCCGGACTTGAGTCCTGGAGATGGGAAGTACAGTGCCTGCACTCTGAAGGAGGGGTGTTAATGTTGCAGTTTAAAAACTGTAGTGTAAAGCACCCTTCTGGCAAGACAGTGATGGAGTGAATGATGGTGAAAGTTTTTCTTTTTCGGGCCACCCTGCCTTGGTGGGAATCGGCCGGTGTGATAATAAAAAAAAAAAAAAAAAATATATATATATATATATATATATATATATATATATATATATATATATATCTTGAAAGATTATTCTCATTTTTATTTTCTTCACAAAGGTCGTCTGAAGATGAACAGGTGATGTGTAGCCTTAATGACTCTTCTGCAGTAGATAGGCTTCAAACTTAATAAACTAACCATTTGCAAAGCAATTTACAGTGATAACAGAAAAATTGATCATTAGCAGCGACAAGATTGAAGTTGACAGCAGGTGGCAGCAGGTGGCAGCAGGTGGCAGCAGGTGGCAGCAGGTGGCAGCAGGTGGCAGCAGGTGGTAGCAGGTGATAACAGGTGGCAGCATGCGGCAGCAGGCGGCAGCAGGTGGCAGCATGTGGTGGCAGTTGATAGTAGGTGGCAGCAGGTGGTAACAGGGTGGTAGCAGGTGGTAGCAGGTGATAGCACGTAGAAGCAGGTGGTACCATGGTGATAGCAGGTGATAGTAGGTGGGAGCAGGTGGTTGCAGGGTGATAGCAGGTGGTAGCAGGTGGTAGCAGATGGTAGCAGGTGGAAGCAGGTGATAGCAGGTGATAGTAGGTGGCAGCAGGTGGCAGCAGGTGGTAACAGTTGATAGTAGGTGGCAGCAGGTGGTACCAGGGTGATAGCAGATGATAGCAGGTGGCAGCAGGTGGTAGCAGGGTGATAGCAGATGGCAGCACGTGGTAGCAGGTGGCAACAGGTGGTGACAGGTGATAGCAGGTGATACCAGGTGGCAGCAGGTGGTAACAGTTGATAGCAGGTGGCAGCAGGTGGTAGCAGGTTGTAGCAGGTGGCAACAGGTGGCGACAGGTGATAGCAAATGATACCAGGTGGTAACAATTGATAGCAGGTGGCAGCAGGTGGCAGCAGGTGGCAGCAGGTGGCAGCAGGTGGCAGCAGGTGGCAGCAGGTGGCAGCAGGTGGCAGCAGGTGGCAGCAGGTGGCAGCAGGTGGCAGCAGGTGGCAGCAGGCGGCAGCAGGTGGCAGCAGGTGGCAGCAGGTGGCAGCAGGTAGCAGCAGGTGGCAGCAGGTGGCAGCAGATGGCAGCAGGTGGCAGCAGGTGGCAGCAGGTGGCAGCAGGTGGCAGCAGGTGGCAGTAGGTGGCAGCAGGTGGCAGCAGGTAGCAGCAGGTGGCAGCAGGTGGCAGCAGGTGGCAGCAGGTGGCAGCAGGTGGCAGCAGGTGGCAGCAGGTGGCAGCAGGTGGCAGCAGGTAGCAGCTGATGGCAGCAGGTGGCAGCAGATGGCAGCAGGTGGCAGCAGGCGGCAGCAGGTGGCAGCAGGTGGCAGCAGGTGGCAGCAGGTAGCAGCAGGTGGCAGCAGGTGGCAGCAGGTGGCAGCAGGCGGCAGCAGGTGGCAGCAGGTGGCAGCAGGTAGCAGCAGGTGGCAGCAGGTGGCAGCAGGTGGCAGCAGGTGGCAGCAGGT
Organism: Cherax quadricarinatus; assembly: GCF_038502225.1. Classification (NCBI taxonomy): domain Eukaryota; kingdom Metazoa; phylum Arthropoda; class Malacostraca; order Decapoda; family Parastacidae; genus Cherax; species Cherax quadricarinatus. The sequence goes on from NC_091344.1 coordinate 24,546,505, forward strand.
GGCAGCAGGTGGCAGCAGGTGGCAGCAGGTGGCAGCAGGTGGCAGCAGGTGGCAGCAGGTGGCAGCAGGTGGCAGCAGGTAGCAGCTGATGGCAGCAGGTGGCAGCAGATGGCAGCAGGTGGCAGCAGGCGGCAGCAGGTGGCAGCAGGTGGCAGCAGGTGGCAGCAGGGAGCAGCAGGTGGCAGCAGGTGGCAGCAGGTGGCAGCAGGCGGCAGCAGGTGGCAGCAGGTGGCAGCAGGTGGCAGCAGGTAGCAGCAGGTGGCAGCAGGTGGCAGCAGGTGGCAGCAGGTGGCAGCAGGTGGCAGCAGGTGGCAGCAGGTGGCAGCAGGTGGCAGCAGGTGGCAGCAGGTGGCAGCAGGTGGCAGCAGGTGGCAGCAGGTGGCAGCAGGTGGCAGCAGGTGGCAGCAGGTGGCAGCAGGTGGCAGCAGGTGGTTGTCTTCCCACTGCTGCCTCGCCTCTCACAACATTTCATCACAAATGTAAATTTTACCATTGTTGGTGTGTTGCTGAGTCAATGTTTCTGCTGCTCTGAGGAAGAGGCCATGTTTAGTACCTTGCTAAGTTAATGTTTGCTGATGTTACTAAGATAATGTTTAGTCACCTTGCTAAGTTAATGTTTGCTGATGTTACTAAGATAATGTTTAGTCACCTTGCTAAGTTAATGTTTGCTGATGTTACTAAGATAATGTTTAGTCACCTTGCTAAGTTAATGTTTGCTGATGTTACTAAGATAATGTTTGTTGATGTTACTAAGTTAATGTTTAGTCACCTTGCTAAGTTAATGTTTGCTGATGTTACTAAGATAATGTTTAGTCACCTTGCTAAGTTAATGTTTGCTGATGTTACTAAGATAATGTTTAGTCACCTTGCTAAGTTAATGTTTGTTGATGTTACTAAGATAATGTTTAGTCACCTTGCTAAGTTAATGTTTGCTGATGTTACTAAGATAATGTTTGCTGATGTTGCTAAGTTAATGTTTGTTGATGTTACTAAGATAATGTTTGCTGATGTTACTAAGTTAATGTTTGCTGATGTTGCTAAGTTAATGCTTGTTGATGTTACTAAGATAATGTTTGCTGATGTTACTAAGATAATTGTTGATGTTACTAAGATAATGTTTGCTGATGTTACTAAGATAATGCTTAGTCACCTTGCTAAGTTAATGTTTGTTGATGTTACTAAGATAATGTTTAGTCACCTTGCTAAGTTAATGTTTGTTGATGTTACTAAGATAATGTTTGTTGATGTTACTAAGTTAATGTTTAGTTACCTTGCTAAGTTAATGTTTGCTGATGTTACTAAGATAATGTTTAGTCACCTTGCTAAGTTAATGTTTGCTGATGTTACTAAGATAATGTTTAGTCACCTTGCTAAGTTAATGTTTGCTGATGTTACTAAGATAATGTTTAGTCACCTTGCTAAGTTAATGTTTGCTGATGTTACTAAGATAATGTTTGTTGATGTTACTAAGTTAATGTTTAGTCACCTTGCTAAGTTAATGTTTGCTGATGTTACTAAGATAATGTTTAGTCACCTTGCTAAGTTAATGTTTGCTGATGTTACTAAGATAATGTTTAGTCACCTTGCTAAGTTAATGTTTGTTGATGTTACTAAGATAATGTTTAGTCACCTTGCTAAGTTAATGTTTGCTGATGTTACTAAGATAATGTTTGCTGATGTTGCTAAGTTAATGTTTGTTGATGTTACTAAGATAATGTTTGCTGATGTTACTAAGTTAATGTTTGCTGATGTTGCTAAGTTAATGCTTGTTGATGTTACTAAGATAATGTTTGCTGATGTTACTAAGATAATTGTTGATGTTACTAAGATAATGTTTGCTGATGTTACTAAGATAATGCTTAGTCACCTTGCTAAGTTAATGTTTGTTGATGTTACTAAGATAATGTTTAGTCACCTTGCTAAGTTAATGTTTGTTGATGTTACTAAGATAATGTTTGTTGATGTTACTAAGTTAATGTTTAGTTACCTTGCTAAGTTAATGTTTGCTGATGTTACTAAGATAATGTTTAGTCACCTTGCTAAGTTAATGTTTGCTGATGTTACTAAGATAATGTTTAGTCACCTTGCTAAGTTAATGTTTGTTGATGTTACTAAGATAATGTTTGTTGATGTTACTAAGATAATGTTTGTTGATGTTACTAAGATAATGTTTGTTGATGTTACTAAGATAATGTTTGTTGATGTTACTAAGATAATGTTTATTGATGTTACTAAGATAATGTTTGTTGATGTTACTAAGATAATGTTTGTTGATGTTACTAAGATAATGTTTGTTGATGTTACTAAGATAATGTTTGTTGATGTTACTAAGATAATGTTTGCTGATGTTACTAAGATAATGTTTGTTGATGTTACTAAGATAATGCTTAGTCACCTTGCTAAGTTAATGTTTGTTGATGTTACTAAGATAATGTTTCCTGATGTTACTAAGATAATGTTTGTTGATGTTACTAAGATAATGTTTGTTGATGTTACTAAGATAATGTTTGTTGATGTTACTAAGACAATGTTTGCTGATGTTACTAAGATAATGTTTGCTGATGTTAATAAGATAATGTTTGCTGATGTTACTAAGATAATGTTTGCTGATGTTAATAAGCGAATGTCTGAACATGTTAATAAGATAATGCTAGCAGATGTCGCATATAAAATGTTTACAAATGTTTAAGCATGCAGTAGTGACGGATGTTGCTTATACAATGTTTCAACATGATGTTTCCGGCCATTTCAAGAAACACAATAAAACGAATGATATTAGTAGAAAATTGAGGCGATATGTTGTGTTGATCTGCAGTAATTGAGCGTGCAATAACGGCGTTAATGCCATCTGTTTAGTACTGTTGCAATATGATCATTAAGGTCAATGTGTCTGTTTGATGCAACGTGTGTGTGTGTGTGTGTGTGTGTGTGTGTGTGTGTGTGTGTGTGTGTGTGTGTGTGTATGTGTGTGTGCGTGTGTGTGTGTGTGTGTGTGTGTGTGTGTGTGTGTGTGTGTGTGTGGTGTGTGTTTTAGTGTGTGTGTGTGTGTGTGTGTGTGTGTGTGTGTGTGGTGTGTGTGTGTGTGTGTGTGTGTGTGTGTGTGGTGTGTGTGTGTGTGTGTGTGTGTGTGCGTGTGTGTGTGTGTGTGTGTGTGTGGTGTGTGTGTGTGTGTGTGTGTGTGTGTGTGTGGTGTGTGTGTG
>NC_091344.1:24554704-24564704 GCF_038502225.1 Cherax quadricarinatus
GGGAGTACATGGCAGTACATGGTAATACATGACAGTATATGGCAGTACCTGGGAGTACATGGCAGTACATGGTAATACATGACAGTATATGGCAGTACCTGGGAGTACATGGCAGTACATGGTAATACATGACAGTACATGGCATGTTACAAAAAACGCGATTCTAAAAGCTTAGAGATCTCCAGTGAATACTAGAAAGGACTGCCCTTCTAGCATCCAGCCTGTTACTGGGTTTTCGTAACAAGTAGTCAGTATCCTTGTCCAATTATCCATTAGAATTCAGTATGATTCAATAGTGCTTCAGGATTACAACTGGTAGGCTACTAACTAGAGAAATTAAAATTTAATAAATTTATTAATTTAGTTGTCTAGGCGTATATCAAATTAAATTAAATTAATCACAATAATCAAAATAATATTAATCACTTCTCTCGTGTACAGTAGTATTGTGCTGATAGCACATATCACATTTATAATTCTTAAGTACCGTCTGGTACATTAACATTTAATAAGATATTACAAATATGTACAAGTAAGTTTGTGTGTATGTGTGTAAGTGCTCTAAGTAGTTCGCTATGTCTCAAGACTCGACTAGACTTAAACAAGTGACTGACAAAGTCCAAAAATAAACTAACTTCTTGACCGACTGGCAATCAGAACAGTCTGCTTGAACAATAAAAAGAATGCTAAGCCCAATAGCAATATAACAAGCAACTGCGACACAGAATCAGGAACAAGGAGATAATATAACGACACTAAGTTGGGACCATCAGCAGATCCTCCACAAAAGTCACAAAACTTCCATACTACTGAATCTAAGTTCAGCATAAGAAAATCCCCGACTGTGATAATACACAGATACCAGTACAAGTTAGGTCAGAAGCTACAGCTCAGGACCTGAGTTACTCAGAGTGTCTATGCGACACACAACCTCAGTACAACGTCGAAAATCACTAAGTCTATACAATGTACTGTGAACAGAGTCTACAGAACTAACAAGAATAATGAGACAGACAATCTGTCCAACCACCAAGAGAATCTAGACCAGACTGAATACTTCTGGCGAGGTGAGGACACCCCCCCCCCCTCGATCACGTGATAGCTCCGTGGGATGCTGCCCAGCAACAGAAGCCGGCAGTCTAACGAGCAAAGAGCGATAATTACAGTAGTTAGACAATCAAGACTTGAACTGAGCACATAATATGTTACATCCTACCTAACAACATAACTAAGTCAAATAATAATATAAAGCAATACATTTACGATTTAGCTATTATCGCAAATATAAACAATATAAAATTATATGAAAAGGTAATAATTATATATATACATATTAATCATTGCAACCCATTCAGGGGTTGCAACATGGCAGTACCCGGGAGTACCTGGGAGTACATGGCAGTACATGGTAATACATGACAGTATATGGCAGTACCTGGGAGTACCTGGGAGTACATGGCAGTACATGGTAATGCAGCACAGTACATGGCAGTACCTAGGAGTACATGGCAGTACATGGTAGTACATGGGTGATGTAAACATCGTGTGGGTGATATAAACATCGTGTGGGTGATATAAACATCATGAGGGAGACATAAACATCTAAACATCGTGTGGTGGCAGTGACAGACATGTAGTAAACATTCTGATGTTTTCTCCCCCAGAGATTAATTCATCACCCTCTCTGTGTTTACACAATAAAAGAAATGTTTTCATCTGTAAATTTCACTATTTTTTCAGTGAACTCTTTGACAGTGGAACCGTAAACTGCGACCCACTCTCAAATATATATATATATATATATATATATATATATATATATATATATATATATATATATATATATATATATATATATATATATATATATATATATATATATATATATATATATATATATATATATATATATATATATACATATATATATATATATATATATATATATATATATATATATATATATATATATATATATATATATAATATATATATATATACATATATATTTGTATGTGTGTGTGTTTCACTATTTTAAACATTGAAAGGGGCCTGACACCTGGTAGAAATTGTTAGAGGAGATTGGGATAGATTGTTGGTTCTTCATTTGGAAGGTAATAAGGTAGACTGAGTAGGAGTTGAAAGGGAATTTGCAGTGAAGTGTGAATTGGCACAGCAAGTTGCCACAGATTGATGAATAGAGAATCCTGGAGACTGGGATTGGAAAGGTCGGTGATGGATGAAATGTAAGGAAGATAATGAAGGAAGAGGAGGAGGAGGAGGAGGAGAGGAAGAGAAAGAGGAGAAGGAAGAGGAGGATCAGGAAGAAATACTGTGTTTGTGTGTGTGTGTGTGTGTGTGTGTGTGTGTGTGTGTGTGTGTGTGTGTGTGTGGTGTGTGTGTTTATGTGTTTGTGTGTTTGTGTGTTTGTGTGTGTGTGTGTGTGTGTGTGTGTGTATTCCCACCTCACTCACCTAGTTGAGGTTGGGTGGGGTCGAGTCCGAGCTCCTGACCCGCCTCTTCACTGATCGCTACTAGGTCACTCCTCCCTGAGTGTGTGTGTGTGTGTGTGTGTGTGTGTGTGTGTGTGTGTGTGTGTGTGTGTGTGTGTGTGTGTGTGTGTCCCCTAGACCTCAGACCACTGCTCCCTCAGTCCCCTCAGTCCCCTCAGTCCCCAGCCAGGTCCTCAGCACCCAACGCCTTCCCTAATAGCAGCATTGATCACACTCCTCATCAGTGTCACACACTGTTGCCTCAGATATTACAGTAAAAATTTACGTAGCTTAATCTACTTAAAAATGTAGGTATCGTAGCCAGACCTCCACCACAGCTCATGGTTGCATCACCCCAACGCGTTTAGCGCTTTCCCGACTTAACAATGTGGTTAAAGATCAGCCTAAAACATTAGCAAAAGTCCCCATTAACATTCTAAACATCCAGAAACATTAACCAGAGTCCCCATTAACAATTCAAACATTCAGATATATTAAACAAAGTCCTCTTTAACACTTCAAACATCCAGATATATTAAACAAAGTCACCATTAACACTTCAAACATCCAGATACATTAAACAAAGTCACCATTAACACTTCAAACATCCAGATATATTAAACAAAGTCACCATTAACACTTCAAACATCCAGATATATTAAACAAAGTCACCATTAACACTTCGAACATCCAGATATATTAAACAAAGTCCCCATTAACACTTCAAACATCCAGATATATTAGACAAAGTCACCATTAACACTTCAAACATCCAGATATATTAAACAAAGTCACCATTAACACTTCAAACATCCAGACATATTAAACAAAGTCACCATTAACACTTCGAAAATCCAGATATATTAAACAAAGTCCCCATTAACACTTCAAACATCCAGATATATTAAACAAAGTCACCATTAACACTTCGAACATCCAGATATATTAAACAAAGTCCCCATTAACACTTCAAACATCCAGATATATTAAACAAAGTCACCATTAACACTTCAAACATCTAGATATATTAAACAAAGTCACCATTAACACTTCGAAAATCCAGATATATTAAACAAAGTCACCATTAACACTTCAAACATCCAGATATATTAAACAAAGTCACCATTAACACTTCAAACATCCAGATATATTAAACAAAGTCACCATTAACACTTCAAACATCCAGATATATTAAACAAAGTCACCATTAACACTTCAGACATCCAGATATATTAAACAAAGTCACCATTAACACTTCAAACATCCAGATATATTAAACAAAGTCACCATTAACACTTCAAACATCCAGATATATTAAACACAGTCACCATTAACACTTCAAACATCCAGATATATTAAACAAAGTCACCATTAACACTTCGAAAATCCAGATATATTAAACAAAGTCCCCATTAACACTTCAAACATCCAGATATATTAAACAAAGTCCCCATTAACACTTCAAACATCCAGATATATTAAACAAAGTCACCATTAACACTTCGAACATCCAGATATATTAAACAAAGTCACCATTAACACTTCGAAAATCCAGATATATTAAACAAAGTCACCATTAACACTTCAAACATTGAGATATATTAAACAAAGTCACCATTAACACTTCAAACATTGAGATATATTAAACAAAGTCACCATTAACACTTCAAACACCCCAGGCTAATTATCGCTAAATCCAAGTTGTGACCAGTAGACTGGCCAGCAGGTTCCCTGGTATAAACTTTGCCAGCTTGAAACAAATTGTAAATTTCTCGTTCAAGTATTGAGAGAGGGAATATTTCCACAAGTATTCTCTTTCTTCCCTGGGTGTGTTGGAAGTTTAAAATATTACACCAGCTTTGTGTGTGTGTGTGTGTGTGTGTGTGTGTGTGTGTGTGTGTGTGTGTGTGTGTGTGTGTGTGTGTGTGTGTGTGTGTGTGTGTGTGTGTGTGTGTGTGTGTGTGTGTGTGTGTGTGTGTTGTGCATGTGTGTTGTGTGTGTGTTGTGTGTGTGTGTGTATGTGTGTGTGTGTGTGTGTCTAGTGCCTCTAATGGACCAGTTCCAGGTCACCTAAGGTAACCTGGCCAGGTCACCTAATTAACCTGGCCTGCCTGGGGAAAGACTTTCTCCCTAAGAGGACAAAGTCTGGCGAAAGTTTATGAGGCGTTAGTAAGTGGAAAGTGGAGGGAAGTAAGTGGCTAGTGTGCCTGCCCTCTTACTCTCAGGATCCCTAGCTTTATTGACAAGCTGTTTACAGGTTAAGGATTCCTAACTTTATTGGCAAGCTAAGAGCTGTTACCAACATTAGTTCATTTGAAAGTATTTTTATTGTTATGAGACATACAAGTAGGGAACAGGATGAATTTGGAGCCATCTGTGGGCCAGCATTTTCATTTGATCAACTGACTTTATCTCGTTGGCATCAAATTGCTGTACGAATGTTTTCTAGGCTCGAATCATCCTGGGGATAAATGATCTCAGATGAAGTGATGTTCTGGAGAAGGGTACAGCCAGAGTGAAGTTGCTGCTTTCTGCCCGTCTTGTGGCATAAAAGCTTGTTTCACGCTGTCCTCGAAGTGGATCCAAGTGTGGTATTTTGACAATATTGGCCTTGTACATAACAGTAAGGCCACCCACATCCCTCCTATGTTGAAGGCTCTGCTGAAATGATAGATCTATCCAGGATGGGTCCAGGCGAGAGATGAGACGTCTTGCTCTGTTCTCTACTCTGTCAAGCAGTCGCAGATGAGAGGGGGGGGCAGGCAAACCAAGAAAGTGGAGCATACTCAAGGTGTGAGCGTTCTTGTGCCTCGTACAGAATCTTGCAACCCCTACTGTCAAGCAGATGGGAGATACGGCGAAGTGCTGTCTTGTTTGCAAGATTTACAACATGGTTCTTCATGGTTAGTTTGGAGTCAAATTTCACCCCAAGGATATCAAATTCTTCCCCAGGTGCCAACACCCTCCCATTTATACTTACTACTGCACCAGCATTACCATCATGGTGCCTAGAGACGATCATCATTTGCGTTTTCTCAGGTGCAAATGTTACTTGCCATCGGTTTCCCCAAGCTGACAAGCTGATATAGCTCTTGGTGCCATAGCTCTGGTGATTGATGTAGCTGAGAGCAGATGGCATTTCTTTTGGATAAGTGGATGTCAGAGTACAGTCCTCTCTCTCTCTCTCTCTCTCTCTCTCTCTCTCTCTCTCTCTCTCTCTCTCTCTCTCTCTATCTCTCTCTCTCTCTCTCTCTCTCTCTCTCTCTCTCTCTCTCTCTCCTCTCTCTCTCTCCTCTCTCTCTCTCTCCTCTCTCTCCTCTCTCTCTCTCTCTCTCTCTCCTCTCTCTCTCTCTCTTTCTCTCTCTCTTTCTCTTTCTCTCTCTCTCTCTCTCTCTCTCTCTCTCCCTTTCTCTCATACACAGTGAACTGCACTATAACCGCTTCTCACTGCCTCTTACACGAGAGAAACAGAGTGCACGAGTGCACAGTGTGAGCAACTCGTGCACAAACAAGCAGAGTGCTCACACCTCCCATGCCACCATAATTCTCACTCCTAAAACAAACCAAAAAATCCCCCTGTGACCCAAAAGCCAATTATTGTCCATATTACAACTCAGTTTTCCGTCACAGCTCAGAAATTCTATGCACTTTTTCGATCTCTCTTTTATTTCGACAATGGAACGGCAGCCAATGCTTTTATTGGGGAAAAAAATGCCTTCCATTTGGATAAAAGTTGTTTTTTGAGTGTACAACTATGTGGTTAGTGTTGCTATGTGTGTTTAATGGATGCCACATTCAACTGGGGCGCAGTATTGCTGTGTAACACAAACACTGCGGCCGGCATCACTGCAGCTGCGAGGGGATTGAGTGTGTTGAGAGTGTGTTTCTCACTCTGTGAGAGAGATTATAGTCTCTCTCACTCTGGGTGTGTCTGATTGACTCACACACACACACACACACACACACACACACACACACACACACACACACACACACACACACAAAATAAAGAGAAACCATACACTTTTTCCACTTCTTTTGAACTCATGCACCTCTGTTTCTTTTTCTCTCCTCCCTCCCTGTCCTCCCACTCTATCCTCCCTATCCTCACAAACCTCCACTAGTTGTCTGGTTAGCCTCAACAAACACTTATCCCGACACATCTTGCCCTATTCTTCCTATCCACTTTCATTATCCATTCCTCTCCGTCTATCCTTCCCATCCCACTGCTTCTTCCTCCTCAGACTCTCTCACACCTTCCCTACCTTCCTTAATCTCTCTCACACCTTCCCTACCTTCCTTAATCTCTCTCACACCTTCCCTACCTTCCTTAATCTCTCTCACACCTTCCCTACCTTCCTTAATCTCTCTCACACCTTCCCTACCTTCCTTAATCTCTCTCACACCTTCCCTACCTTCCTTAATCTCTCTCACACCTTCCCTACCTTCCTTAATCTCTCTCACACCTTCCCTACCTTCCTTAATCTCTCTCACACCTTCCAATAATCTCTCTACTTACTTTTCTCATTCTTTATATTCTTCTTTATTCTTTATTGTATTTCTGTTTTCTCAACATTCTCTTATTTTAAAGAACATAAACCCACAATACCCTGACTGGAACAATTCACAACTAACCCACAATACCCTGACTGGAACAATTCACAACTAACCCACAATACCCTGACTGGAACAATTCACAACTAACCCACAATACCCTGACTGGAACAATTCACAACTAACCCACAATACCCTGACTGGAACAATTCACAACTAACCCACAATACCCTGACTGGAACAATTCACAACTAACTCACAATCAGTGGCACAAATCGGACCGAAACGTTGTCGTAAGCTCCTCTCTCCTATTGTTCCAGTCAGGGTATTGTGCCCTTTTGTTTTTTAAGGTAAGAGAATATTGCTGTACTTCCCTACTTCCCTTTCTCTCTCTCTTACCTACTTCCCTACTTACCTACTTGCCTAGAGTACACCCGTCACTGTTCAGTCAGGGAGGAGGTTAGTCTACAACCACTGGCCCAGATACTTCTTACTAACTACTTCAACTACACGCTTCTAACTATGCTCTTCTAACAATGACATTCTAACCATCTTCTAACCAATCTGTCTTCAGAAACAACTATGACAGTCTATGTTATTCTAACAATGACGTTCTAGCAATCTTCTAACCAATCTATCTTAACAAACAACTTAACAAAGACTATTATCCGGACTTGCGTTGCACACAGCGTTAACTAGAAGTGTCACAATGTGTCACGGTTAAAGGGGCCTTAACCTCGCCCTCATTAACCGGAGTGTCCCCAGCAACTACTGCGAACAGATCTCCCGTAACCGGATTAATTCGTTTATGCGGATTTAGGATAATCGAATTAACCTATGAGCCGGCTGGTGCCGGTTAATATCTGGTCGAGACGAATGTGTGGGAGACCAGATGGCAGTATGTGGGAGGCAGGATATTATGTGGGAGGCTGGATAGTATGTGTAGGGTAGGTGGGTAGTATGTGGGAGGCAGGATAACATGTGTGAGAGGAAGGATATCATGTGGGAGGCTGGATAACATGTTTGGGAGGCTGGATAGAATGTGTGAGAGGCAGGATATCATGTGGGAGGCAGGACAGCATGTGTGGGAGGCGGGACAACATGTGTGGGAGGCGGGACAACATGTGTGGGAGGCTAGATATCATGTGTAGGAGGCTGGATAACATGTGTGGGAAGCAGGACATGTGTGGGAGGCAGGATATACGTGCTTCCTTTCTTCCTTCCTTCCTCCTTCCTTCCTTCCTTCCTTCCTTCCTTCCTTCCTTCCTTCTTTCCTTCCTTCCTTCCCTCCTTCCTTCCTTCCTTCCTTCCTTCCTTCCTTCCTTCCCTCCTTCCTTCCTTCCTTCCTTCCTTCCTTCCTTCCTTCCTTCCTTCCTTCCTTCCTTTCTTCCTTCCTTCCTTCCTTCCTTCCCTCCTTCCCTCCTTCCTTCCTTCCTTCCTTCCTTCCTTCCTTCCTTCCTTCCCTCCTTCCTTCCTTCCTTCCTTCCTTCCCTCATTCCCTCCTTCATTCCTTCCTTCCTTCCTTCCTTCCTTCCTTCCTTCCTTCCTTTCTTCCTTCCCTCCTTCCTTCCTTCCTTCCTTCCTTCCTTCCTTCCTTCCTTCCTTCCTTCCCTCCTTCCTTCCTTCTTTCCTTCCTTCCTTCCTTCCTCTCTTCCTTCCCTCCTTCCTTCCTTCCTTCCTTCCTTCCTTTCTTCCTTTCTTCCTTCCTTCTTTCCCTCCTTCCTTCCTTCCTTCCTTCCTCCCTCCCTCCCTTCCTTCCTTCCTTCCTTCCTTCCTTCCTTCCTTCCTATTCTCCTAAAACTGACAAAAAAATTTACACAAATAATAACGCAAGTAACAAATGAAACTGGATCACCATCACTGCAGTTGTGTACATCGAGGCGAGTTAAACAGTTGTGTACATCGAGGCGAGTTAAACAGTTGTGTACATCGAGGCGAGTTAAACAGTTGTGTACATCGAGGCGAGTTAAACAGTTGTGTACATCGAGGCGAGTTAAACAGTTGTGTACATCGAGGCGAGTTAAACAGTTGTGTACATCGAGGCGAGTTAAACAGTTGTGTACATCGAGGCGAGTTAAACAGTTGTGTACATCGAGGCGAGTTAAACAGTTGTGTACATCGAGGCGAGTTAAACAGTTGTGTACATCGAGGCGAGTTAAACAGTTGTGTACATCGAGGCGAGTTAAACATTTGTGTACATCGAGGCGAGTTAAACATTTGTGTACATCGAGGCGAGTTAAACATTTGTGTACATCGAGGCGAGTTAAACATTTGTGTACATCGAGGCGAGTTAAACAGTTGTGTACATCGAGGTGAGTTAAACAGTTGTGTACATCGAGGCGAGTTAAACAGTTGTGTACATCGAGGCGAGTTAAACAGTTGTGTACATCGAGGCGAGTTAAACAGTTGTGTACATCGAGGTGAGTTAAACATTTGTGTTCAGTTTGGTTGGTCAGTCATGACCTGTCATGCCACTGATCCTTTCAAATTACTCAGCACTGATCCATGCAAATTACTTAACATTGATCCCTGTAAATTACTCATCATTGATGCCTGCAATTTACTCAGCAAGGATCCCTGCATATTACTCAGAACTGAAGCATTGACTAATTGCAACTCTATTGCAAGTCAATATTGACACATCGCAGTAAATCAAATGGGAGAGTGTTGTCACATGGATTTATATCCTCAGCTGTTGCAAACTTTTTTTGCATGGGCCTACGAGGCCTACTGAACTTATGGCAGATACACACACACACACAGGAGCTGTGATTCGACCCGTGCAACCAGATATAGGTGAGTACACACGGCCATAGAGTTATCAGGAAGTGGAACAATCTGGAAAGTGATGTAGTGGAGGCAGGATCCATACATAGCTTTAAGAAGAGGTATGATAAAGCTCATGGAGCAGGGAGAGAGAGGAATTAGTAGGGACCAGGGAAGACGCGGGGCCA
>NC_091344.1:24577204-24589704 GCF_038502225.1 Cherax quadricarinatus
AAAAAGGAAAAACTTTCACCATCATTCACTCCATCACTGTCTTGCCAGAAGGGTGCTTTACACTACAGTTTTTAAACTGCAACATTAACACCCCTCCTTCAGAGTGCAGGCACTGTACTTCCCATCTCCAGGACTCAAGTCCGGCCTGCCGGTTTCCCTGAATCTCTTCATAAATGTTACTTTGCTCACACTCCAACAGCACGTCAAGTATTAAAAACCATTTGTCTCCATTCACTCCTATCAAACACGCTCACGCATGCCTGCTGGAAGTCCAAGCCCCTCGCACACAAAACCTCCTTTACCCCCTCCCTCCAACCCTTCCTAGGCCGACCCCTACCCCGCCTTCCTTCCACTACAGACTGATACACTCTTGAAGTCATTCTGTTTCGCTCCATTCTCTCTACATGTCCGAACCACCTCAACAACCCTTCCTCAGCCCTCTGGACAACAGTTTTGGTAATCCCGCACCTCCTCCTAACTTCCAAACTACGAATTCTCTGCATTATATTCACACCACACATTGCCCTCAGACATGACATCTCCACTGCCTCCAGCCTTCTCCTCGCTGCAACATTCATCACCCACGCTTCACACCCATATAAGAGCGTTGGTAAAACTATACTCTCATACATTCCCCTCTTTGCCTCCAAGGACAAAGTTCTTTGTCTCCACAGACTCCTAAGTGCACCACTCACTCTTTTTCCCTCATCAATTCTATGATTCACCTCATCTTTCATAGACCCATCCGCTGACACGTCCACTCCCAAATATCTGAATACGTTCACCTCCTCCATACTCTCTCCCTCCAATCTGATATTCAATCTTTCATCACCTAATCTTTTTGTTATCCTCATAACCTTACTCTTTCCTGTATTCACCTTTAATTTTCTTCTTTTGCACACCCTACCAAATTCATCCACCAATCTCTGCAACTTCTCTTCAGAATCTCCCAAGAGCACAGTGTCATCAGCAAAGAGCAGCTGTGACAACTCCCACTTTGTGTGTGATTCTTTATCTTTTAACTCCACGCCTCTTGCCAAGACCCTCCCATTTACTTCTCTTACAGCCCCATCTATAAATATATTAAACAACCACGGTGACATCACACATCCTTGTCTAAGGCCTAGTTTTACTGGGAAAAAATTTCCCTCTTTCCTACATACTCTAACTTGAGCCTCACTATCCTCGTAAAAACTCTTCACTGCTTTCAGTAACCTACCTCCTACACCATACACTTGCAACATCTGCCACATTGCCCCCCTATCCACCCTGTCATACGCCTTTTCCAAATCCATAAATGCCACAAAGACCTCTTTAGCCTTATCTAAATACTGTTCACTTATATGTTTCACTGTAAACACCTGGTCCACACACCCCCTACCTTTCCTAAAGCCTCCTTGTTCATCTGCTATCCTATTCTCCGTCTTACTCTTAATTCTTTCAATTATAACTCTACCATACACTTTACCAGGTACACTCAACAGACTTATCCCCCTATAATTTTTGCACTCTCTTTTATCCCCTTTGCCTTTATACAAAGGAACTAGAACATAAGAACATAAGAAAGGAGGAACACTGCAGGAGGCCTGCTGGCCCATACTAGGCAGGTCCTTTACAATTCATCCCACTAACAAAACATTTGCCCAACCCAATTTTCAATGCCACCCAAGAAATAAGCTCTGATGTGAAAGTCCCACTCAAATCCAACCCCTCCCACTCATGTACTTATCCAACCTAGATTTGAAACTACCCAAAGTACCAGCCTCAATAACCCAACTAGGTAGACTGTTCCACTCATCAACTACCCTATTTCCAAACCAATGCTTTCCTATGTCCTTTCTAAATCTAAACTTATCTAATTTAAATCCATTACTGCGCGTTCTCTCTTGGAGAGACATCCTCTCTGCCAATCCCTAGGTACCTTACCCTCTTCCATACATTTATTAAATAATTGCACCAACCACTCCAAAACTACATCCCCACCTGCTTTTAACATTTCTATCTTTATCCCATCAATCCCGGCTGCCTTACCCCCTTTCATTTTACTTACTGCCTCACGAACTTCCCCCACACTCACAACTGGCTCTTCCTCACTCCTACAAGATGTTATTCCTCCTTGCCCTATACACGAAATCACAGCTTCCCTATCTTCATCAACATTTAACAATTCCTCAAAATATTCCTTCCATCTTCCCAATACCTCTAACTCTCCATTTAATAACTCTCCTCTCCTATTTTAACTGACAAATCCATTTGTTCTCTAGGCTTTCTTAACTTGTTAATCTCACTCCAAAACTTTTTCTTATTTTCAACAAAATTTGTTGATAACATCTCACCCACTCTCTCATTTGCTCTCTTTTTACATTGCTTCACCACTCTCTTAACTTCTCTCTTTTTCTCCATATACTCTTCCCTCCTTGCATCACTTCTACTTTGTAAAAACTTCTCATATGCTAACTTTTTCTCCCTTACTACTCTCTTTACATCATCATTCCACCAATCGCTCCTCTTCCCTCCTGCACCCACTTTCCTGTAACCACAAACTTCTGCTGAACACTCTAACACTACATTTTTAAACCTACCCCATACCTCTTCGACCCCATTGCCTATGCTCTCATTAGCCCATCTATCCTCCAATAGCTGTTTATATCTTACCCTAACTGCCTCCTCTTTTAGTTTATAAACCTTCACCTCTCTCTTCCCTGATGCTTCTATTCTCCTTGTATCCCATCTACCTTTTACTCTCAGTGTAGCTACAACTAGAAAGTGATCTGATATATCTGTGGCCCCTCTATAAACATGTACATCCTGAAGTCTACTCAACAGTCTTTTATCTACCAATACATAATCCAACAAACTACTGTCATTTCGCCCTACATCATATCGTGTATACTTATTTATCCTCTTTTTCTTAAAATATGTATTACCTATAACTAAACCCCTTTCTATACAAAGGTCAATCAAAGGGCTCCCATTATCATTTACACCTGGCACCCCAAACTTACCTACCACACCCTCTCTAAAAGTTTCTCCTACTTTAGCATTCAAGTCCCCTACCACAATTACTCTCTCACTTGGTTCAAAGGCTCCTATACATTCACTTAACATCTCCCAAAATCTCTCTCTCTCCTCTGCATTCCTCTCTTCTCCAGGTGCATACACGCTTATTATGACCCACTTCTCGCATCCAACCTTTACTTTAATCCACATAATTCTTGAATTTACACATTCATATTCTCTTTTCTCCTTCCATAACTGATCATTTAACATTACTGCTACCCCTTCCTTTGCTCTAACTCTCTCAGATACTCCAGATTTAATCCCATTTATTTCCCCCCACTGAAACTCTCCTACCCCCTTCAGCTTTGTTTCGCTTAGGGCCAGGACATCCAACTTCTTTTCATTCATAACATCAGCAATCATCTGTTTCTTGTCATCTGCACTACATCCACGCACATTTAAGCAACCCAGTTTTATAAAGTTTTTCTTCTTCTCTTTTTTAGTAATTGTATACAGGAGAAGGGGTTACTAGCCCATTGCTCCCGGCATTTTAGTCGCCTCATACGACACGCATGGCTTACGGAGGAAAGATTCTTTTCCACTTCCCCATGGACAATAGAAGAAATAAAAAAAGAACAAGAGCTATTTAGAAAAAGGAGAAAAACCTAGATGTATGTATATATATATATGCATGTGCGTGTCTGTGAAGTGTGACCAAAGTGTAAGTAGGAGTAGCAAGATATCCCTGTTATCTTAGCGTGTTTATGAGACAGAAAAATATATATATAAATATATATATGTATATATATATATATATACATATATATATATATGTATATATATATATATATATATATATACATATATATATATACATATATATATATATATATATATACATATATATATATATATATATATATATATATATATATATAGACATATATAAATATATATATATATATATAGATATATATATATATATATATATATAAATATATATATATATATATATATATATATATATCGGCTGTAAATATGTCGCTAGTTAGAGCAAAATATAAAAAACTGCGGACTGAATCTACGGATTTGACCCACCACGTTTCACTTACTTCAGTCGTCATTGGTATTCCAAAAAGAAATCTATTTCATTTTTACCTGAATATGTGAAAGACTGACTATTCATTATGCATTAACTAACTAATTACGGAGGAAAAAAATTACGGTGGTAATTAAAAAACAATGGGACGGTGCAACAGTGATTGATTAAAAACACACCGTCTGATAGTGTGGGTGGTGTTTACAAGGTCCCATTGCATTCTTTGCCCTCTCTCATAAATGGGACAAACTGGTAAACCTCTGGAAACCAGATAAGCCCAACACCAGTACTCAGTCAAGACGGGCCAGGAGCCGAATGTTATCTTCAACCATGCCAGTTCTTGCAGTCATCCACCAGGGTCGGTTGATGCACAGATCATTGTACCCAATAGTTCCCTCGTGGAGGGTAAAGTGTATTGTAGAACAAGCATTTATTGGGAAGAAGTTGAGCTCTATGTAGAGCTTTACCACATCATGAAACTCTGTGTAGGGCTTTACCACATAATGTAGCTCTGCGTAGAGCTTTAAAACGTCATGAAGCTCTATGTAGAGCTTTACCACATCATGAAACTCTGTGTAGGGCTTTACCACGTAATGTAGCTCTGCGTAGAGCTTTAAAACGTCATGAAGCTCTACGTAGAGCTTTATAACGTCATGTGTTCCATGTTGTTCCACGCCATGATATCTATTGGATAGACTGTATATTTTATCTTGTTTAACTCACATTAACACACACGAACTCAGTAAACCAAACTGCATATTCACGTGCATTGTGTATATTTGCTCGTGCCAGGCATACACCCATACAAGCATATACATGGATATACAAATCACGCATATTCACGCACCGCCAGTGACCGACCAATGTATGCTTTACTCTGTATGCTATTGAAATAGCTATACATGCATGTATACGCATGTATACTAAAGTTTTACTATACGTTACTTTAGTATACATGCATATGTATGTATTCTGAAGCAATGATGCAATGAAAATTGAAATAAGTAACTCCAGCCACATGGCTGTCTCTTCTACAATCCTCCGGCCACATGGCTGTCCTCCCTACCAGCCTCCAGCCACATGGCTGTCCCTCATATAGGCCTCCAGACACATGGCTACTGCTACTGCAATCTTCCAGCCATATGGCTGTCTCACTGAAGTCTGGTTTCTCTTTTGTACTTTCTCTGAACTGCTGACTAACACTGAGAGAAAAGTAATTTACTCTTAATACTAAGCGTATATACAATGAGAGATGTATATCTTTCGGTGTATATACTCTGGTAGTTTACACTAATCACTATTATAGGAATTAAAGTATTTTTGACTGGTGATGAACAGCCTTAATGACCCTCGTGTAGTAGATAGACTTTCAACCTCCTAAACCAACCAGTCACACACGTACTGATAGGGAAACTGCCTCGTGATTCGTAGCCGTAGGTTCGAGTCCGCACCACTGCTGGCACTGTATGATCCACAGTAGTTTACAGCTATAAACAACATGTAAATACCTGTTATACACAAGGTATAGATACCTGGAAGATATATACCTCACTGGTGGTATATTATTCAAAATATTTCAGAGTTGTTTGGGTGAATGACAGACAGGCGTCTGCAACATCCACATCTGCATAGTATTGCTACGAGACGCCAGGAGAGATATCTCGTCTAGCTACGAGATTCCCCAGAGAAACTCTTAGTGGGAGAGTGAGAGAGATAGAGACACAGAGAGAGAAAGAGCGAGAGAGAAAGAGAGAACACTGGACCGATGCAGTATAAATATAGACGAGATATATAGAACATAGCGAAAATATACAACACAGGGGTAATATGTGCTATATAATATAGCAGAACTGAAACACTATAGTTTAGATTGGAAAATGTGGAGAAAAAATGGAAACAGTGAAAACAAAAATTGGGAATATAGGGGAAGAGAGAGTAATGAGAAGTGTGGTGGATGATGGTGAGCATCCAGTGTGTGTGGTGGATGATGGTGAGCATCCAGCGTGTGTGGTGGATGATGGTGAGCATCCAGTGTGTGGTAGATGATGGTGTGCATCCAGTGTGTGGTGGATGATGGTGAGCATCCAGTGTGTGTGGTGGATGATGGTGAGCATCCAGCGTGTGTGGTGGATGATGGTGAGCATCCAGTGTGTGGTGGATGATGGTGTGCATCCAGTGTGTGGTGGATGATGGTGAGCATCCAGTGTGTGTGGTGGATGATGGTGTGCATCCAGTGTGTGTGGTGGATGATGGTGAGCATCCAGTGTGTGGTGGATGATGGTGAGCATCCAGTGTGTGTGGTGGATGATGGTGTGCATCCAGTGTGTGTGATGGATGATGGTGAGCATCCAGTGTGTGTGGTGGATGATGGTGAGCATCCAGTGTGTGGTGGATGATGGTGAGCATCCAGTGTGTGTGGTGCATGATGGTGAGCATCCAGTGTGTGTGGTGGATGATGGTGAGCATCCAGTGTGTGGTGGATGATGGTGAGCATCCAGTGTGTGGTGGATGATGGTGAGCATCCAGTGTGTGTGGTGGATGATGGTGAGCATCCAGTGTGTGGTGGATGATGGTGAGCATCCAGTGTGTGTGGTGGATGATGGTGTGCATCCAGTGTGTGTGGTGGATGATGGTGTGCATCCAGTGTGTGTGATGGATGATGGTGTGCTTCCAGTGTGTGTGGTGGATGATGGTGTGCATCCAGTGTGTGTGGTGGATGATGGTGAGCATCAAGTGTGTGTGGTGGATGATGGTGAGCATCCAGTGTGTGGTGGATGATGGTGAGCATCCAGTGTGTGTGGTGGATGATGGTGAGCATCCAGTGTGTGTGGTGGATGATGGTGAGCATCTAGTGTGTGTGGTGGATGATGGTGTGCATCCAGTGTGTGTGGAGGATGATGGTGAGCATCCAGTGTGTGTGGTGGATGATGGTGTGCATCCAGTGTGTGTGGTGGATGATGGTGAGCATCCAGTGTGTGTGGTGGATGATGGTGAGCATCCAGTGTGTGTGGTGGATGATGGTGAGCATCCAGTGTGTGGTGGATGATGGTGAGCATCCAGTGTGTGGTGGATGATGGTGAGCATCCAGTGTGTGTGGTGGATGATGGTGAGCATCCAGTGTGTGTGGTGGATGATGGTGAGCATCCAGTGTGTGTGGTGGATGATGGTGTGCATCCAGTGTGTGTGGTAGATGATGGTGTGCATCCAGTGTGTGTGGTGGATGATGGTGAGCATCCAGTGTGTGTGGTGGATGATGGTGAGCATCCAGTGTGTGGTGGATGATGGTGAGCATTCAGTGTGTGTGGTGGATGATGGTGAGCATCCAGTGTGTGTGGTGGATGATGGTGAGCATCCAGTGTGTGTGGTGGATGATGGTGAGCATCCAGTGTGTGTGGTGGATGATGGTGAGCATCCAGTGTGTGGTGGATGATGGTGAACATCCAGTGTGTGTGGTGGATGATGGTGAGCATCCAGTGTGTGTGGTGGATGATGGTGAGCATCCAGTGTGTGTGGTGGATGATGGTGAGCATCCAGTGTGTGTGGTGGATGATGGTGAGCATCCAGTGTGTGTGGTGGATGATGGTGAGCATCCAGTGTGTGTGGTGGATGATGGAGAGCATCCAGTGTGTGTGGTGGATAATGGTGAGCATCCAGTGTGTGTGGTGGATGATGGTGAGCATCCAGTGTGTGTGGTGGATGATGGTGACCATCCAGTGTGTGTGGTGGATGATGGTGAGCATCCAGTGTGTGTGGTGGATGATGGTGAGCATCCAGTGTGTGTGGTGGATGAGGGTGAGCATCCAGTGTGTGTGGTGGATGATGGTGAGCATCCAGTGTGTGTGGTGCATGATGGTGTGCATCCAGTGTGTGTGGTGGATGATGGTGAGCATCCAGTGTGTGTGGTGGATGATGGTGAGCATCCAGTGTGTGTGGTGGATGATGGTAAGCATCCAGTGTGTGTGGTGCATGATAGTGAGCATCCAGTGTGTGTGGTGGATGATGGTGAGCATCCAGTGTGTGTGGTGGATGATGGTGAGCATCCAGTGTGTGTGGTGTATGATGGTGAGCATCCAGTGTGTGTGGTGGATGATGGTGAGCATCCAGTGTGTGTGGTGGATGATGATGAGCATCCAGTGTGTGGTGGATGATGGTGAGCATCCAGTGTGTGTGGTGGATGATGGTGAGCATCCAGTGTGTGTGGTGGATGATGGTGAGCATCCAGTGTGTGTGCTGGATGATGGTGAGCATCCAGTGTGTGTGGTGGATGATAGTGAGCATCCAGTGTGTGTGGTGGATGATGGTGAGCATCCAGTGTGTGTGGTGGATGATGGTGAGCATCCAGTGTGTGTGGTGGATGATGGCGAGCATCCAGTGTGTGGTGGATGATGGTGAGCATCCAGTGTGTGTGGTGGATGATGGTGAGCATCCAGTGTGTGTGGTGGATGATGGTGAGCATCCAGTGTGTGGTGGATGATGGTGAGCATCCAGTGTGTGTGGTGGATGATGGTGAGCATCCAGTGTGTGTGGTGGATGATGGTGAGCATCCAGTGTGTGTGGTGGATGATGGTGAGCATCCAGTGTGTGGTGCATGATGGTGTGCATCCAGTGTGTGTGGTGGATGATGCTGAGCATCCAGTGTGTGTGGTGGATGATGGTGAGCATCCAGTGTGTGTGGTGCATGATAGTGAGCATCCAGTGTGTGTGGTGGATGATGGTGAGCATCCAGTGTGTGTGGTGGATGATGGTGAGCATCCAGTGTGTGTGGTGGATAATGGTGAGCATCCAGTGTGTGTGGTGGATGATGGTGAGCATCCAGTGTGTGTGGTGGATGATGGTGAGCATCCAGTGTGTGGTGGATGATGGTGAGCATCCAGTGTGTGTGGTGGATAATGGTGAGCATCCAGTGTGTGTGGTGGATGATGCTGAGCATCCAGTGTGTGTGGTGGATGATGGTGAGCATCCAGTGTGTGTGGTGCATGATAGTGAGCATCCACTGTGTGTGGTGGATGATGGTGAGCATCCAGTGTGTGTGGTGGATGATGGTGAGCATCCAGTGTGTGTGGTGGATGATGGTGAGCATCCAGTGTGTGTGGTGGATGATGGTGAGCATCCAGTGTGTGTGGTGGATGATGGTGAGCATCCAGTGTGTGTGGTGGATGATGGTGAGCATCCAGTGTGTGTGGTGGATGATGGTGAGCATCCAGTGTGTGTGGTGGATGATGGTGAGCATCCAGTGTGTGTGGTGGATGATGGTGAGCATCCAGTGTGTGGTGGATGATGGTGAGCATCCAGTGTGTGGTGGATGATGGTGAGCATCCAGTGTGTGTGGTGGATGATGGTGAGCATCCAGTGTGTGGTGGATGATGGTGAGCATCCAGTGTGTGTGGTGGATGATGGTGAGCATCCAGTGTGTGTGGTGGATGATGGTGAGCATCCAGTGTGTGTGGTGGATGATGGTGAGCATCCAGTGTGTGTGGTGGATGATGGTGAGCATCCAGTGTGTGTGGTGGATGATGGTGAGCATCCAGTGTGTGTGGTGGATGATGGTGAGCATCCAGTGTGTGGTGGATGATGGTGAGCATCCAGTGTGTGTGGTGGATGATGGTGTGCATCCAGTGTGTGTGGTGGATGATGGTGTGCATCCAGTGTGTGTGATGGATGATGGTGTGCATCCAGTGTGTGTGGTGGATGATGGTGTGCATCCAGTGTGTGTGGTGGATGATGGTGAGCATCAAGTGTGTGTGGTGGATGATGGTGAGCATCCAGTGTGTGGTGGATGATGGTGAGCATCCAGTGTGTGTGGTGGATGATGGTGAGCATCCAGTGTGTGTGGTGGATGATGGTGAGCATCCAGTGTGTGTGGTGGATGATGGTGTGCATCCAGTGTGTGTGGTGGATGATGGTGAGCATCCAGTGTGTGTGGTGGATGATGGTGTGCATCCAGTGTGTGTGGTGGATGATGGTGAGCATCCAGTGTGTGTGGTGGATGATGGTGAGCATCCAGTGTGTGTGGTGGATGATGGTGAGCATCCAGTGTGTGGTGGATGATGGTGAGCATCCAGTGTGTGGTGGATGATGGTGAGCATCCAGTGTGTGTGGTGGATGATGGTGAGCATCCAGTGTGTGTGTGGTGGATGATGGTGAGCATCCAGTGTGTGTGGTGGATGATGGTGTGCATCCAGTGTGTGTGGTGGATGATGGTGTGCATCCAGTGTGTGTGGTGGATGATGGTGAGCATCCAGTGTGTGTGGTGGATGATGGTGAGCATCCAGTGTGTGGTGGATGATGGTGAGCATTCAGTGTGTGTGGTGGATGATGGTGAGCATCCAGTGTGTGTGGTGGATGATGGTGAGCATCCAGTGTGTGTGGTGGATGATGGTGAGCATCCAGTGTGTGTGGTGGATGATGGTGAGCATCCAGTGTGTGGTGGATGATGGTGAACATCCAGTGTGTGTGGTGGATGATGGTGAGCATCCAGTGTGTGTGGTGGATGATGGTGAGCAACCAGTGTGTGTGGTGGATGATGGTGAGCATCCAGTGTGTGTGGTGGATGATGGTGACCATCCAGTGTGTGTGGTGGATGATGGTGAGCATCCAGTGTGTGTGGTGGATGATGGTGAGCATCCAGTGTGTGTGGTGGATGAGGGTGAGCATCCATTGTGTGTGGTGGATGATGGTGAGCATCCAGTGTGTGTGGTGCATGATGGTGTGCATCCAGTGTGTGTGGTGGATGATGGTGAGCATCCAGTGTGTGTGGTGGATGATGGTGAGCATCCAGTGTGTGTGGTGGATGATGGTAAGCATCCAGTGTGTGTGGTGCATGATAGTGAGCATCCAGTGTGTGTGGTGGATGATGGTGAGCATCCAGTGTGTGTGGTGGATGATGGTGAGCATCCAGTGTGTGTGGTGTATGATGGTGAGCATCCAGTGTGTGTGGTGGATGATGGTGAGCATCCAGTGTGTGTGGTGGATGATGATGAGCATCCAGTGTGTGGTGGATGATGGTGAGCATCCAGTGTGTGTGGTGGATGATGGTGAGCATCCAGTGTGTGTGGTGGATGATGGTGAGCATCCAGTGTGTGTGCTGGATGATGGTGAGCATCCAGTGTGTGTGGTGGATGATAGTGAGCATCCAGTGTGTGTGGTGGATGATGGTGAGCATCCAGTGTGTGTGGTGGATGATGGTGAGCATCCAGTGTGTGTGTTGGATGATGGCGAGCATCCAGTGTGTGGTGGATGATGGTGAGCATCCAGTGTGTGTGGTGGATGATGGTGAGCATCCAGTGTGTGTGGTGGATGATGGTGAGCATCCAGTGTGTGGTGGATGATGGTGAGCATCCAGTGTGTGTGGTGGATGATGGTGAGCATCCAGTGTGTGTGGTGGATGATGGTGAGCATCCAGTGTGTGTGGTGGATGATGGTGAGCATCCAGTGTGTGGTGCATGATGGTGTGCATCCAGTGTGTGTGGTGGATGATGCTGAGCATCCAGTGTGTGTGGTGGATGATGGTGAGCATCCAGTGTGTGTGGTGCATGATAGTGAGCATCCAGTGTGTGTGGTGGATGATGGTGAGCATCCAGTGTGTGTGGTGGATGATGGTGAGCATCCAGTGTGTGTGGTGGATAATGGTGAGCATCCAGTGTGTGTGGTGGATGATGGTGAGCATCCAGTGTGTGTGGTGGATGATGGTGAGCATCCAGTGTGTGGTGGATGATGGTGAGCATCCAGTGTGTGTGGTGGATAATGGTGAGCATCCAGTGTGTGTGGTGGATGATGCTGAGCATCCAGTGTGTGTGGTGGATGATGGTGAGCATCCAGTGTGTGTGGTGCATGATAGTGAGCATCCAGTGTGTGTGGTGGATGATGGTGAGCATCCAGTGTGTGTGGTGGATGATGGTGAGCATCCAGTGTGTGTGGTGGATGATGGTGAGCATCCAGTGTGTGTGGTGGATGATGGTGAGCATCCAGTGTGTGTGTTGGATGATGGTGAGCATCCAGTGTGTGGTGGATGATGGTGAGCATCCAGTGTGTGTGGTGGATGATGGTGAGCATCCAGTGTGTGTGGTGGATGATGGTGAGCATCCAGTGTGTGTGGTGGATGATGGTGAGCATCCAGTGTGTGTGATGGATGATGGTGAGCATCCAGTGTGTGTGGTGGATGATGGTGAGCATCCAGTGTGTGTGGTGGATGATGGTGAGCATCCAGTGTGTGGTGGATGATGGTGAGCATCCAGTGTGTGTGGTGGATGATGGTGAGCATCCAGTTTGTGTGGTGGATGATGGTGAGCATCCAGTGTGTGGTGGATGATGGTGAGCATCCAGTGTGTGTGGTGGATGATGGTGAGCATCCAGTGTGTGTGGTGGATGATTTTGAGCATCCAGTGTGTGTGGTGGATGATGG